>NC_061090.1:77561850-77571850 GCF_015104395.2 Macrobrachium nipponense | reverse complement strand
AAATAAAGAAAAAGGTCAGTATAACTGACTCGCTCACCCTCCCAGAGAGTGTCGGTATGAACACTATGGCGAGTGAGACCACTACCACGAATCCAAATGCCAATAGAATTCTCCCACTACAAAATCCCCCAAGAGGGGAGCCGACCCACAGAGTGGGCAGCACCTACTACTACTACTCCATCCCATGCTGTCGACTGCTGCGCCTCTGGTGGCCATCCTGAAGTTAGCAGACAATCTTGGCGATGGGATGGGTAGGGCGGGATTTCGCTGGCGACACGAGCCAATCGCCCCAGAAATAGATTTTTCCTTACGTCAAAATCCCTTTTCTGGGCTCAGCTCGTGTCGCTGCGCGAAATCGTACCAGAGAAATAGCACAAGATTGTAAAGAAAATCAACAAAATATAAAGGGTCTCAAATAAAAGATAAAATAAAAATAAATCAATATAATTGCTAAATAAAGATACATATACACAGTGATACAAATAGAAATATTACTTAATTATACTTAATGCTAATAATATTTCTTAACTTAAGGTAATATACATATATACGGAGAAATATCATATATGTACAACAAAGGTATCTGTGTAGAGCTATGTATCAAAACAATCTAAAGCAATTAATATAAAGTTGAATAAAACAAACTCAACAATAATAAAATATAAAAGAATGTATATGACTTAATATACAAAACCCGTAACCATTATAATAAGATGTATCTCTAGCATAAAAATAAGGAGATGACATCCATGAGATCAGTAATCATCACAAATGTGAGTGTCCCTAGCAAAAAAATAAGGGACACCACTATAACATCATCAAAACAGCTAAGACACAAGGTGATCGTAAATGAACAAGGCAGGAATAGACGAACTGTTGGGTGAGGCAGGTAGAAAGGAGGACTGAATCTTCTACTAAGGATTAGTCAGAGTCAGGGGAAACTATGTTACCCGCTGCAACTGCTGAAAATTTCAGGGCTTCCAAAGACTTTAAGTAATGACGTTTGAACACTGTCGGTGATTTCCATCCAGTATACTTTTTCAACTCATCGAAGTTCATGTGTTGGAAATAGTTAATTGAGGTGGCTACTGCCCTGACATCATGTGCTTTTGGAAAAAGAGTCAGGATTGGCTTGTTTAATGAAGTACAGGATTTTGTTGCCTGATGCTTTAATAGATAAAGTACCACCTTTTTCTCTCCTAAAGAGAGGACCCGATGAGGATGAGGAGGTCCTAGATAGAAAGGCTCGTAAAGTTGAAAACTGGGCAAAGAGATATATCTTGTGGAAGGGGTAGTACCTTGCCATGGTTCCCACCTCATCAAAGGATCTTCATTCTTAGCTAAAAAGCTACGTTCCGGTGAAAGTAGCACTTCCCCTGTGGGAAGGAACTGAATATGATCCGCCGGATCTCTGGATAAAGCCGACAGTTCTGAAATTCCTAGCTCCTGAGGCCAAGCTTAATAAAAATAGGGTTTTTCTTAAAAGCATTATAAATGAGCATGTGTCATTATTGGTTTCTGAAGCCAGTTTTAGAACATCGTTTAAGAACCAAGATACTGACGTAGGCCTTACAGAAGGTCTAAGTCTAGCACAGGCCTTGGGAATAGACGAGAAGTAGGAATCTGTCAAGTCTATGTTGAACCCAAATTGAAAAAATCTTTTCAAGGCTGACTTGTTTGTCGTAATTGTGCTAGCTGCTAAGCCTTTTTCAAATAAGGATCTGAAAAAGGATATAGCTGAATTGATTGTCATGATCTTAATATCTGATTCTTTCAGGAAGGTTGCTAACTTTTTGACAGCAGCATCATACTGTCTCAAAGTTGAATCTCTCTTATCTGATTCCAAGAAGAGAATATTCTGAGGGTCAATATTCGCATCCTTTTCGCTGCAAACTTCATGAAATCCATAAAGTTAGGGTTTTGAGAATCCCTGAGGAAGCGAACACAGTCTTCGTTTGTACTGACTGGGAGAGCTTGGGATTGGGGATCCGAATCCGAAAGAGGGCGGAGACCCAGTTCCAGGATGATAGGGTACCAATTGCTCTTCGGCCAGTCTGGGGCTACTAGAGCCCTTGACCCTTGAATGTCCTGAGTTTGTTTAACACTTTCATGAGAAGATTCACCGGAGGAAAGACATAAATCTTCTCCCAGTTGTTCCAATCTAGAGCCAGGGCGTCCGTGGCATAGGCCAGAGGGTCCAGGTTGGGGGCCACATAACACGGAGTTTGTGGTTCGCTTGGGATGCGAAGAGATCTACCTGTAGGGACCTGGAACTCTCTGAAGAATCCATTGGAACGAACTGTTGTCCAGTGACCATTCCGACTCTAGAGGTACTGATCGCGGGAAAGAGCATCTGCTATGACGTTCCTCACTCAGCTATATGGGTGGAGGAGAGATGCCAACTGAACTTGTCCGCCAGGGAGAATATGGCTACCATGACATGATTTAGATGACGTGACTTGGAGCCTCCTCTGTTTATACAATGTACTACCACTGCGCTGTCCAGGACTAGTTTTATGTGGGAGTACTTTTGGCGGACGTAACCTTTTTAGAGTCAAGAACAGTGCCATTGCCTCCAGTACGTTTATATGGAAACTGACGGAACTGAGGTGACCACGTTCCCTGAACCTTTTGAACTGGGAATATCCTCCCCAACCGCTTAATGAAGCGTCTGTGTGGATAGTGATCCCTGGAGGAGGAAACTGAAGGGGCACTGACACCGATAGGTTCTTGACTTTCGCCCACGGCCGAAGTCGATTCTTTAGAATCAGAGGGACTGAGGACAATTTGTCCCTGGACCTGATATTTGCCCGTGAGCGCCAAATTCTGGTTAGATCTTTCAGTTTGGCTTTCATTAGGATGTTCGTCACTGATGCAAACTGGAGAGAACCCAGGATCCTTTCCTGAGATCTTCTTGAAGCCAGTTTGTGACTCAGAAATTGCTTGACTGACTTTGCTATTTCCTTCCTCTTGGACGATGGAATCGACAGAGTATGGGAGGAGGATAGATTCCATTGAATGCCTAGCCACTGAAATGTTTGACTCTGGAGTGAGTCTTGATTTGGTCCTGTTTATCTTGAAGCCTAGATATTCCAGGAACTGAATCACTTTCAGTGTTGCTTTGTTGCATTCCTCGACTGTGAAGCCCAGATCAACCAATCGTCGAGATACGCTACTACCATAACCCCTTGCGATCTGAGTTGTTGAACAACTACTTCCGCCAGCTTCGTAAAACACTCTGGGTGCTACGTTGAGCCCGAAAGGAACTACCTTGAAGGAGAATGTCTGTCTCCTATCTTGAAGCCCTAGATAAGGACGGAAGTGTCTTGCAATAGGGATATGATAGTAAGCGTCTGTAAGATCGATAGAGGTGGTGACGGCCCCACGGGGAAGTAAGGTCCGCACCTGCGAGATCGTGAGCATCTTGAACTTGTCGCAGCGAATGGCTAAGTTTAAAGCGGGACAAGTCTAAGATTACTCTTCTTTTTTGTGAGCCTTTCTTTGGCACGCTGAACAAGCGACCTTGAAATTTTAATCTTTTGACTCTCGCTATAGCTCCTTTCTGAAGATCCTCCGCATACTCCGTCAGTTCTTTGGAAGGAAGTGTTGACGGAAAGGCCTGGATGGGGTGGGTTCGTTAACCAGCGCCAACCCAGGCCTTTTGACACAATGCTCTGAGCCCACTTGCTGGAAAGTTCCACCGGTGGCGAAAGTGAAACAGCCTCCCTCCTACCTGAAGTTCTTCATTGGTTCTGGTAACCTCCTCGGCCTCCTCTGAAGTGTTTTTCCCCTATTAAAGGGACCTCCCGATCCTCTCCCACGAAAGGAACGCTTACCTCTGCCTCCCTTACCCGAGCGGTCATACTTCTGTGAAGATTGACTCTCGAAGGCTTGATTGTAAGCTGGAGGAAGATGGCGTAAGAGGTGGAGGGCTGAGGCTGAGGAGAGATTACGTAAATTGGCTGTGATTGAGCCTTTGAAGTGGAAGGCTGGGCTGTTTGCACTAAGGGACCAAGCCGGAACTTGTTTCTGAGAAAAAGCGTGCTGCTTTTTCTGGTGGAGGGCTGGAAACGCCTGGGGGGTTTCCTTTGCCCTTTACCTCTAGCTGCAAGATCTTGCCTCCTCTTAGCCGTAAGGCCCCAACGGTCCTTAAGGCTCTGGTTCACCTCGTAGCCTCTGACTGGACTTCCTTCACCATTGCTTCTGGGAAGAGATCTGCTCCCCAGATGCTTGACGAGAGTAACCTATTCGGCTCGTGCCGAATGGTTGCTTCTTGTAGGACATGCTTCCTACAATTCGTCCTAGCAGTGGCAAACTCAAACATATCTGACTGTACCGTTTGGAGTCAGGGATTTGGTCATAAGTTTGAAAAGCGGCTCTGAACCATAGGCTAATGGTGGCCACCTCGGTCATAGCCATAGAATTAATCGATCTGGCTAATCGCGATTTAGCGTCAAATTCAGCCTGAATAAGGCTATCTGGAAGCCTGGGTAGCTTTTCACCAAACTGCTCCATAGCACAGTCCGTTGAGTTTGCCAGCTGAGAAGGTGTTCGGTAAGTCTTCCCATAATTCTCCGGCTGAAGGAAGTAACGGAGATGTAGGATCTGCTTCCTTCAGTTGAGGCATGGGGTCCCCCTTCTGGGCCGCTGGAATGGTAGACGTCGCGATCTTTGTCAGGAAAGGGAGCGGGGTACTCTCATCCATCGTGAAGATCGTAAAGGGACTCTTGAAGGGTTGGATTTTCGTATTAGAACAATCCATGTCCTCTAAACACCTGAGCCAATTCTCTCTGAGCCTGGTCACGTGAATAGAGGACCGTCTCCTTTGGTACCCTATCATCTCGAATCATGGCTGAGGCGGTGAGCCTTGCGTAGCCGATGAACGGAGGCTGAAGGTCTTCCGGGTAGAACTCGAAGTCCTCTATCCTTCGAGTTCCAAATTCCGGTATAGAAATGAGTCCGTCTTGGAAGGGGGCGTATGACGCTACTCTCCACGGGTTGTTCATCGAGAACGGAGGTAGAGAGTCATACGGGGGAAGCTGGGCTCCACCTGCATTGGAAGGTGGAGGAGAGGCTAGAGGAGCTTGGCTCAGTCCGGCTATAATGGAGTCTTGAGAAGTAATCCTATCCGACAACCGAGAGATCATTTGTTCCATGCTACTCTTTAGAGACCCAACCAGGTCGCCCACCTGTTGTAACAGGCCAGCATTGGAGTCCAAAGCCGGAGCTGCTGCGGAGGTGGAGGGGTAGCTCTGAATTGGAACCAAGGGTAGCGGAACTGACGACTCTGCCGGAGTGTGAGATCTCTCTCTGGAGGATTTACTCCTCGAGGACTTAGAGCCGGACCCAGAAGCTTTAGATCTGTCTGCTCCGGGATTCCTAGCCGGAGACTTACGAGAGGAGGATGACGCCGAAGCCGTCTTCTTAGACGACGACGACGTCTTTGTCAAGGATTTCACTGCTTGACCCTTGACCTTGGGTCTAACCGAAGCGTCAGGAGGAGTATACAATTCATCACCCGTAAAGCCTTGGAAGGATGGAGAGGTTGCAGGAGTAGAAGAAACAGTTACGCCCAAGGGTATCCCTTGGGTGTCACCTTAACCTACCTCGACCAACAGGTCGTCTACACCTACCATAGGTTCTACATTAATATCCAACGTCGCGACGTTCCGAGGAGATATCCTGGCCTTGGTCAGTCAATGAGGCAGCCAGCTGTTGCTGGATGAAGGCGATAGTCAGGGCAGCCTCTGCTGGGTCGACGTATCCTGTCGCCTTGCCTCCGGGGAAGATTAGTACCGCCAACCTTTTCTCCAGGATGTAGGGCATACCCTTGGCGGCGTTCTTCCCGAAACCGCCGACCCAGGCCCGCAGGGTTGCCAGTGCGGTATCCCTCACTGCCGGCGCCTGGAAGAGAGGGTATCGATTAGATTTAAGAATAACTTAAAACTAAAGATAACTTAAAGTATAACTTAAACTTATAGGGCTATAAGGCCCCTTGAATTTTCCTTAAGTTAGAGTAATTGATGCAAACTTAAGCACTAAAACAGATGCGGACCAGCTAGCGGAGATGGAATACTTACCCCGTCTAAAAGCTGGCTCACCAGATCGTAACATATGGTACACGTCTCATGGTACCAGACCTGGATGTCCCCGTGCGGAGTCGCGCATGGAGCATGGGACCGGCAAACTTCGTGTCCACACGGGTCCTGAAGTGTGGCGGCGCATCCCGGATGCTCACAGTTGGTGGTCTGTAAGTGGAAAGACACATGAGTATCTTAAAGAATATCACTTACAGGCTAAAGGACAGAAGAACTCCGTTGCATGCCGGAGCTCGGAAAAAATTCGGGCATAGCCCCTCCCTTACTAGCCTGAATAGGCTATAAACCCCGGAGGTATCCGGTGAAAGAAGGGAGGGGGAATGGTTTAAGGTACTTAAAATAAACTTAACATCTTAAACCTAAAAGCTCGAACGTACCGGACTAAGTCCAGTGCGTGGCGGAGTGATAACTCAGTGAAACGGAGAGGTTAGAAGAGACCGACTGTATGTTCCGGTCCACCCCGTGGGGTAGACTTAGCACCTTTCCGCTAGATGCCAGGCCTCCGGTGGTAAAGGAGCCCTAGTAAGGTGGGAAAGAGCGGGGGCATACAGACTCGGGCTAGTAACGGAGCGACGAAGTAGTAATGGAGAGGGGGAAAGGCCAGTCCCCCCCCACCTTACCATCCGACCGGACCGAGAGCCGGAGAGGTCGAGTCCAGTCTGGGTCTGTCCCGTCCCTCTACCCCCTCCGCCTGGGGGGAGAGAGGGAGGCAGGCTCGGGTATGCGGAGCGAGCATGGGCAGGCCTAGCCACCCCCCCCCGACTCTATGGAAGAGCGGGAGGGGGGAAAGGTGACTGGACAGGCGTCTGGCTGCCTCGTGATCACATAGTGACCACGGGGCGATAAGAACAACAACTAAGCCTAAAACATAACCAACTGATCAGCGAGATGCTATCGGGAAGCAACCGAGCTGACCAGCGGTAACATAAAGGCCCAATAGGCCGTGACCTAGGCTAAGCGAGCCAGACGCCTAACTAACCTAACAAAATCACATAGATAATAAAATGAATAATAAAATGAAAGAAAGAAAACAAATAGTAGGAGAAAAAATCCAGGAGTGTACGACTAACCCGAAGGCAAGTCTACCACTCAAAGCTAGCCGATGCCGATACTAAGAGCCGTGGCTAGGGTCTGGATGGAAGAGCCTACATAAGGTAAAAGACATGCATGCATGACAAAACCGTGTAGACCTTACTCTAAACAAAGCGGATAATAAAATAGAGCGTACAAAGACAGGGGATGCTCTGGGTATGGGCGACCCAGAACGGACCCATCACGAGGCAGAACCATGCTGCCATGCTTCCGACCTAGAGATCGTATTTATACCTAAAAAACGGCAAATACGTGCTCAGGGCCGGAAAAAACCAAATAGCAATAAACACTGAGTACTTAACTTAGCTGCTGCGATGGCTGCACGCTCCATTGTAATAAAATCCAAAAGAAAGGCACAAAAACAACAGAGAAGAAAATGGCACGTGTATCGTGTGCGGCTAACTTGAAAAGGATGTCCACCAGAGGCGCAGCAGTCGACAGCATGGGATGGAGTAGTAGTAGTAGGTGCTGCCCACTCTGTGGGTCGGCTCCCCTCTTGGGGGATTTTGTAGTGGGAGAATTCTATTGGCATTTGGCTCGTGGTAGTGGTCTCACTCGCCATAGTGTTCATACCGACACTCTCTGGGAGGGTGTGAGCGAGTCAGTTATACTGACCTTTTTCTTTATTTATTTAGTTCTCTGGTATTGTGTTAGTACATTTACCCTAGAAATAATAGATTAAAGGATATTCGCGCAGCGACACGAGCTGAGCCCAGAAATTAGATTTTTGTACATGCTAAAGCACTAAAGCTAAAATAAAAATTTGCAAGCTTTCTAGTTAGGAAGCTTTGAAAAGTGTTTGGTGTATCCCATACAATTGCAGGTAGTCTTACAATTCCCTTTCCAGAAACTAATATTGAACCCACCATACTTTTGTGTTGTGCATCTTACACCTTTCAAAACTGCCCAATGATCAGCACATGTCTTGGAAAGCATTTTGTTATTATACATATGTGATGTATTCTTTGATGGAGTGCATTCGTGTTCCCTTTTAATAACCAAGTTCACAGCTGACTGGCATGTTATCTTTTAAAAATAAGATTATTTTAACTTATATTGGAGAGACTGGTTGTGTGGAAGCAGTGGTTAAATTGGGTGTAACACACAGGAAGTCACTGTATCCCCTGAGGCATTTTATCTCTGTAGAGGATAAAGATTTGAATTTTATTGATGAGCCTCTTCAAAGTTCCTCACATTGCCATCTTCAGTGTTCTTCACATTTGCTGAAGGCTTGTTTAAAGAATTATTTAGCTATTTATTTTATATTCTAAGCATAAAGTTCAACTGTTCCAGTTACAAAACTGCTCAGTTTTCAGCTTTAATCATTTCTTTACAAGTGATCCATTTTCAACATACTAGTCTGCTATGTGATTGAGATATACTAGTAATCTAGTCTTTGGTGTAGTCTCAAGGAATTTATTTTTGAAATCTGATGTCCATGATTCCTACCTGTACTCAGGCTTGCAGCCTAAACTGTCTAAGTTTCATCATACTGTACTTGAAATGCTTAATTTCCTTTTTTGATGTTCCTTCCTGAGTCATAAGCATAGTGTTTAAGTGGATGCTTTTGGATGCCTTATCAAGATAGCTTATAAAACTGACACTTCCCTGTACTCTGAGGAAGACTGTAAGAGATTTTTTGTGTAGTATGACTGTATTTATTACAAATAGATAATAAAGTGCTTTTTTAGGATGCTGTATTTTTAAATCCCTTAATTTATAAGTATCAGAAAACACTTCACAGCACCTGTAGTTATTACTAAAATATTGTTTAAAGAGACAGGTGAATAAGTCACTGTTTTTAATTAATGGTCCCAATATAATTCTGTGAAATCAAATTTAGAACAATAATAGAATCTAACAATGTTTTGGAGATGAGTTTGCTCCAGTGTTTGTTAAAATTAATTACTGTAAGTTTTATTGGTAGTAGTCTATAATCTTGACCAAATGTTTTACTTTTAAGTTTTGACGTGAAGTGATAATTTTGTATGCTTTTAGCAAGAAAAGCAGCAAGAGTTTAGTTCTATCTCTTTCTCAAGCTGTTGAACAACTTGAGAAGGTATAGGAATTTTTAGCTTCATAAAGAATACATTCAATTTTCTTTTGTAATTATTATTTAAGAAGGATAATGCTTTGCACTGTAATGTTAGAATGAGGCATCAGCTTTGATGTGTTTAACTGAACACTTGAATGATAACAAAATAGGATTTGTAATATTCAGAAAGAGAAAAAGGTGAACACAATAGTAATTAAAAATAACATCTATTGTTTGTCTCCAAGAGAAAATGAGTGCTTTCATGATGTTACTTAACAAAATACTGACGAAATCTGCAGCTTATTATTTTCAGTGTAGTCATGGATTTTTGTAGTGTCAATTACTGACAGCAAATGTTCCATAATAACTGAACATTGTGTCATACATGTGAAAACATCCCCATTACGTTGCTGTGGATTCTCATCCAGATATTGTGAACACATATGCATGACTACACATCTTTTTGTCTATGTTTGCATCATTGTATATTTGTACATAATCATGTAAGGATGCCTGGTTTAGGCATTGAAACAAAATTTAAAGTGCATAAACCAAACTAAGAAGCGAAAATACAATCAAAACAAAGCATCAGGCGACACTAGTACTCGTGCATTATACCTTGTTCTGGTCAATAATCATGCATCACTCTTTGTCTCCCAAGCATGCAGCACAGCACTCCCCACTCGGTTTGTGCTTAGTCTTCTACCTTTGTGTGTCTCCTGTCCCTTCCGTGCGTAACTGCAGCTCCGCAAAAAAAGTCAGTCCCCAGTTATTG
>NC_061090.1:77396850-77546850 GCF_015104395.2 Macrobrachium nipponense | reverse complement strand
GTGTATGGCTCTCTCTACTAAGGCTCGAGGAAGAATGACTTGGGCTCGGACATCTCAGGGCCTTTTTTCATATTTACACAAGACGTCTTCCTCAATGAAGAACGCGTCTTTTGACAGATGCACAGAACTCGGGAACTCGATGCTCTCACCTTTCACACAAGCCTTGATCTGACTAGTCCAAGCTTCAGACACCTGACTTTCAACCAATTCTCGCACACTCCAACTACAAAAATCAACCACACTTTCATTCTCCAGGCATTTATTCTGGAATCCCCCGGACGGAGTTCCACCTGCATTTGACCCGCTACCGCCTCGGGCATTCCCATCCATCTGAGAGTGCTTGCGAGATTCCCGTTTTCTGCGCGTCGCATTTACGTTTGTTTGACTGTCATTGTTCGGAACTGTCAGAACGTTGCTGGCACTATCGCCTGCAGTGCCTGCGCCACCAACGTCACGAGGTTTCTTTTGTCGTTCTTCCTTGCGCATTGCGGCACGAGTTGTTACTCTTATGATGTTCCTGGAGAGAGCATCAGCCACCCTATTACTTTTCCCTGGGATATGTTCAATCTTTATGATGTCAAACTCTAAAATTCGCTCGATCCATTGAGCTTGGCGATTTGTAATCTCGCTCTTCTTCAACAGATATGTTAATGGTTGATGATCTGTGAAAATCTTTATTTTGTGTCCCAGCAAAAAATAACGGTGTCTCTCCAGCAACCATAAGACCGCCAAAGCCTCTCGGTCGAAGGTACTATAATTTTTCTCTGCCCCTTTTAATGCGCGTGATGCAAAACAAACTGGTCTTTCATTACCTTCATCGTCAATCTGGGAGATTACTCCTCCTATCGCAATATCACTTGTGTCTGTGGTCAAAAAAAAAGAGCGATCGAACCTCGGATAAGCCAAGAGTTCGTCGCTCATTAGGGCATCTTTTAATTTCTGAAAAGCTTCTTTCTCTTTCTCACCCCATTGGAAATCAGGTTGCTTCCTTAATGCGTCTAACGGTCTCGCTATCTGTGCGAAGTTCCTAATGAACTTCCGATAGTAAACCGCGAGTCCGAGGAAGCTGGCTACATCTTTCGCATGTTTTGGTCGTGGGAATTCTTTAATTGCTACAACTTTATCGGCACAGGCTTAAGGCCTTCGGAAGTTACTAGGTGCCCCAAAAATTCTACTTCGGCCTGGAAAAACTTACATTTTTCCAAATTTATTTTCATCCCATGACGCCTTAATACTTTCAAAACTTGTATCAGGTTACCTTTATGCTCCTCTACAGTAGCACCAACTACAATGATATCATCTAAATATACAAAAACCCCAAGGCCAATTATAGAAGCTAACACGGACATCATTACTCGTGAAAAATGAGCAGGGGCGTTCTTTAATCCAAAGGGAAGGAAATTACATTCATATAGCTGATTATTTGCTATAAAGGCCGTTTTCTCTTTACTCTCATTATCAAGGGGTATTTGATGATAGCCAGACTTAAGATCCAATGTGGTGAAAAATTTACTCTCCCTTACTTTAAGCAAAAGTTCCTCGATCGAGGGCAATGGATAGGCGTTGTCCTTGGTAATGGCATTCAATCGTCTATAATCAACACACAGCCTGAGAGAGCCATCTTTTTTCTTAACTAAAACGATCGGAGAAGCCCAGGGAGACTCACTTTCCCGAATTTTACCCTGATCCAGCATCTGCTTTATCTTTTCCCCAATTACTTGTTCATGACAGGCAGGTGTTCTGTAAGGTTTACTTCTGATAGGGGGATGATCTCCGGTTTCTATTTTAAAAGGTAACTTATCTATTCTCCCTGGAGGCTCTTCTCCTATCGCCATCGTGTCTTGATATTCCCTTACTATTTCTCATACGCAACTATGATAATTCATAGGTGTTGCTTTAACAGTTGTTTGCAATAATTTTCTAAGCCGGGTTTCGCCGTGACCTTGACTCTGGGTAGTCAAGGCCGACACTGCGTTATTGGCTTCTACAAGGGAACACACTTCCAAATCACATAGAGACTCGTTACTTAATTCTAATCTACTACTACTCACATTTACAAAAGGGACAGTAGCCTTGCCATCGACGATGGTAGCGAGACCAGGCAACATAAAGTCTGCCCACTTTCTATGGGGATTTATATACACCAACGTTCCCTCTTGTAGTTTCCTTGCCGGGACGAGGGGAAGGGAGTAGAGATAGGCGGGTGGGATCACCTCCCCCACCTCAGGGCTAGCGGGCACCACTCCCGTATCCCCCCTGGCGGCCAGGGCAGTTCGGACAACTTCTTTTGTTTCACCCAGTATGGAGACCCGTTGGTACTGTCCCTCTCCTACTGGCACCGCCACTCTCACCTCTCCTCCCCCTACCCCAAGGAGAAGCACTCGGTGCTTGCTCACGAACCCGATTCCCAGTATAATGGGAACGCCAGGGAGGTGGGTGGTAGGCACCACATAGAATTTGTGAGTGAACACTTGTCCACCGAGGGAGATAGTTTGTTGCACTGTTCTCTGCAACACGATGGTATGCCCACTGGCACTGTGCAACGTTAGATACCCTTTCGATGCCGAAATGGCGCCCGTCACTAAGTGTTCCTCGATCAAAGAGACACATGCCCCACTATCTAATAATGCGTTGTGGTTTTCCGAGCCTATTCCCACTTCTAGAATAGGTACAGCTCCATCTCTACCCTCGTGAGAGGGAGGGGCGGAGGGAGACGGCCGTCCAGCCTCTCCTACAGAAGCACTCACCCCAGGGCCAGTGGGAGCACCATGGGGCGGGGGTAGGTCCCTTCTTACTTGCTGGCTGGAGGTGGCATCGCTCCGACTGGAGGGGGATTGTTCGTCGGCACTCGCTTTCCTCCCCTTCCTCGCGGCCTTCCCCTTCCTCTTGAGGGAGGGGGCCCGCGATTTGGTGTGGCGCTGTTTTTTGTACACTGGCTGACCAGGTGATCAGCTGCACCGCACCCATAACAGCCACACTGTCCAAAGAAGGGGCATTGGGCACGCCAGTGACCCCTACTCCCGCACTGCCAGCAGCGCCCCCCGGTTGTATCCACGCTCCCCCCTCCCTGGGCTCCCCTCTGGCTCTTGGCACTAGGGCCAGCCCTGGAGTTGGATGGGGCGGGTAGGGCGCGTCTTCTTGTACCAGGACGGGCGGCAGCATCTACGAAAGGGCGGGGAGCAGCCCCACTTCCTTCTTGTTCCTGCCGTATGGTATCCACTAGCGATTGTATGGCTGGGATAGCGTCTTCTAACGGTGCTTGTAGTCCTGCGTTTCCGTAGAGGATACCGATAACACCTGAGGGAAGGGCCTTCTCCAATATATGCCTGCAGAAGGCATCTTTATCGTCTTCCGATCGAGCCATTGCAGATGCCAGACTATCATAGTCCTGTGACAGTCGGTCAACAAAAGAGGCCACGGTCCCCCCCACCCTCATCGTGGGGTGGTAGGCTGCCCATAACCTTCTTCGTTCACTCTCCCGGAGGCCAAAACGGCGGATCATTTTCTTTTTGAAATCGCCCCAATCTTTGAAAGAGCCATGTTTCCAACCTACCATCCTACGCTGAGCGTCCCCAGTAATTTTCTGTTTGGCAACCAATACTCTTTCCTCGTCCGTCCACCTTTCCGTAGCGAATTCCACATACGTTAAAAAGGCCTCTACGGAGAGGAAACCTTCTTTGGGCCGCGAACCGTCGAATTCCGGCACGTACCCTCCAAGGACAGGTAATTCTCTTACAGGACCTGGTCTTTTATCTGCGTCCAGAGGCGGAGGCGGTAACATACGTCCCGACGATGTGGACCCATTTGTTACACTTTCACAGTTACTATTCGTGTTTCCCGACGGTCTGCTACACGGTCTGCTACTGTCCGAGTCCCTCGCGTTCGTCTGGTTTTCCCCCCCACGCTGTCTCCGTTCCATGAACGCTTTAAGAAATGCATATAGCCCGTCTATTTCTTGATCTACCTCGCTCCTTACCGGGCTACTTTCTACCGCTCTAGCGTCTCTCACGCCCTCGGCATCACTGTCAGGCATCTGGGCCCTCGTGCTTCGTGTATTATACACCATTGTACCTCACTGTTTTTCACTTTTGTGGTTAATTATCAAGTTGGCACAACCTCAACGACCCACAGTTGGTTAACGATTGACCAATTAGCGTATTGCACTGTATTACGACGCACACTATGGTACCCCACACCTGACACCAAAATTATGACCCCAACCTGAGTCGCGTGGGTCTCAGAAATCAAACGCTCAGTGATTAATTTAACACCGGTCTTATATTCTAATGAATTTGCACAAGGGCCCGAGTGACATTAACTTAATATCTACAGTACCGGCGAGGTTGAGACCGAATGAGGAAAACCGGCAAAGGGCGACGAGGGGGAAGTACGTCTTCCCCTTCTCTTGACCGACGGCTAACTGCCTCCTTCAAGGGGACGGTTTGGTTTCCTCTCTTCTCCAATACCCCACAAAAACCCCCGATATATTCCTTCTAGGCCATGATTGGGTCTGGCACCTGTCCTTAGGTCTATTGGCCAATGAGTACCCATGTAAGGGACGCTAAGCCCAACGAACTTTTTGGGGGATGTTGTGGGAGGTGACGCTCTTTTTAATCTGAGAGAGAATGACCGTTAACGACCTCATGGCGTCCTGTGAGACATTCAGAGATTCTTGGGGAGATTCGTTATAAGCCCTCTAGAATGTTTATATATATATATATATATATATATATATATATATATATATATATATATATATATGATATATATGTATGTATGTATGTATGAGTGTGTAATTATATATATGCTCATATTTTACACACACACATTATATATATATATATATATATATATATATATATATATATATATGTATGTATGTATATATAGATATATATATATATATTATATATATATATATATATATATATATATATATGTGTGTGTGTGTGTGTGTGTGTATGTATGTTAATATATATATATATACACATATTTACACACACATATATATATATATATATATATATATATATATATATATATGTATATATATATATATATCTATATATATATATATATATATATATATATATATATATATATATATATATATATATGAAAGGGCTGTTGCCTTGTATAATAAGGCGCCTTATGAGGTTATGTTAGACTTGCGATAATCTTACGCTAAGTTGGTTGGTTATGCACTTCCATACTCATTGGTGTGTCTTGGGGTTTGCTGATAACTTATAAAGTCGGTATCTTTTTTGGTTATGACGACGATGTGTTAAACTCATGATGATATCTTCTTTCTGATGTGAGGTTTCTAGTAGAAAACACGAAGTATAAAAAATAGTTCTATTCTCTGAGATTACATAATGAAGATCAGAGGAAATTTGTACAGGTCTGCCAATGATGATGGCTAATTCAAATCTACAATGTGAAGCTTAGGTAAAGATGTACAGGTCTTCTAATGACGATGGCTTGATCGCTTCTGCGAATGATGATGGCTAATTCAACTCTGACTACAATCTCGTTTACAAATCATAAAGGAAGCAGACAGTAGCTCGAACATATGAACATACATACAGATGACAGATCACAAATCACGTAGGCCGTTTGAATTATAGGTCGCGGTAGTTGTCTCAAACAGTAAGCTTGGACTAATGTTTTCAAAACAAATGAAGGACCACAGGTGACGGCACGTCATCTTAGCTTACTTTATTGTATACGTCATCTTAGCATACTTTATCGTCTCTGGTCTGATCACATTCCTGCAAGCAATCTGGTTGACCTCTTTAGTTTTAGTTTTTTATATGTATGGAATAACATTCCATATTTTTATTATGTAACACTTACATAAAAGCTCGGTCGGCTACAAAACCAACCATTGAATATTACTCAAGCTTGACTTGCATTTGACTTATAGGAGTGTGATACAGACACTATGTGAATATATATAGATATATAGAAAATACTTATTAGTAAAAAAAATTCATGGTGTACACAAATACAGATTCAAGTAATGAGATATAAAACATATGCATATGATGATATTCGTAAATAATAGTGATCACGTGATATATACTGATACAGTTTTTCACTTCATCTCATTAAGATACATATACTACAGAAAATACTAATGTACTCTGATAATTGCAAAGAATAATATGATAAAAATCATATTTTAACTCATAAAAATTCATATATGAAGTGATAAAAATTATTATTTTTTATGCTGATTCATCGACCCATATACTAACTTTTATATAACTGCAGTTATTGGTAAGATAAAAGGTAACAGATTGATTATAGGCTACCTGATTTGTTTATACTTATATATATGGATTCATATAATTATGATTAATATATGTGCACTTAATACAACTGATTAACATAAATGACTAATCTAAGTGATTAATCTAGGTGCACTTTAAATAGATTCCTAGTGCGTACACGCACAGATATATTTTGATTCTGTTATTTATGATCATTTATATATAGGATAGATGATACTTTATATATAGGATACATGACCGAGGTAATACCCACTGCACATTTTAGCGTTTCGAACAACTTTTCGTCCATTACACAATTCCAGACAACCACCTATAGCCAAATGAAATGGCCAATTCCAAATGGTTAAAAACAAGGGGAATTGCCTGGGCAGGGTCCAACGTTCTATTTTGCGCTCATACTTGTCCTCTGCATCCTATGCCATACGAATACGTTCACGATGAATAAAATCATCCCCAGCACGAGTCCTGCGCCAGCAACGTAGAGTTGAATATCCTCTTGGTCGTAATTGTCAGAAGTATGTCCCTTTGTAGTCGATTTCCGACAGCCGCCAGAGCATTCCGCATTAAAATCGAGATTAACGACGGGATACGGGTGTCGGTCCAAGAAGTCCACGAAATAAGCTTGTTCACTTGTGATGGTGCTTATTCCCTTTCACATTGTAGGCGGTTGATACTTCACTGCAGTCGTCCGCAGCGACGAACGGGTTTTTGAAGTTGCGATGTGAAACTCTCGTACTGCAGGATACTGTAACCAGGTTCCATTAATCAGCCTGTAAGTGAAATTATACGTGTCACAAGGGCAAAGTAAATTCAGACAACATCCAAATACGGGAAGGAGAAAGCCATTAAGAACCAGACTTAACCCACATGAATTCGCTGATATTTTATGGAATTCAAAAGAGTCAGCAGTACAAACTTTTTTATCCATGGCATTATAACAATGAGTGAACCTATCCAGGTCTCTGATGACTGTAAAAATATCCATAATTATAAAAATAAACAGATATCAATACGAATCCCAAAGAAAATTCGATATTACTGGTAGTAAGTTACTAAACAAAGAAGTGTGAAACGGAGCTATTTGTAAGATTGCCAGGCAACATAAGAGTCAAAGAGAATATTAATCATGATTCTGTATTTCTCTATGCTTACTGAAATTAAGTTGTGATAAAATCCGATCCCTTGTGCCCCTAACAAAAGTTTCATATTCAATTTTCTCGCTCGCATCCTCTGAGGTTAATTTTTAAAACTTTATTAATAGGCAGGAGATGCAACGAAAGAACCCACTATGTAACTAGTTTCTATATAAACTGGGTTTTTCAAGAAAATGTGACATTTTTATACATTCAACTTCCCTGCCAGATATATACTTAGCTATAGACTCCGTCGTCCCCGACAGAAATTCAAATTTTGCGGCACACGCTACCGGTAGGTCAGGTGATCTACAGCCCTGCCCTGGGTGGCAGGACTAGGAACCATTCCCGTTTTCTAATCAGATTTCTTCTGTCGCCCGGACCATCAACATTGTTGTTGGTTCCTCTTGACTGGATTTTCTTTTTTCATCGACAATTGATCTTCTTGACCGACTTTTGGTAACGTATCTGGATTGTTGGATTGGCATACGCTTTTGTGGACTGTTTTTGTGGACTTGCTCTGGATTTTTCTTAATATGTCTGATGCCGGAATGGTTGTGAGACGTTGTGTGAATGTAGGCTGTAAGGTGAGGTTGCCGAAAGCTTCGGTAGACCCTCACACCGTATGTAAGGGTTGCAGAGAGTATGAATGTTCTTTCACTAATACTTGCAAGGAATGTGAGAATTTGAGTGAGAGAGAGTGGAAGAATCTAACTACTTATTTGAAGAAGTTAGAGAGAGAGAGAGTGAGGAAAGCTTCCTCTAGAAGTTTGAGTAGTTCTAGATCTAATGAACTAGTTCCTAGTTTGGGATCTTCCCCTCTTGTAAGAATTGCTACTTCTCCTTCCTTTTCAGCCTCTTCACCTATTGCAGATCCTGTAGATTCGGCAAAAGAACTTGCGGATCTAAAAGCAGCCTTCAAGATCATGGAAAACAAAATGGCTGCTCTGCAAGGTAAGGCTAGTGATATTACAGTGGACAGTGATGTGAGTGTCCCCAGTGTGGTGGAGGGGGCATCTGGTCGGCTCCACAACGCTCCCAGGTCTAGACCTCTTCCAAGCTCCCATGCCCAGAGGAGAAGGAATGTCAAAAACCGTAAGGAGGTTGTGGAGAATCCCCACCGATCAGGTGTCCCTTCGGCAGGCTCTGTGACACCCCAGACTGCCAGGGATCGCTATTGCAAAAGCGTCCTGCGTGAGTGTTTCTCATCGTCGGGGTCTTCGTCTCCTAGACGCGATTGGAGGGATTCTGATCGCTCGCGACCACTGAAGAGGAGTTGGAAGGCGCCGACTCTTGACTCGAGCCCGGAACGCTTCCCTTAGTGATGTCTCCTTCGGATGTTAATAGGGCAAAGAGAGCCCTATTGTCTCCCGTAGTTGGAGTGGAGCCCATGGACTCCTCCCCTCCTCCTTCTCCTCCTCCTGAAGAGGATAAAGAGGAGGCTACTAAGAGATTTCTAGTATCTATGCAAGAACAGATATCGTCGTTGGTAGGAGTGCTTTCAAAGGAACCTCCTCGAAGGAAAGACACTTCCCTTCCCATCAAGAGGTCCTCCAGACGTGTGAAGGTCCCTGCCGCCAGGAACAAGGCTCCTATTAGGAGTGAGGCTTCTAGCAAGAGCGAGGAGCCAACCAAACGTAAGGCTCCTACTAGGAGTGAAGAGTCATTCGGACGTACGGCACCTTCCAGGAGTGAGGAGTCAACCAAGCGCAAGACTCCTACCAGGTGCGAGGAGCCGATCAGGCGTCTGGCGCCAGCCAGGAGTGAAGAGTCACCCAGGAAGCAGGAGCCAAGAGCCAGGAGTGAGGAGTCACCCAGGAGGCAGGAGCCAAGAGCCAGGAGTGAGGAGTCACCCAGGAGGCAGGAGTCAGGAGTCAGGAGCCAGGAGGCAGGAGCCAGGAGTCAGGAGGCAGGAGTCAGGAGTCAGGAGGCAGGAGTCAGGAGTCAGGAGGCAGGAGTCAGGAGTCAGGAGTCAGGAGGCAGGAGTCATGAGTCAGGAGTCGGGAGCCAGGAGGCAGGAGTCGGAATTCTTCCATGAGGCAAGATTCGACTAGACTCGTATCCGAATTTGATGACTCTTCTCCAGACAGAAGCACCTCTCCTTTGGATCGTAGGAGGTCTTGGAAAGACTCTTCCTCCAAACGAGAACGTTCTCCCTCTTCTGATCGGGTTTTAGAAGAGGTGTCTGAAGACGAGCTCCCTACAAATGAGGGGCTCTCGAACTATAAGACATTAGCCTCCTTATTACTGCAAGAGTATGGAGACTCTCTTAGTCCAGCCGCTCCTCCTTCTCCTCGTTCGCTCTTTTCGAGTACTGCTACAGTAAAGTCCTCTGCTTTCCTGAAAATGAAACCAGCGATTGAAGAAGGCCCTCCAGTCTTTGGATTCATGGATGGGCACTAAGAAAGAGTTGGGAAAAACAGTGTTCTGCATGCCTCCTTCCAAACTCCTTGGAAAGAGAGGTATTTGGTACGGGACAGGAGAGACTATGGGTCTTTCTCTTCCTGCATCGGCAGACGCGGACTTCGCTAATCTGGTTGATGCCTCCAGACGACAATCTTTAGGGTCGGCCAGATCTACATGGAGCATTTCAGAATTGAACCACTTTCTTAAAGGGCTGTTCATCATTTTAGAAGTGTTCAATTTTCTGGATTGGTCTCTCGGAGTTCTAGCTAAGAAGTCTCAGGACTCGGAGTTTCTTAAGAACCCAGAAATTCTCCATAGCGTCCTGGCATGCATGGACAAGGCAGTACAAGACGGTTCGGGAGGGGTTTCTTCCCTATTTGGAGCTGGTTTGCTGAAAAAGAGATCAGTTTATGGATCCCTTTTGTCAAAAGCTGTTTCTCCTAGTCAGAGGACTGCGTTATTGTTTGCCCCTCTGTCAGATCATCTGTTTCCTTCTCAGTTGGTGAAAGATATATCTCGCTCACTAACTGAGAAGGCGACACAAGACCTCCTTGTTCAGACTTCGAAGAAGAGTCGCCCTGTAGTGTCTACGAGTAAGAAGGACTCTCGTCCTCCTCAGCAGCCCTTTCGTGGAGGTGCAACGACTCGTCCCCCTTCCAGAAAGAAGAGCTCTGATAAGAGAGGAAGGTCTTCCTTCAGGCCCTTCAAGAAAGGAAAGTGACTTGATGATCCTCCAAGCACCAGTAGGCGCCAGACTCCTGAACTTTGCAGGAGCCTGGGCGCAGAGAGGAGCCGACTCTTGGTCGGTTTCAGTTCTAAAGAAGGGATACATCATCCCCTTCGAAGACAGTCCTCCCCTAACCTCTACTCCTCGGGAACTGTCAGCGAGGCACAGAGACCCTGTAATGAAAAATACTCTCCTTCAAATGGTGGATCAAATGTGGGAAAAGGAGGCCATCGAACTTGTACAGGATCCACTCTCCCCGGGATTTTACAATCGCCTTTTCCTAGTACCAAAGGCATCGGGGGGTGGGGGGGGTGGAGACCGGTACTGGACGTAAGCGCGCTGAACCGCTTTGTTCAGAAGAAGAAGTTCCGAATGGAAACGTCTGCCTCGGTGATTTCAGCACTACGTCCAGGAGATTGGATGGTCTCTCTGGACTTACAAGACGCATATTTCCACGTTCCCATTCACCACTCGTCAAAGAAATATCTTCGATTCATGATAGGAGGCAAGATTTTTCAATTCAGGGCTCTGTGTTTCGGCCTGTCTACAGCTCCACAGGTCTTCACCAACCTGATGGCGAATGTAGCGAAATGGCTTCACCTAGAGGGAACTAAACACTCTCCCCCTCTACTTAGACGACTGGCTGATCAGGGCCAAGTCGGAGAACCAGTGCTTGGAGGACCTGATGATAACACGGAATATGGTACAATCTCTGGGATTACTCGTGAACCTCGAGAAGTCGCAACTGATCCCCAGCCAGAACTTGGTCTATCTGGGGATTCAGATGGATTCTCGGGGTTTTCGGGTATTTCCTTCGCAAGAGAGAATCACTCGAGGCTTGCCAAGAATCTCGAGCTTCTTAGAGAGAGAACACAGTTCAGCGAGGGATTATTTGAGCCTTTTAGGGACTCTGTCCTCGCTAGAAAAGTTCTTCTCTCTGGGGAGGCTTCACCTTCGCCCTCTTCAGTTTTTCCTGAAAGAGGTTTGGAGTTGGAAGACGGGGCAACTCTCAGACTCTTTCCCGATTCCACAGGAGGTGAAGAATCACTTAAAGTGGTGGATCCTTCCTCTAAAGAAAAACGAAGGCGTGTCACTTGCCCTGCAGAACCCCAACCAAGTGTCATTTTCCGATGCTTCGGAGTCGGGATGGGGAGCGACGCTAGGAGCAAGGGAGGTGTCAGGCACCTGGACAAAGGAGCAGGTGTCCTGGCACATCAATTGCAAAGAGCTAGTAGCCATACACCTGGCCTTAAGATTCTTCGAGGAGGTAGTCAGAGGCGGGGTGGTTCAGATAAACTCGGACAACACCACGGCTCTGGCTTACATACACAAGCAAGGAGGGACTCATTCATTCTCCCTCTATCAGCTAACGAAAGATCTATTAACCTGGACAGAAGAAAGAGGTATAACTCTCCTCACAAGATTTGTGCAAGGGATAAGGAATGTGAGAGCGGACAGGCTAAGCAGGAGGAATCAGGTCCTCCCCACAGAGTGGACTTTACACACAGAAGTGTGCCGAAGTCTGTGGTCCCTGTGTGGGGGAGGCCTCACATAGACCTGGTTGATACGTTCCTCTCCAAAAGATTAGAGCATCTTTTGTGCCCTCTTCTAGTAGAAGATCCAAGAGCCTTTGCAATCGACGCGTTTCTCCTGGATTGGTCGGGCCTAGACGCCTACGCCTTTCCCCCATTCAAGATCCTGGGGGAAGTACTCAGGAAATTCGTGGCTTCAAAGGGCACGAAGTTGACCCTCATAGCCCCATTTTGGCCAGCCCAAGAATGGTTCACGGAGGTACTGGAGTGGATAGTGGACTTCCCCAGGTCTCTGCCAAGCAGAACAGATCTACTCAGACAACTCCACTTCGAGAGGTTTCATCACAACCTCCCCGGTCTCGCTCTGACTGCCTTTCGACTATCGAAAGACTCGTCAGAGCAAGGGAATTTTCTCGCAAAGCTGCAAGCGCTATCGCTAGAGCCCGCAGATCTTCAACGAGAAGAGTATACCAATCGAAGTGGGAAGTCTTTAGGAGATGGTGTAAGAATAAGAAGCTGTCCTCCTCCAGTACCTCTATAGTTAACATTGCCGATTTCCTCCTTTTTCTTAGAGAGGAATCGCACCTTTCTGTTTCTACAATCAAAGGATACAGAAGTATGCTGTCTTCAGTATTCAGGAAATGAGGGCTAGATCTCCACGATTTGATTCGGTCCTTCGAGACTTCGAAATCAGCGACTCCGAGAACACCTAGCTGGAATCTGGACGTGGTCCTGAAATTCCTTGCCTCGGACAAATTCGAACCTCTACATCTTGCTTCCTTCCGCGATGTCACTAGGAAATGTTTATTCCTGTTGTCTCGCGACGGCCAAGAGGACGAGCGAATTGCACGCTATGGACTCCAAAGTGGGGTTTAAAGGAGATGCGGCTATTTGTTCGTTCCAGACTTTATTTCTGGCGAAAAACGAAAACCCATCAAAACCTTGGCCCAGGAGCTTTGAGGTAAAAGGCCTATCTAACCTCGTAGGCAGAGAGATAGAGAGGTCTCTCTGTCCGGTTAGAGCTCTTAAATTTTATTTAGAGAAAAAGAAGCAGATGGGAGGCTGTCAACAAGGTCTTTGGTGTGCTGTGAAGAACCCCAAAAGACTCATGTCTAAAAACGCCTTAGCCTTCTTTGTGAGAAGCGTGATTACTGATGCGCACAAGAACTGCCCGGATGAATCCTTCGGTCTTCTAAAGGTTAAGACTCATGAGGTAAGGGCAGTAGCAACGTCGCTGGCGTTTCTAAAGAATATGTCTCTCAGGAATATCATTGAGACTACATATTGGAGATGCAATTCAGTTTTTGCGTCTCATTACCTGAAGGATGTGAAAGTGACCTATGAGAAATGCTTCTCTCTCGGTCCATTTGTATCAGCAGATACAGTTCTGGGACTTGGAGCAAAGACTGATCCTTAAAATATTTTATCTTAAATGTACATAAACCCTCTTGTCAGATATGTGCTTGGTTTCCTATTAGCAAGCGTACTGATGTCGCACGGGTGGCTGGTGTCATTGCTGGTAGGGGACCAGGGGTATGTATGGCTAGTAGGGGGGTACAAATTTTTTTTTTTTTTTTTTTTCGTGTTTTGTTATAAATGTACGTGTATTTATGTTTCGAGTTATTGGTTGTTTGTAGGGAGTTTGGGGATAACTCCTTGCAATCTTAGAACTAACATGGATGTTAGGATCAGGTGATCGGGATCGGTGTTGTGCTCCTTGAACAAGGTGTATTGTCATGTTAGTGGAATAGCACCCAATGACAAAGGCCTTTAGGCTCTGCCGAGTAAGTGGATAAGACCCCATTGGCAGACCCACAAGAACTCTTAGCCATAGATCAATATCTCGCTGAGGCTCTTGAGGCGAAGCAGACTCCTGGGCAGTAGCCACGAAGTCTTCCGCCTAATCAGGTAGGAACCAAGGTTTATTAATACCTACAACATATGTTGTTTACCTGTCTATTTCAGTAGTTAGCTGTCTCTTACCCACCACCAATGGGTGCTAATCAGCTAAGTATATATCTGGCAGGGAAGTTGAATGTATAAAAATGATATTGTCATGATACAATAAAGTTTTATACATACTTACCTGACAGATATATACGATTAATGGCCCACCCAGCCTCCCCGCAGGAGACAGGTGGAAGAGAAGAAATCTGATTAGAAAACGGGAATGGTTCCTAGTCCTGCCACCCAGGGCAGGGCGGTAGATCACCTGACCTACTGGTAGCATGTGCCGCGAAATTTGAATTTCTGTCGGGGACGACGGAGTCTATAGCTAAGTATATATCTGTCAGGTAAGTATGTATAAAACTTTATTGTATCATGACAATATCATTTTCCCATGAATGTGATTTACTTGAATTGTAATAGGCTACTGTTGCAAGTAAATTTTTCATATCCATGACCTGATACTTCTAAATGTCCGTTTACCAATGTCATAGGCTGATTTATTGACTCTAATTGTCTATGAGGTTCAGAAAAAAAATTAATTCATTTTGATGTTATAGAAATTCTGTTTGCTTATTTTGTTCATTAATTTTAAAACGATTGCAATTCCTTAACTAAAGTTGCATTGCACACACAGATAGACACTTGTACCTAACGTCCTGCCTTGCCCATGAGAAGTTCGTGCTAAGCATCCCTCTCTCCAGCCAACCTGCTTTGCAAGCGGTTTATTGAGGTTAAAAGGAACAATGATGATTCGGCAAATGCGCCAGGCACCTTCAGGACTGATGACATCGTCACCTGGCAGGAGATTCCTCTCAGCCAGCTTTTAAGAGTTACGTTACTTGCTGTAATAAATACGACTTTAGTATAAATTGGGTATTTTTTGTTTTAATACTCCACCCACACAAGAAGAATGTCTGAAAAAAAAAACAGTACCAAAATTGAACAATATATTAGTTTCATGTTGGAAATCTGCATGATTGTAAAATAAATGTAATTAGATATTCCTTATTCAAACTAATGAAAAGGGTTTCCATACAAATTCTATATATATTATTTGCCCTGTAAGATCCATATAAGATTATTTGCATAGATATACATTTTCACTTCTAGACTTACTGACTTTAAAATCTCTTTCATTTATTTATTTATTTTTTATTTATTTATTTAATTTTATTTATATATTTTTTTCATTGAGTACGAATATAAATCACCGGAACAGAAAATATGCTAGTAGGTTTTGATATGTGTTTGAACTTTTAGCTTATTTGTCATTAATATCCAGTTTGAGCTTACCTGCGAATGGGGAGGTGTTCAAGATTTTAAGCCAGAACCAAGGAGAGTAAGGTCTTTTACCAGTTTCAGTCACCCTTGTCTATATGCAAGTTGCCCCTTTGAACTGTAAGCCTCCATTCTCTAGAAAAGCTATCTCTTCTCCCATTGGTTCTCGGAATTACCCCCACAGAGACTGGGGGCATGGCTTACCAGGAGAAAATTTTAAAAGGAACAGAAGCCAGCGGCTCATCCTCAGAAGAACGGTAGACCTAAGAGAGGTCAGACGCTCCTGCAATCTCGCCCTGCAGACGCCATTTCTCCCCCTTTCTGCTCCCCCCTGTTCTCCTCTGGGAAAGTCCCTAGTATTTCTATTGTCCATAGTGCACAGAAACATCAAGGAGAAGACTATATTTCAAGCCCAGGGCTTCCAGGTACTGTGAGAGTAAATTCCAGTTCAGCCAGGGAATTGTTTTACCTTTGTCTATATTTAATTTCCATTTTTCCAAGGCAACTGCCCCCCTCCTTTGTTTAGTTTCTCATTCCCCCCATCTAGGTTCAATTCTGTGATTACTCCCCTAGTGATACTAGTAAACATCCCTTAGTAAATTCAAGTAATGAAATAGTTCTCTTTGTGTAAATTCCCAGTCATTTTATTCCCCCCTGGAGCTGATGCTTGGAAATTTTTTGCTGACACTCCATATCGCGGTGATGGCTTGCTTTTTCCTTCACCTGATATTCTTTGTTCCTCTCTTTATTTGTTTCTTTCTTATTTTGGATTTTATTATTTGATTATAATTTATTTGATTTTGATTCATGGCTACTGGGTGCATATATTTACATTTTTTTGTCGAACTTGCATCCTTTTCCTTCTTTTAGGTTTTTGCATATTTTTGGATGTAGATCTCTGCAATCATCCTCATAGCCATCTAGGTATGCACATTTACCATATATTTCATAGTTGTGACATACCTTGGGATGATTATAGTAACATCTTTCTCCGAATCTGCAATTCCCTCTTTTCAAAAGGTTGCAGACTTTGTCTTTCTTGTCTATTTTTTCCTCTTTCCCATCAGTGTGCAGATCTGGGCAGAGCCTCTTCGGGATTTTCTTTGTGTTGTCATGTCATAATTTATTTCTTCGTATGTATGCTGCTTGATTGCCTCATATGTAGTATCAATGAGTATCTCTGCATCCATACTTTTATCTTGTTCTTTGTTTTCCTTATTTTTTTCTGTTATTTCAGTTTTGTTTACTTCTCTTCCGTTTTCCTCTTCTTCTTCATCCTCAACTATTAGTACATTCAGTCTTGATTTAATAACATTGTCTATCCATGATAGACATGTTGAGCAAAATATTCTGGTATCCTTTCTCATATCTTGCATTACTTCAGCACATTGAGGATGCGTCGGAATGTTGCATGCAGAACATTTTCTGATCAGGTTTTGTGGATTAACTATGCTATACCGCACCTTACACAGTTTGCATGCTTTTGGCATTCTTTTTCCTATTGCATCAATTAGGATATTCACAATGTTCACCTTATTCATTTTCTTTGTCGGAATATGTTGAGAGAGAGAGAGAGAGAGAGAGAGAGAGAGAGAGAGAGAGAGAGAGAGAGAGAGAGAGGGGGGCGGTGCGGGAGGGACGACGGGCATCATTTAGGCTTTTTTTACTTTAATTAAGGACATTTTCTCCACTAGATCTTGACATAAATCTGAAATATTACGTAAATTACCTTCTTTTCAAATAACATTTTCATCTATGTCATTTTGCAAGGTGCTTATTTGAATAGTTACCTTTAGTCAGTTATTGAAATCATCTTCCTCAATCGCCCTTGTTTTCTTTTGCTTAAAAATAACGAATCTCTCTCTCTCAAGAAAAAAAAAAAGATAAATAAGACTGCCTTTAACATATTTCATGTTTTATTCCTTTCTTAACAAGAGGAGAACAATCTTTTACCATAAAGGGAATTTCTGAAGTATTAAGTAACTATTAACACTAGGCTATAGTTAATATTTTGCCTGGTTGAAAAACAAGATTAATGACAAGTGGGTCTGGAGGAAAGACAAAACAAAAGAAGCCTAACGTTAGCTCATTGTAAAACAAAAAGTAAAAAATTTAGCTGCCATTATAGAAAAAATATACACTCCGTTAAAAAGAAAAACGCATTCATAGGTCTACAGAAACTGGGGTCTCTTAACCACTCAGTCGAGAGGAACCAGGACTGGTAACATTCCAAGCACACAAACAGTAACGGGCATACAAAAGCGAGCGTTACCACCAGCAACACCAGCATGGCAGTGGTGCGAACAGCGCTCAAAAAGGCAAGAACAGTTATTGCCAAGATGAAGAACATGAAGCGGCAGACCCGTGCGAACGACAAAACCTAAAAGAAAGTAAAATACTCGGTAATTACAGCATCATCGTTTGTGCTAGGACTACTGTTGCTACTACTACTACTGCTACTGCTATTGCTATGAGTATAGTACTACTATAGTTGATACGCACATCACCAGCAAGGAATTTATTATTATTCAAGGAAACTCTAAGCCGCCATATCACCCATACCTTGCTTGATGTTTGAACGAGCTGTTATTGATGTGTTTCTAGTTCGTACTAATACTATGTTTATCAGTTGAGACATGTATTTTTGAAGGGATTAGTTGATATGCAAATGAATAATTGAATTTTACATGTTGATTAGAGCTCATTTTGGGCTGAATTTGAAAGACAAGGGTTGTTCTACCTTGTGGATCAAGCCTTTTTGGGCGTTCTTATCTTTGTGTCGTCTATTGGTGTTACAGACTGTACCCAACTATCCTCTTACGAAACATAATTCAGTAAAAAAAAAAAAAAAAAAAAAAAAAAAAAGACGTCGTGAACGTTACCGCAGACCGAAGTTTGAATAAGAAAAACAAACTTCCTAATGACATGGTTGGATAGTTCGTAACTTCAGAAGTTCAGACTTGGTGCAAATGCTTCTCTGTTGAACGGGTTGAGATGAGTCTGGCGTCCGAACTGAATTGTTACCTTATTGGTGCCCTTGGAGGCGTATATATGCTTTTCCAATTAGGGTTTCAGCTTGGTTTATAATAATAATAATAATAATAATAATAATAATAATAATAATAATAATAATAATAATAATATCGGGCGATATAATGACATAAATGGTCGATGGATATAAAAGCATAATGACAGAGCCCAAGGCATACAAAGATGATTAATGAAAATCGTAGGGTGGGATTGTCTCTCATCGTTCACTAATACTACTATATACCACTGCTACTGTTATAAATCCGTACTATCAACATCGTGTTAAGATTCTTAGGAATCAACCCCCCCCCCTTTTTTTTTCTCACTCTAATACTTACGCAGGAGAGGCATTTGTTAATCCTTTGGTTATATACTCACTACGATCATCTGCATATTTCCATCTTTAGGTTTTATTTTGATCCGCTGCTTATTTCCATCTACAGGTTTTATTTCGATATTCATGGCTGCTTTCTGCTTATTTTTATCCGCAGGTTCCATTTCGATCTTCACGTCTACTTTCTGCTTATTACCATCTGCAGGTTCCATTTCGAACCTCATGGCTGCTCTCTGCGAATGAGAAATATATGTAGAGGAGAGAGAAGAGAGAGAGAGAGAGAGAGAGAGAGAGAGGAGAGAGAGAGAGAGAGATATAGAGAGAGAGTGAGAGACGGAGAGGAGAGAGAGGAGACGGAGGAGACGAGAGAGAGAGAGAGAGAGAGAGAGAGAGAGAGAGAGAGATGTTTCAACCATTTCATGATTTATCATTTAGAAACTAGCAGTTATCAACCAAACTCGAAGCATAGTAGACTATGGAAGCCACATAGTTTACGTCAAGTTCATGTCAGCCATACGTATCATCATTACGAAACCATCTGTTAGAATTATTACAAGTTTTAAATTGATAAGAGCACTTCGGTCCAAGAATTAGCCAAACTAGACCTATGGCTTCTCAAACGAGATACATAACGGTGTATATAGGCCTTTCATCTTCCTGTTTGTTGGAGAAAATTGATGCAAATGATGCTATATGTAATGTAAGACAATTTCCGAAGTCAAAATTAAAAAGTTTTTCATTATACATTTCCGTTTAATCCTGATTTGGAGATTTTAAAAAATCGCTGTAGGCCTAACAGTGTTATTCAAATTGCTTGAAGAAATAATGTGAGGTGATCAACATGAGAAATGAGGAATGAATCGAGGATATCAATAATTTTCCAACCAAATAATTATCAGATGATTCTGAAAGATATATATTAGTTTAATTAAGTTAGGCCTAAAAAGTGTAGGCTACGCCATACCATCTCTACACGAAGAACCATATGAAAATAATTTCCTTTATCACAAGGAGAATCGTTTTCTCGAATATAAACCAATCGATTAATTTGCATAGTTAATCAACTTACACAAGAGTTAATAACCGAGAATTGATATTCCACTCACGCTTGTGCTTCAGCCATTTCAAAGAGCCTCTCTCGTAACGAGTGACCTAAACGGGCCTCGTCGAACACTGTCACTGACCTGGGATTCGAATTACGTGACGGAAAGTCTTCGAAGTGACCTGTTCTGAGTGATGTCACAAACGTAGATGAAAATAAGGTCATCTGGCCGTTAAAATTAATTTTTTCCCATATCTCAGAATTTTATGAAGAAATTAGCCCACTGACATCATTTGGTAGCATTTTTGTTCGAGATATATTTCATCGAGAAGCTTTTGTTTTGAAATGCCTTTTTTTTTTTTCTTACTGAGACGACTATAATTTTATACGTTAGAAAACAGGGCATCGGATATAATCTTTTTATCTGTTATTAACATTATTTGGTACTTTAGAAAAACAATTTTGGAGCTCAAAATAACCAAAATAACCCTTACCAGAAACAGATAGCACTAAAGTATCAGTGCGGTGTGAAGACGGCGTCATATAATTCAGTGGGTACGCACTATGAAAGCTTGAAGGAAAAACTTCTGTAGGAAACAGAAGGAAACCTGTGTGTCACACTAGAGTGCTTTATGAAGGTAGGTTTAGCCTACACCTACGCACTTTCGTGTTGCGGGGTGGGACCGCAAGAAACCGTTACAAAATTGACGCGGTTGGGAGAAAAAATGACCGTTATTGGGCGGCGTGGGGCGGACCCGGGCACCTCACAGCGTGTTCCTACGATGCCTAGCGGAGTGTTACGGAGTTGGCGCGGTGTTATGGTCGTTGTTGCTATGCCAGGCCACGCGCTCTTGCGGCTTTGTTACTCCGTGTAGCGGTGTGATGCGGAGTAATAATAACATAATTCATAATAATGAGACAAATGTGAAGCAAATGATGGACATGTAAAGCATAGAAAGTAAGAAAATGAACATGAAACCATAGAAAGTAAGAAAACCAACATGAAAAGCATAGAATGTAAGAAAATGAACATGAAAAACACAGACTGTAAGAAAATGAACATGAAAAGTATAGAATGTAAGAAAATGAAATAGGGACTTGGTTTATACCATAACATGTTCAACTGCAAATATCATATATTATCAACTGAGGTCAAAATGTCTTTAGTCTGTTACTGATTTTTCATTGTTCCCCTGTTAATAACTATGTCCAGTCAATGTTAATTATTGTTTCATTATCATATTTGTATGTGTTCATGTTCATTTGATCATGTTCTCAATATTATATTATTTTTCTTTACCTTGTATGTGATTATATCATTTGATGGCCATATTTATTTCATGTTACATTTCATTTTATAGTTCAAGTTATTTTCCGAGTTCTATTTATTTCATATATCATATTTCATGTTAGATTTCCTTTTATATTTCTTAATGTTATTATTGTTTATGGCCATGCTTTTTAATTTTTCAATTTCATTTCACCAAATCATATCATCATATATATTGCCATGACATTTAAATTAAGCGTCAATAAGGAAAATGTAAATGCAAGGCAGTATTTCAACATATTTATTACAAAAAGAAACATTATGAAGGATGATAAAAATGTACAAAATCATTAATATTAGGAAAATAACTAAAAAATCTTTTTTTTATATTATTAAAAAATAAAAATAAAATTATATTTATTTATACATTGTCGACAGGATGTCAGAGCCCGAATGATGCCCCTGTGGTCTGTCCGGTCCCTGTTATCCTCCCCAGAACGCGCGGCAACCTTCCATCCAATCGACCTATGTTTTTGTGAAAATTAAGAGGTTAGTTGTGGAATTATTGATATTCAGTGTAAAGCGAAGTCAATCATGTTTGGTACATTTCTAAAATGTTTAAAAGATAGTTGTTTTGGTTACCAAATGATTATTTATTATTGTAAAGTCAGAGCAACCTACCTTATAGAAAATGAATGCCAACATCAGGATTGCACTATTTTTACACCTAGTTTTTATGAAAGTTTGATAAATATATTACGAAGTGCTAATAAGATGACCTCTTATCCACAGATAAAAACGAAAGTGGTATATGAACATTTAATGAAAAACAGTGACTATGTTCCAAATATTGAAAAATTGTATCCACTATTCAACTGGAAACTAATTTGGAAACATGTAAATAATAAGTATATAGAAAATAAAAGTAGAGAAATTTTGTTTAAGTATGTTCATGAAGTTTTAAGTACAAATGATAGGCTAGCCATGATGAAAATAAAAGACGTTAAGGAATGCGGTTGTGGATGCATAAACTAATATGCATATGGTATATATTTATGTCCTTTGGTTAAGAATTTGTTGTCCTGGGTATTCGAATTGCTTAGAAAATGTTGTAAATTAAAAACTAATAGCAGGTTAAGGATTTTAAAACTAGATTTTGAAGCAAACTCAAAAAGGGATGAAAATACAGCAATGGTAATAATAGCAGATTTTATTTCAAGTATATGGATGGCAAGATATTTGGGAATAAGTACTGACCAGCAAATTATTAAATGTATTAAGAATAGACTGTTAAATACATTTAATGTAAATATTATAGGATTTAAGTCTAATGTTAAAAAAATTTTCACGAATCAGTGTTTCTAATTTAAACACATATTTAGAAAAATAATAAATTGTAATAATTTTATATTATACATAGATCTTATAATGTATATACAAAATTGTAAAATATAATCTTGTAGAGTAATATTTCTTAACAAAAGAAAAAAAAGTATTGAGGTTCACCTAAAAACACAAAAAATCTACCTAGGGAGACGCCGCAACATGTGCGTGCCATTTATTAATCGTGTATGAAGGCGCCGTAAGGGCACCGCACGGCGCGGTAACATCACGCCATAGCACTCCCTCGCAGGCTGTACTACGTCGCACCATATCGCACCACGTAGGGTGTGGTACGGTGTGGCACAGCACCGTGCGGGTTCTTACCTCTTTTGTTGCGAGGCCGCGCCACACCGCATATGGCCTCGTGCGACTTCATCAACCCACCAGACACCGCTCAAAAATTTGAAATGATTTAAAATCGGGGCGGCGTTGCACGGCTTTAACGGTCATCGCCTGCCCCTGCCAACAAGGCGGCACGCTTTTGGTGCGTTTATAGTGTGGTTTGTAATTTAAGGTGGGTACACACGTGAGAGCCGAACCCTGTATGTGTAACTGAGTTACGCATATACGGTTACAAGGTGTCAAAATGTTGAGGACGAACCGTAACCATGTTAAACATGTAACCTCATTACAATCCACTGCGATCATCAGTCTGTCTCTGTCCGGGTTGTTTACCGACGATGGCCTCCATGCAAGTAGCAGCTGCCCCGTATATTTATACATATTATTTAACGAAGATGAAGCGAAATAAAAGAAGATGGTGGCAATCAAGGTTATATACTAGAAGGGTAGAATACAGTGGTCGGGAATTACTCGCCGACATGAGATTCCAAGAAGTTTCTTGCCGCAATAAAGTCTTTTCTTCGTAATAACTAATAAATTGAAGGGCCTCTTCCTCACTCCAATCAGCCATGGTAGACATATACGTACTGACTGACCAAAATAAGGGACTCTACTATGGATGGCCTTGTTCCTAGTTGGTGTCAAGAAGTTCAGCAACCTCTGTTGATACGCGCGTAATACAGGTCCCGTCCACACATTGCGTAACGTTCAAAGAGACCTCCCTTTGATTCGGGGCCCAAAAACCGACAATTGCCGGGACGGAGGTCGAATGGAGCCTCGAACCTCGCGGGTTCGAGGAACCGTCCACACTTGCGTTTTTGTTACAAGAATCGGTTACAATACAAGGTTCGGTTCGCACGTGTGTACAATGGTGTCTTGTGATCCCATGCCATGACAGCCCGCACCAAGAAAAGTGCGTAGGTGTGAACCAGTCTTTACACGTCCAGTCTATACAGAGGCGTGACTGCAAATGAGTTGCAGACACACGGGCTACATTGGCGCCATTCGCGCTGCCCTCTCGGCAACAGACATTACACAAGTTCAACCATCCTACAACTTCTTTTTGTCAAATTTTTGTCGAATTTAGTTGATAGTTTGTGTTTATTTACCATGTTAATCAACGGAAAAAACTTACTATAGGAAAAATGATTTATTAAGAAATTCTGCTAATTTTTTTTCTTTTATAGGCCTAGTAATCATTTTTCACACATTCCATCAACATACTGCCTCGGTTCGGGAGTGGAGTAATTCAAAATTGTACTCTCTCTCGTGCAATATAATGATTATGTTCTCTATACTAAATTATTATTATTATTATTTTGATTATTATTGTGCTCAAGCTGAATCGGTTCACTTAAGGCCTGTCCACACTAGGAAAAGTTGTTTGCAAACAATGTTTCCTAGTGTGGACAGGCCTTTAGGCTAGTGACATCAGTAATCCTGGCAGTTTTAATACCAGATTTTTATTTACACAACCTGGCCATTGTTATGAGTCAGAATGGGATATTTTGAAGTGTCCATAGGTCTACCTGCTGAGTCATCAGTAGCCATATGCCTGACTTAAGCCACACAAGGTGTCTGTGAAGTGGGACTTGGGTTGCTATTATATTTGTATGTTCGGTTTGTCGGACATTGCGACAGTGAAAGGACCTGTCCCTTTAGTTAATACCATGGAAATGATATTCTAATTTGTCCATTATTTTCATTATTATGAATACTATAAGGGTAATAAATAACAAGTTTTGGGTTGGAAATGGCAGTGCACCATATTTGTTCGTTGCATAAAATGCATTACAGCGACAAACATCTGCACCCTTCTTTACCTGACCCATCTGTTTTTGTCCACGATACCAGTCAGGCATTACCGCAACGTCACGATTTTTAGTGTCAGGTTTAGTGCCACTCTGATTGCTATGAGTTATATTTTGGCCGCAAGTAAAATTTGGAATAGCTTGCTTAGTGTAGTTGTGGAATCGTCTGCCCTTTAGATGGTGAAGGGAGGAGCAGTTCGAACTCATTCCTGCTTACTGCTGACGTCTTTTGAATTCAGGTCTCTCTCTCTCATTTTGGTTATTTATTTACCACATTTTCCTAAAAATTTTCTCTATGTCTGCAGGGTAATTTTCAGTAGGACCTCTCGGGTTTACTATAGTCCGCTGACTGTTGGGTGTACGAATATTTTTGTCTTATTTTGTGACATGAATTTCCTGTGCTGGTTTTAGGATTAATCCTCGTGGTTCCCCATAATTGTAGGAATGCTAGAAACACAAAAAATATATCCAGTCGGAAATTTATATGGTTTATTTATTTGGGTAAGAATTAAAAGTTTTATAGCATTACCTTTATGTAGGTGTTTGTAACAAGCATTCTTCGGTGTCATTTCCCTTGCATGGTAGGTCTATAGTTTCACTATATATTAATTTGGCCAATAAATTGAAACTTTTCATTGTCTGCGTTGTCTCCATATTGATCAAATATGCAAATACGGCTTTCCAGGAGGCATGAAGAGCCGATTTCCGTCTATTTCGTCATAGGCCCAACGATATTTCCAAAGGCCAGTAGTAATTCATGGGAGCTTTTTCGTTTTATTCTCTGACATTTACTATATCATTGTGACTCTTCATTGTGTATTTTCGAAGGTAAAAATCGAGTCTCGATGACGTTTTATTTTTAATAGTTACCCATAAAAATATGTTATGTTTGTGTTCTTTGATGAGTGAATGGGTCCATTTTCTTTATCAAACGGGACTCAAGCAAAATCATTTAATTGTTTACTAGAAGACTAATGATTAATGAAGTTAAGAGTATTGAATGTAGCTTAAAATGAAAGGAAAATTGACCTCATTACCAAAAACTAAAGGTAAATTTAATTTATTAATGAAATTTTTTGACCGAACAATATAGAGAAGGCTATATAGGCTAATATGATACAGTACAGATGAGATAACTTGAAAAGTTACCGAAATAATGTGAGAAATTTATCGTGTTTATGTTTTCATGTTCACCCTATACCGAATTGTATCGTCCAGCGAAATTTCTCACATTACTTCGTTACATTTTTCATGTGATCTCACATGTATTGCATCTATATATACACCCTCTTCTATATTATACTGTCAAAAAACATTCATTAATAAACAATATCTCCGTACAGAGAATTAATAAGAATTACCAAACAATAAAATGAACAGCGTAGCGGAAAGTAAGGATAACTAATTTACGGTTTTATTGTCCCATTGAAAAGGTAATATTGAGACTCAGATGAATTTAATGTCCAAATACAACTGGTTGCAAAGAATCTTGAATTTATTTGAGTTAAGGATGTGGGAACCTTTGAAAAAATTGCTTGAGGTAAGTGGATTTAATTAGATTCCTAAGAGCTTAAGACTTATTCGAAAATATTGATATGCCAATTCAGAATAACAGAAAAACGCTTCACAGGCTGCTGTGAGCAAGAGCCCGTGCTGGCATAATAATCATAAAAAACAAGCAAAACATAAAGGCTTATCCCTGAGATGGTTGAATTTATTCCTATCCCATCAGTAATGTTGGTAATGAAAACTTACGGTACAAATGCATTCAAGGTTAATTTTTTTTTTAACTTTTCATCATTTGTTAAATTTTCCACCAATGTTAAATTTTACTTCCTCCGGTGTGAATTTACTCCACAGTGCTGTCCCCACTCCCCCCCAACCCCCAATGTTAACCTCTCCTTATCTTCAGAGAGCATTCGATCTTATTTTTTCCAACGTAAACCCACGGTCCAGATAGACCGTGCGTAAACCTATCCTTCCATAGCAGTTTCGCCAATCCTGAGATCCTCCTGATATCCTAATGGTCACTTTCTATCTTCTCAAGAATTTCGAGGGCTGGGTATGCTCTCCTGCCCATAGGATGACCTGCAATGATCCAGGGGTTAAAGTTTAGGCCACTTAATACTCAGCGGTTACACTATCGAAATTGCCAGCTAATTTAGTGTTGTCACTCATTTTGGAATTCACTGTAACCTGGGAATAGTTTCCACCCAAATGGGAATATATAAGATTAGGTTTACCTGTCCAGGATTCAGATCTAGGCCTTTTGGGGCTATAGCACTTATGGGAAGGACGTTAGCTATATCAGACCCATCTCGATAGCTGAGAGGGCTAAAGTCCTTCCCAGTTCCCATAAGTGCTATACCCCCAAAAGGCCCAGATCTGAATCTTGGACAGGTAAATGCACTAATCTTATATATATATATATCCACCAAGGCTAAAATGAATTTAAGGTCCTACATAGAGATGTTAACCCAAAAGCTGCCCCTGTTACTAACTAAATGTGACATTTGAGTCACGAAGTGATGATTTAAAACTTATTCTGTTGCCGTATGAATTGATGATGGCTTCAGCCAAGGGGTCTCTGGACTAGAGACCTGCTTGGTCACCACTGACTGTGATGTAAGAGTTGTAGGAACCTCTCACCCAGACATTTTCCCCCCACTGGCTCCTGAGGACACAAAACAAGTTATGTGAATCAGGGAAATGTTGGTCTAGCGCCACTGAGAGATGTTCTCCTTGTGGCTTCTAAATGAGACAATTGACACAAAGCTACTACATGAGGCTACACAGATGCTCAAGAGATGTTCTCCTTATGGCTTCTAAATGAGGCATTTGACACAAACCTACTACATAAGGGTACACAGATGCTCAAGTCAAGAAAACAGTATATAAAGCAATAAAGAAGAGTTGTCTCAGGCAGCTACCAGTGAGCTCTACCACTTAAAAGATATAGCAGCAGTTACTGGAACGTCATACTTAATAACTACGGCTGATCCAGTCAAGTATGCAAAACATAATTTTCGGATGAAAAACTATGTAGACACAAAAAGTCTTACCACAGATAACTTGTGAAACACCTTGCCCAGATACCCTATAGGCTCTCCAGCCAGTTAAGCAAAACTTGACTGAAAGAGGTGAAGAGTTTCAAATGGGCACAGAGAGAATCATACCTCCTGAAGAAGGTAGGTTCTGGAACGGTCTGTCCAGTGACTGTTAAGGAATTTGAGAAAATGTTGTTGGACGTCATTGGTTGACAGGTTCTTCATTTCCCAGGTGCTGTCTCCAACGACAAAGGCCTGTAACACATTCGGCTGCTGGTGGACGCCCAAAACCTCCATGACGCCATACAGCCATGACTGGAAGAAAAAGGAGAATGATGGAGTCTGTTTATTTGAGCATGAGGTGTTCCAGGCTTGTGGCTGGGGGTACACATGAGCTGTGACAACAAGTCATTTTCGTTTCTAATCTACTGTATTTCAATTCATTCATACTTTATTAATTGACAATCTGAGTATAAAGAATAACATAAGTTCAGTGTGTCTGTGTACATTAGAAGCAAGTACTTTAGCAGCCCTAGTTTTCTTTTTTTATGATAACTGTCCATCGTTTTCCACCGAACTGTACCCATACAGTGAAATTTAGTTCACTGAAATTTGTGTGGCATAAGTAGGGGAAAAAACCCCATTGTCCCTCAACACCTAAGTACTAATCCCCAGGTAGACGATTTTTCTACCTGGAGATAAGCACCTACGTGTGAAATTTCACACCTTTTAATGAGGTGTTAATTACTTTTTCACACCTAAATTGACCATAAAGGTGTGAATATAACAAATAGGTGTGAAATGACACAGGTTCCCACGGTCATTTCGGGGCTGCGCAAAACTCTACGGTGATGAAAACCCTGATTTCAACCCTAAACCCCCCCCCCCCCAAAAAAAAAAAAAAAAAAAAAAAAAAAAAAAAAAAAAAAAAAAAAAAACTCCTCATACTCTACGGGAGGTAAAAACGGGATTTCAACCCTAAAGGCCCCCCCCCCTCCCCCCAAAAAAAAAAAAAAAAAAAAAAAAAAAAAAAACTCCTCATTTACTCTACGGGAGGTAAAAACCCAGATTTCAACTGTCAAGTTTTCGCTCCACTATTGTATATATTGTATATAATTAGTCTTATGTCTTTATTACTTTCTCTTTACTTCCATAAGCACGCCATCTGTTGATTCCATAAGCATGCCATCTGTTGATTGCCCCATCACTTTTCCTTCAACTTTGTCTTGTTCCAAGTCTCTATTCCTATTACTCCTTGATATCCTTAGTTTTGTTTACTTGGGTACTTCCACCCGCTTGTTAAGTTAGGTGTATTCTTCTTCTATTGAAGACAGTGTTTGTGGTGCTACCCTAGTTATCTTTGTGTATTTTGTAATTTAGATATTAAGTTTAATAACGTTCAGTTATGGTGTTACTTGCTAAAATGTTTAAAGTGAAATGCTTTGTTATATTGATTATTGTTTTGTGTTAACTTTATATAAGTAATTACTAATTATAATCTTAAATGACTGTCGAGTTTCGTTCACCCGATCAGTGTTTTGCACAGAGTGGATATTTTATTTTAGTGGAATATTTTTTTTTATGCTTCCTACTGAGTATTAGCTAAGGCCATATATAAGCTGAAGTATTTACCACTGAATACGAGGACATTCAGCTTAGGAATGCATAATTTGGGGGCTTGTACGGGATTCCAAATCTGTGCTGAGTGACTACAAACTGTTGAAATTGGTTTTGAACGCTTAAGAACTGTCTGTGAATATTTTCTTGATTTTGTACCTCATTAATTTGTACAGCTAGTGCCACGCTACGCTGCTCTTCGCTTTCATTCAACTGTGTTTGACAGTACCAGGCAAGAATACACCTCATCTCACCTTAAACCAGGGTAATGTATTTTTGAAGGATTAAGTCGATAACTATTGTTAATTGACAGGGATCTCTGCATGTATTGCCTCTTATGCCCGCCTCATTAATACTTTCCGTAATAAAGGTCACCCTCGCTATCATTTAAAGTGATAAGACACGTTGTTCTTAAGTTACCTTGTACCTCGTTGATTAGCTTCCGACCTTTCGGATTAGCAAAATCCACTTTACCTCTTTAAAAGTCTTCTCATTACAGAAGTACATAGTTCATTCTCGCACTTTTAGTGTACCTCGAAAACTCCGTGATATCTAGACTTTCTGTAATTACCGAATTGCGTTGGTTTGGTAATATTTAACTCTCCAAGATTCGTGACATGTGATTTTGCCAGTTTGCTACGTAATTCTTAGGTAATTACCATTCCGTAACTAGCAGTTGTAGTAATTCGTATTTGGAATTACTTCTCCATGCTTTCAGTTAGCGTTCTCTTGTAAGTACCGTAATAACGTTGGGCTGCAGTTAAATTAAATTCATCAGTATAGGTTTGTTTTCGCAGTAGTAAATATTAGACTACTTTATATGTAACTTTATATATAACCTGTTACTTTTGTTTTCGTAATTACATTCAATGTAACCTTCGGAACAGCGCGCATAGCCACTGATACTTCGTTTTTGTAAATACAAAAACTTATCGAATGAAAAACATTAGTTTTGTCAACTATCGCAGTTGAAGTGAGTAAATTAAAGTTTGGTTAGCTTACTCGATGTGTTAGGTAGGTAGAATTTTTGTATTTACGTAGCTTACTGGATGTGTTGGGTAGGTAGAATTTTTGTATTTACGTAGCTTACTCGATGTGTTGGGTAGGTAGAATTTTTGTATTTACGTAAGTGTTGCATAGAGTAATCAACCCTTGTTCAAAATGCCTTTTGATCTAGATAGCTTTGTTGGAAACCCAAAGGAGAAGTTGAATACGCTCAGGTATGCTACTAAACAGGATTTGAGGGAACTTGCAGGAAAATGTAACATTGAAGTAGATCCTGCGCATGTGGAGGTTAGAATATTGAGTGATATTTTAGAGTATCTAATCAATCAAGGGATTCTTGCAGATGATGAGGAAGTGCAAACACTCCGAATTGCAGCAGGAGTACTTCCACCTGTTCCAGTGGACACAGAGTGAGGGAAAATAAGGCTTCAATTGCAACTGGAGAAGGAAAAGAAAAACAGCCGAACGTGAGCTTGCTCTGAAGAAGGAAGCAGCCGAACAAGAGCTCTCTATAAAATATGAAAGCAGAAGCAAGAGAAAAGGAACGAGAAGCAGAGATACGACACCAGATAAAACTTCAGGATATTTCTTTGTCAAATAAAATGAGGAGGAAGCCGCACTCCCTGCTACGTTTGAAGTTTTTAAAGCAAATAAGCTTGTACCTGAATTCGATGAGAAAGATCCCGAAGTTTTCTTCCAGAACTTCGAACAAATCGCAGAAACCTTAAAATGGCCCGTAGACTTCTGGTCTTTGCTCATCAGGAACAAAGTGAAGGGTAAAGCTGTATTTGTTGCTTCACAACTAGTAAGTGAGAGATTATACTGTGTTAAAGAAAACTATCTTGGATGCATACTCCATTACCATAGAAGGGTATCGACAAGTTTTTAGGAATTCTGTTAAAGCATTCAATCAAACTTTTGTAGAATTCTGTAGTATCAAAAGTAGGCAATTAAGTGGTTAGAAAGAGCAGGTGTTAATGACTTTGAATCATTTAAGAATCTGATTCTTCTAGAGGAATTTTAAAGGACAGTGCCCACTCATATTTCCACTTTTATTTTATCCATCTTAAAATTGAAACTCTGGTAAACAAGGCAGCTAGTCTCGCTGATGATTACCACTTAATCCATAAATCACAAAAGGGTCAAACTAACAAATAATCTCCTTCCATTTCTAAATCTCCACAGGTATCCTGTGCTTACTGCAAGAAAGAGGGCCACATAATTGAAAATTGTCCGCTTCCCCAGTGTAAAACTTCTAAGGCAAAAGGAGAAGGTAAAAATGCCCAGACAGAGAGCACCTACCATGTGACTACTCTCATAGAAGGGTTGCAGCAATTTGAAGGATTCATCTGTGATGTTAATGTAAATGGTAACTCACTGAAGTGCCTCAAAGACTGGTTTCTCTGACTATGCTGGCAGACGTAAGTTCAGAGAATTTAACCTATACCAAGGAATTTGTAACTATTTCAGATCTAACCTCTTCTAGGACTTTGCCGCTTGCTGAAGTGGAAATTGTTAGTCCTTACTTCACAGGAAAGGCGAAAGTAGCAGTGTTGGAGCAAGCCTTACCGTGTTCTCGAGTAAAGCTGATCTTTGGTAATGATCTAGCAGGGTCGCAGGTAAAAACTAACTATTATTACAGATCCTGAATTAGTAATTCGAGAAGGTAAACCTATAGAATTGCCACCAGCTGTAACTCAGGTTGTGACTAGGAATACTCCCAGGGCAGGACCTTTGAAAAATGACCGTAAAACTACTGGAAGAACTATGGAGGCCTTAGACCTAGTAGATGTAAGTCAAAAGGAGTTTAAAGAGTTACAGAAAGAGGACCCCAGCCTTACAGATCTTTGGAAAAAGGTGAGAATTCCAGATGAAAATCCTAAATTGCCATATTTCTATATGAATAAAGGTATCCTTTGCAGGCATTTCAGGTCACCAAGAAGTAATTCTAACCATACTTGGAGGGATTGCCACCAAGTAGTCATTCCTCAACCTCTAAGACAGTCTTTGTTAGACCTTGTTCATTCTGCAGAGTCCCACTTAGGGGTCAACAAGACATGCAAAAGAGTAAGTGAAGACTATTATTGGCCAGGCCTTGGTGAAGATATTAGGAACTATGTAGCTTCATGTCACCATTGTCAGGTTACGGGTCAACCTAACCAAAGGATTCTGCCAGCACCACTTCAGAATGTACCTGTACCCAAAACACCTTTTGATAAACTCATTATAGAATGTGTCGGCCCCTTACCAAGGACTAGGAGAGGGAACGAGTACATACTGACAGTTATGTGTCCCACTTCAAGGTACCCTTTAGTATTTGCAATCAAAAACATAACTGCAAAGACTATTATTGAACCTTATGAAGGTTTTCAGAGTTTTAGGATTCCCTTAAGAGTTACAATGCGACCAGGGAAGTAATTTTACAAGCAATGTCTTCAAACAAGCTATGCAAACGTTGAACATTCACAATGTTAACTCCTCTGTATATCATCCACAGACAAACGGTACCTTGGAAAGGTTCCATCAGAACCTAAAGAATCTTTTGTGTAAGTACAGCAGTGAAACGGCAAATCATTGGGATGAGGATCTCTATCTCCTAATGTACATCTTTCGATGCACCCCACATGACTCCACAGGGATATCTCCCTTTGAGGCGTTGTTTGGCCGTAGACCACGAACGGTATTTGGTATGGTGAAAGAAAATATTTTGCGTCTATAAGAAAAACTGATTATTTTTTATTTTTGCCTTTTATGAATTTAGATCAGCCTTGTTTTTCTAGGTTTAATTACTAGTTTTTAAGAATCATTTTGTGGCAGAATAGCCATTGTTTTTGTATGAGTTTTGTTTATTTTATTTTTGAAATATAAGTGTCCGTTGTCTGGTCATTTTAAGTGTTTAGCGTAAAGTGCTTAATTTAACGTTTCTCAGTGTGGTTAGGCGCCTCCTCCCCGTTTGTTTATATTACCGAACTATCGTTTTAACGATTGTTTTTTTTTTTTTTTTTTTTATGCGAGTGTTTATGAACGTGTCTGAGTGATGTCTGGACGTTGGTGCTCGGACACAGTTCAGTTCGGGCTTGAGCACTCCCTTGATATCATACCTTGAGCAGCATACTTATTTGGACTTTGGAGGATGACTATTTGGCTGTTTATCTGGACGACGATTCTTTGGATTACGCTTTGAATCCTCGCCTTGGTCTGTTGTCTGCAGGTTCTCTTGTCACCTGCGACTCGAGTGTCTCCTGCCTCGACCTGCGGCTCGTGTACTTCGAGTAGAGACTCGCAGGTGCTCCTGTCACCTGCGACTTGAGCCAGTCCTGCCTTTCCCTGACGAGGAGGAATTCCCAGGGAATTGGTGCCGTCGCTTTCTTCTGGCACTTTCGTCTCCATTCAGCTGCTGTGGTTTTGGGAGCTTGCTAGCTCGTGAGATGGCCTGTAGGGAGGCTGACGCCAGGTAAAGACAGTGTCTCTCTGATTTTCGTTTGGGATCGCCTTCCCTTTATGGTATTACTCTGGCGTTCAGGACCTGCCCTGTTAGCTGACTTGGCGAGTGGATCACGGCCCTAGTTTTGTCTCTCCTCTGATACATCCACTGAAGTGAGAAGAACTATACATCCTTTTGTATTATTTAATCTTATATATATATATATATATATACATATATATATATTGTCATATTTGCGTCGAGACCATATAACGTCATTCAGTAGGTCTATTATAGACAAGGTTTTGTATGCTTAGTTTTGTGTTGATAGGTAGGATTTATAATGGTTTTCCTTTTTGTTTTATTTTTTCCTGTCTTCCTTCTTTTTTGAAAATTAGTATTAGGGTATTTTTTTTTGGTTTTTCCTGGCCTGCTAAATTGTTGGATCCAATCAAGTTTATTATTAATAACGGTTATTTCTCCTGTCTTTGTTAGGACTTAGCTTCTTAGTTTTAGGGAATCCAGTGTGTTTCTAAGGACTGGTATTTGTCCTTCCTGGTTATCAAGTTATGTTATTTGTCATCCGACAAGGTTGATCTAAATTGTGTTATTTAAGTATTAAATATTGTTAAGTTTTCTTGAGTGTTTGTTTCCACTGACCTTTAGCACTGAGTTACATTTATTACTGACAACAATTATTATAATAAGAACTTTTATAACTACCCCAAGGGTTGTAAAAATTCCCAAGGGTTGTAACAGCGTCGGAAACCAGAGGAGACTACCAACACTTTGCAATACATTAAGGACCTTAAAAGTAAGTTTCATCTGATTTGGTTTGTTCTAACCTGCTTTTCTCACAACAAGTAATGCAGCAACTGGCGAATAAGAAAGCAAGGTTAAGGGAGTTCCAGAAAGGCGACCAGGTACTTTTATACCATCCGATTCCAGGAGCTCCATTGAGAGAGAAGTTTGCTGGCCCATATACAGTCTTAGATAGTCTTTCTAAAGTAAATTATGTGATTAGTACCCCAAATAGGAGGAAGGACACCCAACTAGTTCATGTGAACTTGTTGAAACTATATCAAAGTAGAGCTAATAGTGGACCACCTAGAGTAGCATTAATGACTACCTGAACTGTTTTGTCTAGAGACATCTTGCCTTTTGCTACTACTAATAATGACTCGGATGAAGAACCGGAACTAATATGTTTTAGTGACTTATCTAACTCTGAGATAATGGGTAAGCTTGACTCCTACTTATCACACTTGCCTAAAAATCAAAGAGACCTAAACACCTTACTCTCCAGTTTTCAGGACTTGTGCACTGATGATCCAGGAACCTGTAACCTGGTTCAACACATCTTGCTGGAGCCGGGAACACAACCAATCAGACAACCATTTTACAGAGCAATAGGAAAGAAGCTTGAATCCATAAGGTCAGAGGTACAGTACTAGATAGATCACAACTTAGCAGTCCCAAGTACCTCTCCTTGGGCTTCACCTTGTATACTTGTACCAAAAGCTAATGGTAAGTTACGGCTATGTGCAGACTATTGCAAAGTGAATAAGGTAACCATCAAGAATTCTTTCCTTTGATATGGATCAGTGATATTTTAGACAACATAAGTAATTCGAAGATTCTGACTCAGATTGATTAGCTGAAAGGGTACTATCAAGTACAACTGACCCCAAAGGCCCAATCAATCTCGGCATTTGTGACACTCTTTGGCCTATTTGAATATGTTGTTATGCCTTTTGGACTCTCCAATGCTCCTGCTACATTTCAGAGATTGATGGCAGAAGTAATCAGATTTAGCAAATGTCTGTGTACTTGGACGATATAGTCATAGCAAGCATGACTTGGGAGGAGCATCTGCAGACACACTCAAAACAGTTCAACCGACTACGTGCTGTAGGTCTCTCAATCAACTTGGCCAAGAGTTCATTCGGGCAAGCAAAGGTTGTATGCCTAGGTCATCATTTGGGTAGTGGAGAAATAATGACAAAGGATGCTAATATTGAAAGTGTAATGAACATGCCTGTGCCCAATTCAAAATCCCAACTTAAGGCCTTTCTAGGTATGGTCTCTTATTATTCTAAATTCATTAAAAATTTTGCTATTCTTGCTGCTCCATTATATGCACTATTATCTAACAAAGTAAACTTTGTTTGGACCAAGGAATTAGACAACCTTTTCCATCAACTTAAAGATATCTTTATCTAAAAACCAATTCTAAGGGCACCAGACTTCTCAAAGGAATTTTTTATTACAGGTGGATGCCAATGGCACTGGTTATGGGGCTGTACTTCTACAATCTTATGCTCCCAATAACACCAGCTGCATTCCAGCACTGCATTACCTACCAGTAGCCTATCACTAGATTCTTCAGAGGAGCACAAACCAGATGGGCTACCGTAGAGAAGGAGCCTTACGCGATCGTGGCTTCTTGGCAACACTTCCAGCCCTATCTTGAAGGTCCTCGCCGGGTCATTGTCTTTACTAATCACTGACCACTCGCATTCCTCGACGGTGCCAGACTCAAAAATCTAAAACTCTTACGGTGGTCTTACATCCTGGCCACCTTAAATATTCAGCTTAAAAGCATCAAAGGGACCAACAACACCATTGCGGACACATTGTCACGCCTTTCATCAAGCTCTTCAGCTGGATCCACCGCTACGGACCCATCTTAGTTGGGGGGAATTGTCAAGTTTTTGCTCCACTATTGTATATATTGTATATAATTAGTCTTGCCTTTATTACTTTCTCTTTAACTTCCATACGCATGCCATCTGTTGATTGCTCCCTCACTTTTCCTTCAACTTTGTCTTGTTCCAAGTCTCTATTCCCATTACTCCTCCTTGATATCCTTAGTTTTGTTTACTTGGGTACTTCCACCATCTTGTTAAGTTAGGTGTATTCTTATTCTATTGAAGACAGTGTTTGTGGCGCTACCCTAGTTATCTTTGTGTATTTTGTAATTTAGATATTAAGTTTAATAACGTTCAGTTATGGTGTTACTTGCTAAATGTTTAAAGTGAAGTGCTTTGTTATATTGATTATTGTTTTGTGTTAACTTTATATTAGTAATTACTAATTATAATCTTAAGTGACTGTTGAGTTTCGTTCACCCTACCAGTGCTTTGCACAGAGTGGATATTTTATTTTAGTGGAATATTATTTTTATTATGCTTCCTACTGAGTGTTAGCTAAGGCCATATATAAGCTTAAGTATTTACCATTGAATACTAGGATATTCAGCTTAGGAATGTCATACAACCCTAACCCCAAAACTCCTCATATCAATAATTGATAGAATATCTTCCGTAACCCCAAAAAGCTTACTATGTGAGGCTTTGCCACTGGCCCTGCCAATCTAATTGTTATCCTTGGAAATTTCGACCGGTAGCGAATCCTCCACATCCCCGGTCATGAAACTAAAACAGAAAATGTATCTCCCCCTTTAAAAGCGTTGTAAGTGATCATGTTTTCACGCCCGGCCCCGATTGCTTTCTGCGTTTCGTAAGATAATTGCGTTATTCTCCCGGGGAATGTACTCTTGAATATTATATATAGTGTCCCTGTTAATAGTGATACATATATTTACTTAACTCGTAGTGTTCGAAATATAACCCGTTCCTGGCATACTCTCCCGAAAAATTCATGTCAACCAAGGCGATTGTTAACTTCTTGGGAATACACGCTCCAGATGCCTGATCGATTAATATAGATGATTCATTCGTTCCGATGATATAAGTTTTATACTGATAAAGCCTCATTCAAAGTGGACATGGCGTTATAGTGCGGGGTAACTCTGTTAATCCATAATTTTGACTAATCCACGTTCAACTGGTTCAACTCTCCATTTATATCTATACCCAAAATCCAGCTGTTATTAGACATTTCTAACCTAATTCTCAAATCCACTAATTCTAGTAAATACATGTCAATACTTTCTAGATCAAGGAGCAAGGGGTAGTTGGTATGTATACCAAGCGATTTAGGAGTCCCCATGACACTTGTTTCCCACCTAGCAGCGTCCTGGAAGGTATTAGCCGCGAATGCTCTAATTTACCAGACGTCCCATTATCATAGTCATTAAACAATCCACTCCATCCTAACATAGTCATCGCAATGGGTTTCATATTTTTTAAGTTTAATATACGATTGATAGTGAAATATCGGACAAGATTCCACCAACATCTCATTCAAAAATATGGATACGGATTTGAAAAGTGTTACTTTTTCCGTAGACAAACGCTTCCCTACCTTCACCCATATTTCAACGTGATATACTATAACCCCGAAAAAAGCTTCCGATTCGGGAACCTTCTTTTAACATCCATTGCTTAGTATTCCCATCCCTTTTCTTTAGAGGAATAACCTGTAAATACCTCGAAAACTGATCAATGACTATTTAAAAGATATTCATAACCTTCGTTACAAGGGGCGAGTGTAGACATATCAGCCAGATCACTGCTAACGGTTAACCTGAGGTTTTGGGGATATCACCTTTCTTCGAAGGAATTTCTTCAGTGTAACTTTATGTAAAGCATAAGAGGGTTGACTCTTTATATCATTTTTGACACCATCTCTAAATAATATATTTATATCGCTAAAACTGTCAGGGTATTCAACATATTCGTATATCTTTTTCAATACCCGTAGCTGCTTCTTAGCCACCACTGTTAATAAATAATTTGACATTCGGTTTCACCCGTCATATTAGTCCTGAGCTGTAAGCTATCAGGTGCGAGGTCAACCAATAGATAACCATTCATATATAAAAATGAGTCCATCCTAATTATATCACTTCTTTCAGCTCCGAATGGGAATAGAGTAATATCCATACATTAGGAAAAGAATTTATTAGTACTATTTCCGAGTTTCTAGAAACTTTCTTCAGGGGAAATCTAACGCAGGATAAAATTCATGAGAAAAGGCTCAGAAGGTTTAGGAAGTAGATGCGCCAAGTCTCCTTGAAGAAGACTCCGCTACTGAGCAAGAAGGAAATATTTATGAGTAGGGAAGTCGGCGGCGCGATTTTATTTCTATTACTCCCCATAGTTGCGGAATTAATAGCAAGTCTCTTCAAATAATAATAACACCTTATCACTGATAGGAACTGTTTTTGAAGGTAGGTAGTATAGTACGTATAGCATATGAGAATAGACTGTATTCTTCAGGAAGGGATATACCGTGCAGGACACTTACGAATTATTCTAAAAAATAATAATAAAATAAAATAAAAAGAATTTGAAAAAAGGCTAAGTTGACAAGAAACAGAATCCTACAGCATATTATTTAGAGGACTTGCAAGGGGGAGACTATTAAAAGACTTTTATAAAGAAGGGTTAATCCCCGCCGACCTCCTGCAGCTCCACGACATCAATATTTAAAAAAAAGAGGAAGAGAGGAAATAGGACGCAGTACTACATGAAGCGGAGGGAGTAGGTACCCGAAACGATTAAATTCGTGGTTGGATGAATCTCACCTTGTTCGGGTATGAGCCATCCTATTAAAAAAGCGTTAATATTTCCATCTACTCCCAAGAATAACTTACGAAAGGTTGATGAAAGAAAGAAAGAAAGAGGGGCAGGAGAAGGGGGATCGGATGTGATCGGAAATAACATTAGTAATAGTAAAGGCGGTGGTAATGGTAATAGTATCAGTTATACCTCCCCCTCCTCCTCCTCCTCCAGCTGGTAAAACGAAGAGAGCTGTTATACCGTTAAGCGGGATTAAGCAACGTATCACTCAGGAACGTGGATATCCTCCCTTAAATAATATCATTCCCATATCGTTTAATGAGAGCCAAATCCATTACGCCACTGGTATAATCCAATATCTACGAGACTCGGGAACTGTTGCGTGGGACATCGAAGGGAATTTACTGCCCTCGCCCCATCTCCCCTTGTTAGTGGATCGAAGAACTAACGCAGTAAACGTAGAGGATTATCAATACTTGATAAACATAGCGGGTATCAAGGAGTGGATGATAAGAAATGGCGTTTGAAAAAAAGTTGAATATCTGACCGGGGCATAAACGAGATGCGGGAAAAGTAGGAGAAGTGATGGAGAGGATGGGACTCGAACGATTTTGATTAAGGACCTCTTATTAGGAACTTTCGTGAGGAAACGAGTTATAGCAGGAAGACGGCCAACACTTGTCTGGACAGGCGCAACGATATGGGAATGATGTTACTTAAGGGAGGATTTCCACGTTCCTGAGTGATACGTTGCTTAATCCCGCTTAACGGTATGTCAGCTCTCTTCGTTTACCAGCTGGAGGAGGAGGAGGAGGAGGTATAACTGATTTAACCGACGGAACTTTACGTCTATCTCCCGTGTTGTAAATACTGAGACGAATGGGTTTGCGAGTTTCATTCCTTACACTCATATTAACTTTATTACTGTTACCATTACCACCGCCTTTACTATCACTAATGTTATTTCCGATCACATCCGATCCCCCTTCTCCTGCCCCTCTTTCTTTCTTTCTTTCATCAACCTTTCGTAAGTTATTCTTGGGAGTAGATGGAAATATTAACGCTTTTTTAATAGGATGGCTCATACCCGAACAAGGTGAGATTCATCCAACCACGAATTTAATCGTTTCGGGTACCTACTCCCTCCGCTTCATGTAGTACTGCGTCCTATTTCCTCTCTTCCTCTTTTTTTTAAATATTGATGTCGTGGAGCTGCAGGAGGTCGGCGGGGATTAACCCTTCTTTATAAAAGTCCTTTAATAGTCTCCCCCTTGCAAGTCCTCTAAATAATATGCTGTAGGATTCTGTTTCTTGTCAACTTAGCCTTTTTTCAAATTCTTTTTATTTTATTTTATTAATATTATTTTTTAGAATAATTCGTAAGTGTCCTGCACGGTATATCCCTTCCTGAAGAATACAGTCCTATTCTCATATGCTATACGTACTATACTACCTACCTTCAAAAACAGTTCCTATCAGTGATAAGGTGTTATTATTATTTGAAGAGACTTGCTATTAATTCCGCAACTATGGGGAGTAATAGAAATAAAATCGCGCCGCCGACTTCCCTACTCATAAATATTTCCTTCTTGCTCAGTAGCGGAGTCTTCTTCAAGGAGACTTCGCGCATCTCCTTCCTAAACCTTCTGAGCCTTTTCTCATGAATTTTATCCTGCGTTAGATTTCCCCTGAAGAAAGTTTCTAGAAACTCGGAAATAGTACTAATAAATTCTTTTCCTAAAGTATGGATATTACTCTATTCCCATTCGGAGCTGAAAGAAGTGATATAATTAGGATGAACTCATTTTTATATATGAATGGTTATCTATTGGTCTTGGAGGTAGCATGATACAACTTGTTTAATCAGTGGTTGTGATAAAAGGGAGCATCTTTAATGACTCATAGTGTCAGTGGGTGGATCTGCAATCTCAAACGGTTGTGAGTATGTTCGGCAGTATATACTCTTGAATTTAAATACTATGTATCAGTCCTTTGTCAATGGCTTGAAAATAAAGCCGAAACCGGTCAGGACCTACACCCTGTCTCATATTTTTCACCTGTGGATATGTGTGAGATATATATATATAATATAATATTTATAATATTATAATATTAGTGATATATATAGATATATATATATATATATATATATGTATATATATGTATAAATATATATATGTGTGTGTGTGTGTGTGTGTGTGTGCGCGCGCGTATGTGTGTGTGTGTGTGTATGTGTGTGTGCTTGAGGGACCGTACAAACGAATGTATAGATGGTTAGAAACCAAATACTCACGGTAGCAGGTTGGATGTTCTTTGTTTACAATTTTGTTTATTTGTCTGGGTGGCTTCACACCTTTTGCCCTCTTGTACTTTTTTTTCAAAATCTATACATTTTACATATTTCTTTTAAAATTCAAGCTGAAATTCTATACTTTTACATTTTAATTTTGAAATTTAAGCTGAAAATCTATACTTTTTGCAATTTTATTTTGAAATTCAAGCTGAAATTCTATACTTGTCATATTTTCATTTGGAAATGCAAGAAGATAATCTATACTTTCAACATTTTCATTTTGAAATTCAAGCTGGAAATCTATACTTTTTACATATATATTTTTTTTTTTAAACCAAGCTGAAAATCTACATATTGTATATATTTCAGTCTAGTTGACACCTCCCCTGGCTGACATTCACATTCTTACAAAAGCTTTCTTTGATGAAACTGAACCCTGTAATGTTTCTTTCCAGTACGTTATTAGAATTTAAACTTTTTTTGCCTCTGCCCAGTTGATTGTTTACTCTGAATGTGTGCAAAAATCCCACTGTTCCCCTGTGCATATCTTATAGATTATTTTTACACTCTGTTGTATTCTCCAGTGTTTGACAGGGCTCAATTGAACTTGATGTACACGGTTTTATACTGGTCAAATCGGCGACTCGTGGGAAAGTAGAATAGTATAGCATAAAAAATGTATAAGAGATGCACAGGCGGACAGTGTAACTTTTGTGCAGTTTACTGAAAACCATCATTAATGATAATCAATAGTTGATTCCGATAACATACCGGAAGGAAACGGTATAGAGTCTAGTTCTTTCAAAGAAAGCTTTCGTAAAATATGAGTATCAGGTTATTTTATTTGTAAATTCATTTGTAGACATTCTTAGGCTATCCATAGCCCAACGTTGGTACCAGCACGAGGTTTGCGCTGCATACAAATATCTACTACATACAAGTCTATATAGGCTATGGATGTAAAAACCAGTACTATACTCTGTTTTTTCCATCTGTCCATCCGCCTGTGGTGTTTTTGTATGGTAACACTGCGTCCCGGGCTTTAGATAGTTACATTCAGCTTACATTCAACGATTATAATATTATCCTATTTCGAATATTAACGGTGTAATTCGCATTCAGTAAATTATTAAAACACTTTTCAGTTACAAATGTACACCCAGATATCCTTTTATTTACCTAAAACTTACACATAACGTAACTATCTAAAGCCCGGGACGCAGTGTTACCATACAAAAACACCACAGGCGGATGGACAGATGAAAAAAAAAAAACAGAGTATAGTCTCGGCTTAACCTAATGCAAAATACAAGATATCTTTTACTTAACTGCAACTGGTCCTTTCGGTCGAAGACTTCTGACTCTTCATGTTTTGGTGAAGGTGGAGTAGAAACTAGTTCTGTAGTTTCTTGGGGTTTACACTTGCTTATTGTGCTCTGACTTTTAATTTGGTCCCTTGTATAACTGTTCCCTTCTAGAACGCCTTTCTTTCTACAACTGGTTCCCTGTTATACAAAAGTTTGTTTAGGCCAGCATCCTTGCGCCTAAAAGCATCGTGCAGGCTTTAGCATAGCAGTGGCCAGACTGCAGGCAACTGTTGCTAGACCTAACTACATACCATGATTAAATTCAACTAAGATTTGACATTTTCATATATCAGCCTATGGAAGAATATTGCATATTATCACATACTACATAATGTGATGTTACGATTGCAACCACATGCCTGCACAACTTGGTGCAACATATGTAATCACTGTCCTAATTCTCACTGCTTTGCTGCGACGTTATTGCAGAAATACGAAGAACTATCAATTGTTATGGCAATATGTTTAATTCAGCTGAACTCTCATAATCACACGAGTCACGAAGATGATAATGAGGAAATCTTCATTCAATAAGTTTAAATATACTTTATTTGAAAATATGTATAAGAAGAGCTTTCGAGAACTTGTTCAATTCTCCATGTAATTCAGATTGACGAGGAGACTCGAGCAGGTTCTCGAAAGTTCTCGTTGTATATATATTTAATAAAATGAATGTTTACACTTACATCAACGAAGGTCTTTTTTTATCATTATGTACTACAGTATTGCATACCTTGCAAGATGGGGAGAGTTGTTGCAGTGCAATTGCAAAACGAAGGGAGAGTCAAGTCTCATATCGCCTTGCCGCGTCGACGAACGCGGTTGCAACCGCGTGATTAAATTCAAGTATTAACGCATATCCTGACACTCACGCGCGTACATATGCACACTAAATCATAGACATTCTCAACCTAGAGTATCTAATTGGACGCCCTGATGAATTGGAAATCAATTCGTTTTTTTTAAATCCAAATGTTGCCGAGGCTGTTTACCATTGACATGAATAGGCGAAGGATATGCAGGTGTGACAACACCCGCAAAGGTAAGCAAAGTTGTAAATAGGGTTCTGACGTAGACGCAAATGAATTTTTCTGCTGTTGCCCCTCCCTTCCCTACTCTACTGAACAGGTGTGTGAATTTTTTGTTATTAATCTGTTTGTATGTTCGGCTTCACTGTCCCTCCGGAATATACATATTGTAAATTTTGACCACTGCACATCGGTTCTCTGCAAAATATCTAAGCTAGTCATATAGATGAATATATATATAAATATCTATATATATATATATATATAATATATATATATATTGTGTGTGTACATAAATTCTTCTGTTAAAACAGGATATGTCTCAAGCATAAAAGACCTATTAACACACTCTGGTTTTAAAGCTAAGGACTATATTTTGGTGGACTAACTTCAAGGGTGGAAGTTAGTCCACCGAAATATAGCCCTTATAGCATTAAACCAGAGTGTTTTAATGGGGCTGGAATGTTAAGACGAAAATTCGCGACAATATTGATAGCTAGGGTGGAGCAAGGTATATAGACGACGATCATGACGGCTTCTTCCCTTAGTTCTTAAGAAAAGTTTCTAGTGTGTTGTCTTCCAAGATTGGTAGATTCTATAGATTTTTGCGTCGACATAATATATTTGGGGATGAACGCAATTTTAGTAATACAGTGCGTGTTCCAGAGAATGTCATATCTGCAGACTGCAGTAACTACATGTCAGTTTCTATTCTCCTTGTGCTCCGCAAAGTTCCAGAAAAACTAATTTTTAAGTCACAGTGTAGCCTAAGTATGTGGGATCTAGCACCGCCATCATGAATTGTCAATTCAAGATGGCGGTGGATCTAAAGGATTGTTAGCTGATAGTCAATATGAATACAGGATTTGTTTGTTTGTTTGTATGGTGTTTTTACGCTGCATGGAACCAGTGGTTATTCAGCAACGGGACCAACGGCTTTACGGGACTTCCAAACACGCCGAGAATGAACTCCTATCACCAGAAATAAACATCTCTCAGTCCTCAATGGAATGCCCGAGAATCGAATTCGCGGCCACCAAGGTGGGACGCCAACACCATACCGACCACGCCACTGAGGCATATACATACATGAAGCAGTTAAATGCCTTCGTTGTTCTTTTAGATTTGGAGTGCCATTTGCCAGAGAATCTCCATAAGGGTTTTGAGAGTAGAGCAATTCAAACAGATTTCAGTGCTGCTTTCCATTTAGTAAATCACAAAGCATGCATTTATTTATAAACTTCAGAATCTTGGAGTGGGTGGATATGTTGTAGGTGTACTTCAAGATTTCCATACAGGTAGGCAGCAGCGAGTTGCTGTTAATTGGATCTGTAGCGAACCCTGTTTTTAGTGTATACAAGTGATACAGCTGTCGCTCTGGAAAACAAGATTGTTTGGTATGCCGATGATGCAACACCTGTGTCAATATAGTTGGACGGGTAGTAGGCTGAACTTCGGTTAAACGAAAACACTATTGAATAGCACATCTCTGGAGCTTTAACTATTTTAGGTGTAGCTGTTGACTCACATCTTACTTTTGAGAAACATCTAATGACTGTTATCAAATGCCACACAAAATTTCTGTATCATTTGTAAGGCCTCATATATCTATATGATATATATATTTTATATAATATATATAAATACATATATATATATATATATATATATATATAGTATATATATATATATATATATAATATATATAAAACAGTGATAAAATCTATGCAACATGTTTACATGTTTTAGGACTTTTGTCCTGTCTTTACTAGAACTAGCAAGTATATATAATTATATATTATATATATTATATATATATATAGATATATTATATATCTATATATATATATATATATAATATATATATACCGAAATTATGTATGATAAATTCGTAAAGTAACTAAATCTACGGGCATAACCAGCCCTGTTTCACTAGCAGAACCAGCCCCGTTTGTTTCAGGGAATCCCTTCTCCCCCCCACCCCCTTTGGATAGCGGGGGAGGTAGGATGAAACCCCATCGGACCAGCTGTTTTGCCGTGATTGAATGACAGACGGCGGACAGACGTAACGCCCATTATAGTAAGATATACTGTTCTCCGGTGTGGATGTCTGCTTCTGCCAGAGATTCTTAGCTTTATTTCTGGGCTCAGTTCGTGTCGCTGCGCGAAATAATCCTTTAATCCATTATTTCTAAGGTAATTTTTTGACAGAGCGGTTCGCGGTGGTAGTTTCTAATCCCTAACATTATATACAGCAGTTATGACTGGGACCATCGATGGATGTTCTCTTATTTCTCAATTGTTCATAAAGTGTATTTGAACAGAGATCTTTCACATTTACAAATGATTCGTGATCTCCTTTTCCTGCCGAGAGCAACAATATTCGCTGAAGAGCAGAAGCACCAATATGCAGTCAATGTTCAGCCTCGCTGTGAAACTTCTCTCAGTTCCAGAGGTCCTTTATTCCCCACTCCGTTGGACTGTGGAACTTCCAGCCTCCCAGAGGATATTATGGAACTGGAAATTCAAAACTTCCAAAGAAAAAGCAGTGCATGACTGCCTTTAATACAATTCTCCTTGCATTTTGACAATGTAATTACAATGAGTTCAAATTATTTACTAATTTGTTTATTTGTTTTTCCTCTTTTAATAAGCGATCTCTTTCTGTATTTCCCATTATCTTCCGTTACTCCTTTCCAATGAACACCTTAATATTCTTTTGAAGCTTGAATTTCACGCTAGTGGCTCCTTTTGGTGGGTTTGTTCCGCATGAATAAAGGAGTTCATGTTTTTTTATAATAATAATTTTATATGCGGAGAGAGAGAGAGAGAGAGAGAGAGAGAGCTCCCATAGCAATGAAACAAAAGAGAGAACGGAAGGGCGTAGTAATTGTTTCCCCTTTTAAAGAAGTGGAGACAATGAGCACTATACAGCTCTCTCCGATTCTGTACTATATCAGTTTTCACATTTTCCAAAAACGCGCAATATTCGTATTATTATTAACACGCCGCTGAATGCACCAGTTTCATCCGGCTAGATGCGGATTTCAAACATGGGGGACGTACGGCATATATAACCGAGCATAGCTTTATGGTCATGATTGGTGGACCGGTCAGTCTTTTGACGGCGAGTGGAAGAGTCGTTGGCGCGAAGATGGGTCTAGGATTGCCATCGCTGTTTTTGCTGCCTCTTCTTCTTGGCGTCTTGGTTACGATAGCAGGTATGCTGAAGGCGGTTAGTCTTGTTAACAAACGTTTTTCTGCTCACAGTTGGCGTATTTGCTTGATCTGCGTGTTTAATGAGATTCATTTCTCTCTCTCTCTCTCTCACGAATCGGCAGACTTTGAGAAAGGTTATCTGACTTTTCAGTCATCAGCTCGTTCAATCACAGTCGCAGGTAGCCCTGTTAGTATCCTGTGCAGGAAAAGATTATGATTGCTTTGATAATGAGTCTCCACGTCACACTTATCTCTCTGCACCTGTGAGGAGAGAACAATTGTTCTCTCGCCTTCTCTTGTCTGATTTTATATGCGTTGCCTTATCCGCATATACATTAGTACATTTGTTTGTGGTATTCTGCATTGAGCACGTATATCCATGAAGATATGCATGTCACACATTACACACATGGACTTATGCATGTATGTAGTTTTATACATGTACAAGTGCGCTTACGCCAAATTGAATGTTTCATTCCGGAAGTAGTAAATACTACTACGTACTACTCTGTAGACCTTGGTCAGGGGTAAATTACGATCCTATTGTACGTAAACGCGAGAGACACGGAGAACGCATGTGTGCGTGTGTTGAATATATATGTACCATTGACATTCAGTATTTGTATTCCATGCTAATATCCATATCTCTTCTTCAAGAGTAAAACTTAGCAGGAAGAGATGAAAGTCTTTCTGAAACTGATTCATCAGTTAACTCATGTGATTATTCAGAGCTATGCTGGAATTACAATGGATCTACTGTATACGAGTACTCTAAGCACATGGATGAGCAGTCTAAAACCGGAAGACTATAATACACGATCTTTAAAAGCCGAAAGAATAAAAAAAAAGATAAAAAAAAAAAGACTCACACCATGATCATGATTCTCCCTGAAGCGTCACTCATCCAAGTTCTGGGGACGCCTTAATATTCAGGGCAGCTTCTGCATTGTGATTCACACTGCTTCAGCGACCACAGGCTTCAAATACCCATAATTTTGGTGAGCTTCTTCCGTGCCTCTGATCAGGTCGTTTAGAGGTGGTTTCTTGCATCCACGGCCAAGAAGTGGAGGTGTTTGACACCACTGCGTCTATGCGCTTGAAGTGTTGTGCATGTGTATGAGTCTCTCTCTCTCTCTCTCTCTCTCTCTGCGTATTGGAATAAACTGTGACACTTTTGTCTCGAGAAGTGTCCTTGCTCGTAAATTCTGTCACAACACAGCTTCTGGCGAGAAGCACATCTCCTGTAGTACCTTTGCCGAAATTATTTTTGCCATAGTAGCAATTTTGTTGTTGGGTCTGTTCAGCGCTTGGATGGGTGATCAGGATTGCCTAAAACTGTCGGCTAATGTCCCAAAAATCATACGTCAGAGCAGTTTAAGGGACCCATCGACCTTATCCCAAAATCCTTGTCCTAAATATCCAGTTGGGAAGAGGATGTTGTAACTTTAGATTTAATTAAACAGGCTTTATAGTCCATTAGCAGCACATCGAAACCGACTCCCCCCCCTACATTCTTTGCATCATTCGTCCTTGTCTTGCAGGCAGTTTTGCGCTTTCTGTTGACATTAAGGTCCTATGTGTTCGATAGTACCTTTTTCACTCTGTCTAACCTATTTCGGACTTCTCTTTTCAAATTGAACTTTTCTGGTATGATTGACCATAAGATTTGTTTTGAGAAGTTCAACGCCCAATTGTGATACATAGAGTACTTTTTTGTGTGTGATTCAGTCATGTAAATGAAAAGTATAATAATAATATAATAATAATAGTTTCTTATTACAGAGGCTGCTCACCCATGTGACGTGATCACGGGAGACTACAGTAACTGGTAAATACCAAGAAATATTTTTGTGTGTGTAACACCACTGAGGCCAACTTATCCCACATTTACTTCGAAATTCGTCTATTTCCTTTTTTTTTTTATTCTTTCCTTTCTATTTTCGCCATGAATTACCCCTGCCGACGGCCTCTACCTGAATATGTGTAAAGGGGAATGACACTCGATACGTGTTAATGGCGAAGCTTTTTAAGATGAAAAAATACGTTTAAAGGTAAAAAAGAAATAAAAACAAATGATTATTAGGCATTGTAAATTTTAATAAAAACTCAGCGAATAGGAAAGAGAAATAGTAGCTGCTATATCCTTGACAACTGTACAGAATACGAACAAGTTAAGAAAAAAGCTTAGTTTTCTTTTAGAGAGCCAATTAAAAACAAGGCCTGATCCGACCTCCAGGTTACTCGGGGGCGCGTGCTAAAAGGTAGTTTTTTTTTTTTTTTTTTTTTTACCAAGTGACAACAAGGAGTCATCCGACTTCTCTGCGTGCTAAAATCTAAGGTCAAAGGACTGACTTTTCAAACAGAAACAGCAACATTTTATAGTTATTTTATCGCGTGATTAACAAATTAAATTGCTACCAAGCGCTCAAGTTATCGCAAGGCAAAAGGTGTTCACTGTTAATGAATGATTTTAAACTTGTTCTTCTTCCGTTACAGTCTTGGATATGGGCCCGTGGGGTAATAGGTTTTTTCTTGCACCCAAAAGCAAGTACATTTTTAAAAAAAAATCCGATATGTACAAAATAAGGGCTTATTCTGTGGAAAGCTTTGAAGCATTAGCACAAGTGGTTTGAGTTGCAAACTTATTTAACTATTTTCTTTTGCTCAAGTCGTTCAGAAATCTAATATGGCCACCTGATGACAATTTTACGTCAGAGTTAAAAAGCCCAGTTAAATATTCTTTGGAGAACTTCAGGCCATTGGCAAAACGGCTTTGAATTTGTCGATTTACTCAGTAACGTTCAGTGTTTTTTCCTTAACTCTGCACATTTTATATTCCTTTATTTAATTGTTTATTTATTCAAAAAGGATTGGCAGCGCCATCAACAAGGATGTAGTTATCGTAGGAGGTGGCATCTCTGGACTGAGTGCCATGAAGAAGTTACTTGAGGAACAGGTGGCAAATGCAGTGATCCTCGAGGCGCAGGACTACCTCGGAGGACGAGTGAAGACATACAGGCAAGGTGAGACGAAAGTGAAGAAAATAAGTAAATGAAATTAAATTAACATCATATAAATGAATCTACATAGCGAAGTGTCGTTTACACGTGCTGTAAAATATATTAATGTGCATCCCTTTGGCCGAATCAGGCTCCATTCTGGTAGAGGACGGAGCGGAGTGGATCCACGGAGGCCGCCGCAATCCGCTGTACAAGTTGGCCGACAGCCTCGGAATGCTCACCCAGCCACTGCCAGATTCGGCATATGGTTAGTCACTCATTCCATGTCTCCTCTTATTATTATTATGTTTACAATAAGCGCTGTGAGCTTTGTGTGTGTTAAGCGTAGTACAATGCTGTTGCGCGTGTGTATAGGTCTATTTGGTTAGTCATTCATTTCCGACCTCCTATTCTTCTTCTTCTTCTTCTTCTTCTTCTTCTTCTTATTATTATTATTATTATTATTATTATTATTATTATTATTATTATTATTATTATTATTATTTAAATTTAAAACTTTCGGAAATCTGTTCGGTTCCCCTTATAAATCATATTGATAAGTGGAACCGAACAGATTCCTGAAAGCTATCCTTAAAGTTTTAAATTTAAATATATGTACATTTACATAACTGTGGATTTGTTTCTCCATTTGAAGATTCGTGCTACTATGAGGATTTTATTATTATTGTTATTATTATGATTAATGTATTTTCAATAAATGTTCTGCGCTTTGTGTATGTGTGTTAGGCGTAGTACAATGCTGTCGCTCGTGTGTATAGGCCTATTTGCAGTTTACACATTTATGCAAGTGTTTACCTATTTTGGGGTAGAACTGTATGAGTGTGCATGATTGCCTGTATTTTATCAATACGTAAATGTAACTATGAGTGTGTGTGTGTGTACCAAGGCGTCAATGCACCCAAAACCAGTTACACTTACTACAACTTTTCTCTCGATTTCTGGCCACTACAACAGATTGGCGCGTGAAAACCTCGACAGGGACCGAAGCTAACGAAGCTGGCTACGACGTCGCCGACCAAGTTTTCTTCGAATGCGAGAAGGGCTCGGTGATCAAAAATTACTATAACACTGCGATTGGCCAGTGCTACAAGGACAAGTGAGCATCACTTAGGCGGCGAACAAAGGGCAGAGCCTTAGCCCCAACTCATACTCAGTTCTGGGCATTTTTGCTTAATGATTTTAAGGAAATTGCCGATCTGGCGTTTGATTACTGGTTGTTTGCCGATCACGTTGTTAAAGTTTAGTTATATTTGTCTGCCCACCAGATTTTTTACATGATGTTGCATATATACTTATAATTTCCATTTATTTACTTATGAAATCATATGATATATTCATTTCTCTCTACAGGTTCGAGAGTTTCTACGATAATGGCAAAACCGTGGCAGGGGAAAAGAGCGCTTGGCTACATTACCTTAACATGGTAAGTGAGAGAGAGAGAGAGAGAGAGAGAGAGAGAGAGAGAGAGAGAGATACATAATACATGAACATGCAAAACTGCCATCCGCTGTAAGACCTTTCAAAAACAAGCTACTGGGAATGCCAGACCTCTTGGAGCATAGGCTTTTTAGTAGGAAATAAAATTCGGGTAAAATATACCACACGAAAGTGTTTAAGGGTTTACCTTACATTTCCCTGTCAGCCTCTGTCCACAAACTTAGAATACACAAAGGCAAGTTAATTCCACAGAAATCTTGGTCTCCTCTACCATCCGTTGATGACCGAAGTTGTTTTAACACCAAAATATAAAGTTCACTTAATCAATTCTCCATTATTTGTCTCTCTTGGAATAGGACATCAGTATTCCTCCCTCAGTTCTATAGACTATATCGGGTCAAATATCTCTTACATGATTTTACTATTTTCTCTGTTATTATTATACCATTTAAACTACTAAAGAATGAAGAAAAACGTCACAAAGAGTGACAGAGTAACTTGCAGATGAAATATGAATGATTAGAAACAGGCAAGCCTTTACACAAGGGATAGTGTATAAAATATAATCAAGCCAAATAAAAAAACAATAACCCACAGCTCTTGAAAGTAGAGTTACAACTTTAACACAAACTATGTCGTCCATCAACAAGGCACCCCAATCTCTCTAATAGTCTTGCAATCTCCCTGAAAGCTCCCTTGCAACAAGAATATATCCACAACGAGACAATTTGAAATCACTCTCTTGTGGGCACAATTTTCCGTGTCAAAAATGATGACAATGGTTGCAGGTCCACAATGATATAGCATGTGAGTATGTGGCCTTTAATGGATATTAAAAACTTTCGAACCTAGGACAAGGTTCGAAACTTTTAATATCCATTAAAGACCATATACTCATATGCTATATTATTGCGGACTTGCTACCACAATCACACTCTTAATAACACCCCTGACATGGGTCCTTTCCCTGTCTTTCTTCGACATCCTGGCGCTACAAGCACTTAGCCATGGCCGTGTTTTCTATCGAGTGTTTTGAAGTGTCTGATAGAAATGATCACTTTCTCCGCTGTCGCTTTCAGTTTGTGCTGAGAGACGTGGGTCTCAACGACTGGATGAAGGAGTCGGGAAGAGATTTTGACCAGTTCACGAGCTTCGGAGGCGAAGACAAGTCCAACCAGTGGAGCCAAGGATACGATGCCCTCACCAACAATCTCAAGGTAGAGCCATCTTCTGTTGGCATCTTTTCATACCGTCAAGGTTTTTCAAGTCATCTCAAATAACGACATCCTTTCCAAAGGTCCTGCAGTCATGGATTATCCTTTTCAGATGTTTTGTAATCATGAATCGTCTTCTCTTCAGAGGTCCTGTCATCAGGAGTTACCCTTTTCAATTTTTTTGTAATCATAAAATTATTCGTTTCAAGTGTTTTGTAAGCATGAATCATTCTATTCGGTTACCTTATCTCACAATGTATATATTATATATATATATATATATATATATATATATATATATATATATATATATATATATATTATTTGATTATAAGGCAACCGAATAGGATGATTCATGCTTACAAAACACTTGAAACGGATAACTCCTGATTGCAGGACCTTGGAAGAGAGGACGCTCCATGACTGCAAAATGTCTAAAAAGGATTATCCATGATTGTAGGACCTTTGGAAAGGATGTAGTTATTTGAGATTACTTGAAAATCCTTCATTTTGTAATTATATATATATATATATATATATATATATATATATATATATATATATATATATATATATTACACAATTTCCTATCCGACCTTTCCACAGAGTTCTATTCCGCAAGACAAGATCAAGTTGTCGACCCCTGTGTGTAAAATCTTCTGGGAGTCAGACCCCAACGGGAAGGCTTTGGTCGTCACGTCGACGGAGGAAGCCTACTTGACCGACTACGTCCTCGTCACGGCTTCCATCGGGCACCTGCAGGAGAGGCACCTGGAGCTCTTCGATCCCCCTCTCCCGGCCAGATATCAGAATAACCTGAACGTAAGGATAATCTGAATGTTGGAAGGACCCTTTTCACTTACTCGGGGAGTAAGCCGACAAACTACTTTGTTGTCGTTGTTGTGGTCGGAGGGTAGGAAAGGTCTATGGAAAAGCCTAAATAGGCCTGAAGAGGGTGTTTCCCATTGAGTAAAAGATTAGGATGGGATATTCTCGATTCATTTATGAGGATGAAAACGTAAAAATTAAATAATGTACAGAACAATTATTTCTAATACAATATAGCAAATTTATTTAAATTTTTGTTGGTGAAACAGCGTCCTATTTGACCGTAAATGTTAGCACGACCCGAGTAAGCTGGAGGTCGGATCATGCCTTGTTTAAATAGGTTATTATTTTGGAGAACATTGTGGATCTAATGCTGACCATACTGGACTTCAAAGCTCTGTGGCAACTTCTATCGCTGGTTGTGAGGGGTGAGGTTGCTAGCCTTGTGGTTAAATATGTAGTCTTTGATATAAAGCCTATGTTAAAATCAGGGTTTAGACAGTCTTTCGCAACTGCAGAGACTAGAATGTTCATAGTACCCTAACAACCTCATTACGAATATCGTTGCTTGAAAAAGTTTCAGGGGAAATCCAAGGAGTCTTTCGTAAATGGAAATATGTTCACCCTAATGCTCAAGAAGCTCACAGAGTTAATTTAAACTGTTGTACCCGTATATACTCAGCACCTCCACCACCCACCATTACACAGCCAATTAGTTTAATGTTTTCTGGATCCACAGAGACTCGAGCTTGGCTTAGCAGACAAGATTCACCTCGGCTGGAGTTCTCCTTGGTGGAAGAAGCGTATCCCAAAGCCCCTGGATATGCAGGTCATATTTAAGGTTTTTGATCTTCCTACTGAGGAGGTAAGTTATAGGAACAGTTCTTAAAGCATTGGAGCTTGTTGCTGAGTGATGTCAGTGTGTTAATGACGTACGAGTTGAGATACATTATTGATTGTAGATGCAAGATAAGAACACAATTACCATCATCTGTTACATTATTCTCTGTTTTGCCTCATCAGCCCAATTATAAAAACAGATGACAGTCAAAATATATTAAGAGCCATTTTTTTTCAGTAAGACTGAAGAAATCTTTTTTAACACTACTTATTTTTCCAGCCACGTGAAAGACTGATGGAAGTTTTACTTCTTATATATCTTACCTTTTCATTTCTACTCCTATCGCCATTTATTCAATCTTTATGTCATTTTTTAATGCACTTGATTGCATTACTTTCACACCTTCTTCCTAACTTTTACACGTTTTCTTCGTAACTGACACAGGCATACTATAATTACAGGCCAGATGAACTTACTCTTTTTTGATAATTAGATGTTAATCAACAAATTATGAATTAATTAAAATCCAGTAGAATGAAAATTGAAAATAGCTCATTTTCATAACCCCCCCCCCCCCCCCCCCCCCCCCCCCCCCCACCCCCCCCCCCCCCCCCCCAACCCCCCCCCCCCCCCCCCCCCCCCCCCCCCCCCCCCCCCCCACCCCCCCCCCCCCCCCCCCCCCCCCCCCTTTATCCCCGACTACAAATCTAGAGCACCTACTCAAAGTGCATTACATACCTCCCGTCTCTCATGAACAGGTTCCATCAGTCTCCTTTTTATTTATTCCCTCTTCCCCACTTTCATCCAGTCGTGGTTGTACGGAGTCATGGAGGTTATGGGCGTCCACCAGCAGCTGAATCTGCTGCAGGCCTTTGTCAACGGAGAGTACGCCCAGAAAATGGAGAACTTGTCAGACGACGACGTCAAGCAACACATTCTTAAATTCCTTCGTAGAGTCACTGGCCAGACGGTTCCGGAACCTACTTTCTTCAGGAGGTAAGACATTGGTGGTAATTTTTAACTCATTACCTCTTTCAGTCACGTTTTGCTTAATTGGCTTGAGAGCCTAGAGCATCTGGTCAAGGCGTTCCACAAATTACCAGTGTAAGAATTCTTGGTGTCTGTGAAAGAGTTTTTCAAGCAACAAATATATTTTTCTTGACGTACGGGATCAGTCATACTAGTAACAGGACATGAATTCCTGAAATTACTTTCGTATCTTTTTATGTGGTAAGGCTCACTGGTAACTGCTTGGCACAAATCTTCTTTGTTAATTCATTTATATACTAATTTGTTGAGCATCTCTGTTGCTTCATATAGTAGCTGTGTTATATTAGTTAACTCATGTAGAAGCCACTAGAAGAACATCTCTCACAGGTGCTAGAAGCACAGTTCTAAGTGGTCACCCCTGTATTCTCTCTGGACCATATCTACCCATTATTCGCGGGAAATTAGCCAATTCGCGGTAATTTTCTATGAGAAATATCCACAAATTCGTGAGTTTTTTTTTATCAATTTCATCATAAAATTAACTTTTGGGGATAAAACTATTAAGAAAAACAGGTATGCAAATTTTTAGTGCGATTTTCTTGAGTTTTAACTAACGATATAGGCCGTTTTCAGCGTTTTTATAAGGGTTCCTACCATTTGCGAATTCTAACTATTTTTGGGGGTCTGGTACACATCCCCCGCGAATACGGGGGCCACTTTATAATCATATCCCCTGTTCGTGTTCTCAGGAGCCAGTGGGGGAAGAACGTGTGGGTGAGAGGTGCCTACAGCTCCTACATCACAGTCAGTGGTGACCAAGCAGGTCTCAAGTCGAGAAAACCCTTGTCTGTACCCATCACCAATTCCTATGGCAACAAAGTAAGTTTTAAATTAAATTCTCCCTTGTTTCTCTAAATGTCACATTTATGATTCTTGGTAGCTCATGGATTAGCCTTCCTAGATAGGATGCTGGATGTCTGCATAAATACCAGCTAGTACTATCTGTCCTTTTGATATTGCAATTTTTTTGGAAATTCTCCTGTACTTGTATGTTAATATTACAAAAGGATAAGTAGGTGCTGCAAGGGGAGTGTTTGAGCCCCTGAGATTTTGGTGATGTAAGGTGTTGGGATGTAAAATGACGCTAAAATTATCAGCAAATTACTAGAAAGATCTTGCAATTGAGAGAAGTTTGCTTTCACTACATGATTTGTTTTCTGATTTCTAAAGACTATAAGATACTTCATAATCATACAAGAGAGTGAATTTAGCCGAGTATATATACATAATATAATATAGCGTATATATATATATATTATATATATATATATATATATATATATATATATATATATATATATATATATTATATAATATATATATATATATACATATGAAGAACCATAGAGGTAGCAGACTCGACCAACATCCAGGTTGAAGAGGTAAAGGCATGTCTTTCACAAGTATCGTTTATTACGCCAACGTTTCACATCACATGATGCATCCTCAAGGCTGGAAATTATATACTATGAATACTAAAACATCACTCACTCATAAAAAATCTAAAAAAAAAGCACAACAAATATTTGACATTTACAAATAAAAATTACAACGAGAACTCGTAAGGAACACCTACCAAGGTAAGAGTTAAAAAGTGACTAAAAAGGCTGAGCGAAAATAAACATATGAAAGATGACTAAAACGAACGTGGAGAGTAAACAAACAGGCAGTTATGCTAAAAACAGTTGTGTGGACGACGATTGGGTGTTTAGTGTTGGTACAATGGTTTTTATAAGAAGTGACTCCAACACCATCAACTCGTCGTCTCTACTTGCAGATCCAATAATCTTAAAATCATTGATGTCCAAGCGGGCACCACAAATCTGGGAGTGATTCCGAATATTAGATAATTCGGGATTGGACAATCTGCATCCTGTCCTAAAGCTGACACCTTGATGGGAGCAGAAACGGACCCTGAGAAGCCTCCTCGTACATCCAACGTAAGTTCCCAGACTACATCTGGGACAGGTATATTTATAAACGATGTTGGATGTCAAGGAAGGGCTCAGTCTGTCCTTCACTCTGAAAAAAGAACGTATATTTAGAGGACTTTGTGGGATCAACTTCAAATTAACTGCTGGCAATTCATTATGAATTAAATTCATGAATTTCTTTTTAAAAATTTTATCGTGAAGGAAAGGGAACTTAGCATAAATACATAATTTTGGAGCGGTATATATGGGAATAGGCGGTTTCATTTTAGTGGTTAGGAGTTTATTAAGGACTCTATGGAAATAGTGGGATGGAAAACAATTATTGGATGTACGAGGAGGCTTCTCAGGGTCCGTTTCTGCTCCCATCAAGGTGTCAGCTTTAGGACAGGATGCAGATTGGCCAATCCCGAATTATCTAATATTCGGAATCACTCCCAGATTTGTGGTGCCCGCTTGGACATCAATGGTTTTAAGATTATTGGATCTGCAAGTAGAGACGACGAGTTGATGGTGTTGGAGTCACTTCTTATGAAAACCATTGTACCAACACTTAACACCCAATCGTCGTCCACACAACTGTTTTTAGCATAACTGCCTGTTTGTTTACTCTCCACGTTCGTTTTAGTCATCTTTCTTATGTTTATTTTCTCTCAGCCTTTTTAGTCACTTTTTAACTCTTACCTTGGTAGGTGTTCCTTTCGAGTTCTCGTTTTAATTTCTATTTGTAAATGTCAAATATTTGTTGTGCTTTTTTAGATTTTTTATGAGTGAGTGATGTTTTAGTATTCATAGTAGTTAATTACCAGCCTTGAGGATGCATCATGTGATGTGAAACGTTGGTGTAATGAACGATACTTGTGAAAGACATGCCTTTACTGTATATATATATATATATATATATATATATATATATATATATATATATATATATATATATGTATGTATGTATATAGTATGTGTGTGTGTTATATAATTCAGTCATCAGGGTAAAGGTAGATTGATTTTAATTCTAAGTACAGCTACTGAATTAGAGTGAAATATATACATCATAGTTAAAACCATATCTTGTCTGCCTTGATGACCGAAAGGCTAAAGTCACTGTCAACCATGTTCCTTTCGTGTTACTGACTTGTTAACGGCTTATCCAGGTCCCGCACCACTTCCATAGCGCTCACAGGACTTCCCTTATCAAGTTGACGGTTTTTTCATCAGATGTATTTGATTACACTGCAAATTCCACATTCACTGTTTGGTCTTCCATATCACAGCAGCAGACAATACAATGGAGAGATCGTACATCTCTCCTCAATTTGTGTATGAATAACACTTTGATTACAGCATCACATAGAACCAATGTCTAAAGTATGACCGCTTCTTCAGTGGAGCAATCCCAAAAAAAGCATAGATCTGAATCCTGGACAGGTAAAAGCACTTATCCTATATGTTTCCCTTTGGGTGGAAGTAATTCCCATATTACAGTCAACTCCAAAATGAGTGACAACGTAAAATTACAGGCAGTTTTGATACCAACGTAACCATTAAGTACTAAGTGCCCTAAACTTCATCCTTTGGTCATTGCAGGTCATATATTGGGCAGGAGAACATACCAACAGTACCCGGTATGGCACCGTGGACGGGGCATTGGGCAGCGGTACACAGGCAGCTGTCCGGATTATCAATGACATGTAAACGACTTTTAGAACTGGATACTTTTTGAAGATGAAATCATAAGTGCCCTTATCATGTCTGGGTGCGAGAGACGAAGTTCAACATTGGAGGGAAAATGAACACTGAGGGTGAAATTTAACAGAAACCTTTATTTATATCTGGGTAAAGGGAAAATGTCGTTTTTAACTTTGAATACATTCGTGCCGCACGAAGATATTAATTTAGAATAATTTGCTCTTATTTAAATTAACTATAAATAAATTTGACATTTCCTGAAATATACCTCTATTTGTGCAGCAATTCTAAGTGAGCACAATCTATCAGTATTATGTTTTCTCCATGCTATTCTTAACCTTACAGGTATCTTATATGTTAATTATTGCTTTAGTATTTACTTCAAAGTGCAATCTCCACAATTAGTGTTTTTGGAAAAGAATCCAAAAGTTTCTTTGAAACCAGTTTTATTCAGAAAATTAAATTCAGCCACATTTCAAAATGATTGTATACCACTGGGACAATATGACTCTGAATTAGGTGTTGTTTTTCTTTCCGCCTCCCCGAACATGGTTGTGCATAAGCCATAAACACTCGTGAAAGCCATTTGGTACTACACCTTCTGCATGATTATGTATTTTGTCTCTGTAGTCTCTACTTATCATGTGTTGAATTCTGCATTGTATAAACCGGTTCACTTTTTAAACATTTCCTATGGAGCATTTTGCAAGGGATTTTTCACAAAACGCTGTTAAAGATGGGGCACAGAAACTCTTGTTTACACCAGATTGTTATAGGCAAATAGATCTTCATTTAATTAAATAAAGAAATCTTCCAGTGACCTTCAATACTTCTTAAGAGTCACAACCCCCAGTGACGAGGAAAATTGGATCTTGCATGTCCTGTTTGGTTGATGTTTGATGATTATTTTCTCGCCAGTAGTACCAAATTGGGTAATCCAAGTGATCTCATCGAGGTAATTTGTTTTATTGTTTCAAATGGCAGTCGTCTGGGATTTAGAGATTTCTTTTATTTCTGATAGTTAGCATAGGTAAATTTTAATCAATATAAATTCATTAGGTATTTTTGTGGAAGAAGTTCCTGAATACCGATGTAACTGTCCACGTTTCCATCCTTGCTGGACAATATGAGGGAATTCTGGAGGACCATCGTTGGCATCACTGCATGGACGTCACAGGTCACGTGACGATGTGGGTGACTGGTGACGTAATTAGTGCACGAATTGAATATTTAAAATGTGTATTTTAAGAAAGCAATCGTCATCTAAATTCCAAGTAGAAACAAAGAAATAGAATTTAGTTACTTGGAAAGTTTAGTGGCAACGAAGATCTCATTAAAGGTTTTGAAATAAAAATCAAGGAATGAAAATACTAGGGTAACTGTAACTAAACCTCGCCCAGAAGCACACCAAGACGTAGCCGTGGTCGCAAAGAAGACTGATAAGTCATGAATAAACTATACAAATATTAATAAATTGCCAATTCAAGGGCCTGGTATTGGTTAAGGTACTTTTATATCTGGGTGGAACGAGGAGAAGACTTATATGAAGAAATCAAGGGAAGCAATAGGCTTAGGCCTAATACCAAAGGGTTTTTTGGCCAGGTAGGTAGTATATTTCCTGAGTACTTGTTTAGGTTGGTAAGGATACCTATATCGTGGCATTTTAATTTGTAAATTAGGTTGTAGATTATGGCGCTTTTTGTTTAAGCAAGGTTCTAAGAAATATTGCAACAGTATCCCAAGTGGTTTATCCCACTCAAAATCCCGCTTTCCCATCGGGTCCCCCTTACTCTTGGATAGAGTTCAAAGGTACCTAAATTCTAAGTTAATTACAGTCGACCCCCAAAACCAACGTTAAACTGTTAATAAGCAACCAAAATACTTTAGAAAATTGCAATTTCTTGCTAAATACTATCCGCCGTGTCTTTATTTACTTACATTAATCATTGCGACTACGCTGATGGCATTAAAATCTTGGCACAGGATATTGGTACGGCAGCCGTATCCCTGATTGCGATAGATATTGGTACGGCAGTGAATTGCGCATGCGTCAATTTCAGACTTCCTGCTGTACAAATAACATAGTGTAGAGGGGCTACGACAGATTCTGTCATGGTGCAGTATTGCGCTATTGACTTAGTGTAGGTACGGCAGTTTGCTAATCATGCAGCAGTTGCCTTACACTGTTGCTAAGAGCTATAGGTACGGCACTAGAAGATCAGCGACAGTAGTAATAATAGTCGAACTGAATTGTTTCGCTGAACATGTTCAATTCAAAATGTCAAAGTGAAGCACCATACTGTCATCACCAAAGCACCAAAACATTTTGACAGTAAATGAAAATATAAAAAATCTCAATAATACATAAACATACTAAGATTTTTACTATATGATGAAAAATAAAACTAAACTAATCTATCTGCGTGCTTAAAATATCTTCTTTAAATCTCCTCTGAACCGTGTAATAATACATCAGTTTTCGCCGAAAAGCAGATGTTTTCAGGTTTCAATGAGCTAAAAAAAAGCAATAGACGTCTACGAAGAGTCAAACTTTCAGAAATTGTATATGTGGAGGTTACGAACGATCGAATCGGTCCAGGAAAGAGCACCGAAGAGGAGATTGAAAGAAGACGAAGTACACACAAATCGTGCTCTGTATTCATGGTAGTAAGAAAAAATACCAAGGTCGATCCTCTGGTAAACGACCTAATCAATCGTAAGTAATCATGCAAATCAGTATATTAACAGCATGTTTCCCATATTGGACGAACTACTGACTGCTGCAATCTTACTAGCTAAGCTTCAAATCTTCTTTGAATCTCCTCTTCGGAGCTCTTTTCAGGGCCGATTCGATCGTTCGTGACCTACGGATATACAATTTCTGGAAGTTTGACTCTTCGTAGACGTCTATTGCCTATTTCAGCTTGTTGAAACCTGAAAACATCCGTTTTTCAGCGAAAACTGATGTATTATTACACGGTTGACGCTGTTAGATCGTAATTTTTTTGCTGTCACTGATATGCCAGAGGCGGTAACCAAGGGTTCACGCATGCGCAATTCACAGCCGTGCCAATATCTATCGCAATCAGGGATACGGCTGCCGTACCAATATCCAGTTCGAAAAAAAAAAAAAAAAAAAAAAAAAAAAAGAGGAGCTTAGGCAATGGATACTAACTAACAGGTTCGTGGTCTAGGTTAGGACATTGAAGCAACTGTGAAAGCCAAGGCTAAAGTACTAAAGCAAAGATGTCTAGCCTCGGAATAAGCCTAACTTACAACACCAACCACTACGATAGGTTATCGAACTAATTGTCAAAGCATTAAATCATGTCGCCTTTAACCTATTTTTACATATATAGCTTGGCCTAGTTAATGACCACATCAAAATAATGAGAGCCATTCACCAAAATATGACCAAAACTACCTAATTAACCAAGAGGTTTAACTAATGTTGGGTACTTGAGTGAATTGAATGGTAGATCTAGGGTACTTATCCGCGGCGGCCTAGACTATGGCAGTTGCGGTTTTTCTATGCAGTTTTACCTACTAACAAGAATTTTAAGTAATATTTATTCGGACAACTGTAATTAACCCCCCCGGGGCCAGTACTAAACACGGCGAAATACATTGGACGCCCCAATCCCTGGTGGATGTCGTATCCGCGGTTACGTTCCTTGCAGTCCGTGCGGACTGCTTCTGTAGAAATACCACTTTCCACCCTCTCACAACACTTGAATTACAGTGAGACTGCGAGGTTTTCCTCCCTTTGCGACCTTTCAGGCCTTTTTGCTCTCCATGTCCATTTCAGCGCAGAATGACCTCATGTGTCCCATGTGGGCCTAAATCCTATACGCATTCAATTCTTTTCTGTTCAATAGCTGTCTCCCTTATTGTTTCACTGTTCGCTGCCAAACCTGTTGATACAGAATAGAGGAAAGCCAAGATGTGCAATAGAAACAAATATGTAATGTATTTTCAGCATTAGATTTTGTTTATGTAAAGTAAAGCACAGAAAATGTAACCACATAGGCAATTTACGGACCAGATACAATCGTTATTAAATTTGAGACCCTATTCAGGATATGGTTACGAATTTAATTATAGATTATATCTGGTCAGTAAATTGCTTATGGTTGACAAAATTGCTGAATTTCGAATCTGGTCAAATGATTGTTGAGCATACCTCTCAAACACAGAAAATAGCATACGGATAAAAAAAAACTTGCATATAAAGTGCTTTAACTGAAATTTTTCCTATGGAAAAAATGTGATAATATTCACGATATTCTCTTTAGTTCAGTTAAGTCAGGATGTGACCCAGCAGCCTTATTGGCTCCAACAAACCTCTTTGGTAATAAATTTTTTTTATACTAGTCCTAATTGAGGTACACAAACATGAATCCTGTGTTTTACAGATTGATTATCATGTAGTACTTGAGAATTTTCACAGGTAATACCTTAAATCATTACATAAGATTAGAGATTTTATGATGTTATCTCAAGTTCCCTTAACATACATAGGCCTAATACGAAAGTTATTTTCATATCTATACGTAGCAAATATACTGTTACCAAAATGGCTGCACGAAGCTATATACTACTACTATTAATATAATTCCTTGACTAGTGAATATAGAAAAGTGTGTATATGATGCAGTACAGGTGAGATAATTTGAGAAATTTACCGAGGTAACAATCATCATCATAGTCACCACCTCCTCCAACACCAAGTATGCAAAGGGAATAAGTGAAATTCTGCCTTTCAAACCTTTACATACTGTGGCTTTTCTCACAAGCCGCCTCACATCACGAGCCTCCCTTGTCATAATTCTCATCTGAGTGAGTCTGAGTCTTCCAACATTTCTGGTAAGGAACTTTCATAAATTTCGTTTAAGGTGTCAGTTCTCTCTCGATCTTGCCATCTGAGTCCACTAGACTTATGTATACTCTTACTTTTGGATGAGGCCCATCTTTAGATATTATAATGCATTCTTCTGGTGTTTTGCTAATTTAAAATACAGCATCATGTGCATATTCCAAGTCGGTCAAGTTTATTTATCGTTCCAATCAAAACCACCTCTTCTATCCCAGCCCACTTTTTCCATAAAGAAATCAATGAGAAGAACAAACAGCAAAGGTGAAATAATGTTGTAGCAACTCACCATTAATACTGCTAATTCATGTGACAAAAACTCATTAGCCTTAAATTTTGTGTCTACTTTATGGTTATGGACCCTTTTACTTTGTTATACACATCCTATGGTCCGTGGACAGTTGTCAGAATCCTGCTCTTAATCATCAAAGAAATCCATTAGAAGGGGATTTTTAAGTTCCATACACTGCTGCACAATATTTTAATACAGATACATTTGATCTTTGAAACTCCTGAAACCAGTTTGTTTGTGTCTTAAGCTTTTAAGTTTCTTTCTCCAGCCTATTGAGAATAAGCATGCTAAATATTTTTGTTACAACTAACACACAGTATAGGTGTACATAACCACTCTGCAGTTACCCCATTCAGCCAAGTAACTTTTTTTTTTTTTTGCTACCTTAGCTCTTGACTTCCAATTCCCAAATGTCAGCCATTGTTTCCTCATCCTACATCCTGCAAAAAACACTAGTTGTATATGAGGTGTCATTTCAATTTCAGATACAATCATCTCAAGACTGATTTCATTATTATTGATACAATATTACATTGGAAACTTGAATTTATTTATAAGCATATTGAGGTCAAGTCAGTAACTGGTATGCTTATTCATGACCTCACAAAAAAAAGTTCCCCTTCTAGGGCTTAGTGCTGCAAGTGCACCTCTCATGGTACAATGTAGGCATTGCTTAAGGTTGTTTGCAGTGACCTTTCGGCCCTTAGCTGCAGCACCTTCTGCTATTTATCATTTTACTCTTCTTCCATTCTTCAGTCTTGCTGACCAACCACTCCAACTCCTTTTCACTCCCTAATTTGCCCTAATGCTTCTTGGCCTTTTGCAAAATTCTTCTTAAAAAATCAAACCAGCCTCAAAAAGTCCCACCCAGTATCTTCCGTATTGTTGTTCTTTTGAATGTTATTGGCCCATCCCTCCTTTTGACAAGAATTTTCTTTCCCAGTTTATGTACTGTATATTTCAGTACTAATTCTGTGGGGTACTCTAATACCATTGCCAATCCCAGAATACGATTTGTAAGCATAATGGTGTTTGCCCAAATATTCTCTCATACATATTTATTTCTTCTTGATCTTTAACATCCTGTGTAGACCTAATCATGTTCTATTTTGCATTCTTCATCTCCTCCATGAAATTTGTCTACATGTATCTTTTGCTTTTGTTAGTATTAGTGGAAGTTATTTGCGGTCTTTCATTATATCTTACTAGCATCGTGATGGTTAGGCATAAGCTAGTCTATGGAAATAACGCCTTCATCATGGAGATTCTTGTCTTGCATTTTGTTATACAATACATACAAGCTTTTGCAATCTTGTATTTTTTCAGTATCATCGTACCTTCAACCCCTAATTGCGACCCCTTCCATTCCTTTTCCTCCGTTCATATTCTCTCTTCCATTTTACTTTTCGCTCTCTCCTAACAATTGTTTCAACATTCTTTTCAGCTCTGAATGACCTCATGGGTCCCAGTACTTGGCCTTTGGTCTAAATTTTATACTCCCATTCTTTTTGCTTGAACTCCAGTATGTCTAGGGCTTCATTTATCCCCTTTAATAACCAAGATTTCGTGGGCCTTTCTACAGCTTTTTAGGCCAAGTGTTCTTCATCCCTTCTCATCACAAGTCCAAACCACCTCAGTTTGTGAGATCTTATTCTAGCTTGATATTTCATTTCTCTCCACATTCCTTATTCATATATGTAATGATCTTTCATCCATTCTTTGGTAATCAGTCTCAACATTCTATGATCACACCTATTCAGAATGTCAATTTTCATTACCAGTGCCATGTTTCAGTTGAGTAGATTTCTTCAGGTCTTATGTTTGTCATAAATCTTTGCTTTACTAATGAGACATTTCCATTTACTACCAGTCGAGCTTTCTCTTCAATTAATTCATGCTACAGCTGCTCTCATTCACACAGCTCTTCAATTCGTGCTACAGCTGCTCTCATTCACAGCTTTCAATTCGTTGTACAGGATGCTCATATTCAAGCTGCTCTTCAATTCATGTACAAGCTGCTTCAACATTCACACAGCTTCTTCAATTCTATGCTGAGTCGCTCACATTCACAAACAGCTCTTCAATTCATGCTTACAGGCTGCTTCTCATTCACACAGCTCTTCAATTCGTGCTACAGCTGCTCTCATTCACACAGCTCTTCAATTCATGCTACAGCTGCTCTCATTCACACAGCTCTTCAATTCGTGCTACAGCTGCTCTCATTCACACAGCTCTTCACATTCCAGTGTCCACAAAATGATAGAAAAGTGTCCCCATGATAAAATCTTGTATCCCCAAGGTAACGAATGTTCCACCTTTTGTACGTAACCTTTCCATCTGCCGCAACAGGGTTCTCGACTCCATTTCTTCTTCATTGCTCTTGTAATGCATTTCATCCATCAGAAATCTTGTAATTCATGTACGTATATATTGTAGCCCCCATCATTTCATGTAATGACATCCATCACATTCATTAAACAGCACAGCACACCCTGCACCTATCCCATCACAACCCATAACCACTTTCCTGGTTGTATTGTTTCACTTGCTTCCTATCCTTTACCATAAGGTGTCTTTTGTTGGCATACATTTTCAGTCCTCTCCTCTCCTTGTCACTCTCACCTTTTGAACATTTTCTCATCTTCCTCAGATTTTGCCGTCAACTACGTAAAGCAGCTACGAGGGACCCCTTTTTCTCCACTCTTTTGTGGTCGACTACATAAAGCAGCTCCGAGGGAGAGCTTCTTCCATTACAAAGCTAAGCAGACAATAGAGGGTGCAGAGCTGATCCTGTGAATACCAAAATGTTCCTCCAATTCTTATGTTATTCATGCCATTCTTCTTCACTTTAGACCTAGAGTTATGGTTGAGTTAGATCTTCATAAAGCCCATTTCATTATTTGTCTCAGTACTATGGTGTTCCTCTTGAAGATCTGATAACGTATGTATAATACCCTCTTTATGTGTCCCATTTTCAGTTTGTTCATCCATGGTATGAAGTGAAATTGACAATTATTGATTGTAACAATTTTTATCAAGTGTTCTCTAGCACTTGGCCTCGTACAAAAGGTCTTTAGTTTTAACTTACATTAATGTTGTGGGGCCATGCAGTGTAAAAAAAAATACACAGTCTTGGAGTATTTGTTATTAAGGCCCTTGCAAAAAGGATATTACTTATAAAGGTATAATAATTACATATGGAAAGAAAAACAGTATGCAACCTACAACATGAACTTTTTCAATATGTCTTGATCAGTCATTTGGAATGTTGTACTTAAATTGAGAATAAACTACACAACCACCCTTTTCTTTAGAGTCTGACAATGAAGATGATGTCATCACTCTTGGGAGTTGATTCTATGGTGTCTTCCCTTGCAGGAGCTGCTGGATATTTATTGCCTTAAACAGAAGGCAGAACTTTTGGCAAAGTCTTTGTTAGCTGACAGTAAGTGGAATACAGGGTGTTGCCTCAGTCATGCTTTCCAGAGCATAAGTTGCATGTTATGGCCTTGTAAGGTAGAGAAGTCAGAACTTTGCCTTTGCCACTGGACATTTACAGCAGCACAGACCCTAATGAGTTTTAACTTTCTTTTTTAAAAAGATTGCTTATGAAGATTACCACTATTTTCCAAAAGTAGTTGGACTTGCAAGTTTTCTTTCTGTTTGGAGGAATGGGAACCTTGCTGCTTTACCAAAGGAACTAAGTCTGTCCTCATGTCCCTCATAATATAGACCAATTACAAATTGCCCCTGTTGTATCATAAGGTTTATTAGAAGCTGTTCTCTAAGCAAGAATCTTTTTAGGTGTGTTAATGTAACCAGCCTTACACTTTTGGGTTTTATAAAGGCCTCGGTACTTCTGATGCACTCCTGTCATTTGCTACCATCTTGCATAGTGCTCTTGATGAGGGTACACAGGCTCATATGGTCAGTTTAGATTTTAGTGCATCCTTTGACTGTTTGTATCATGAAGTGCTTTTCTACAAGTTACAATTATTGGGAATTTGTGGGGCTTTTCCTAATTTTAACTGAATTTTCAATAGGCAGAACCATAAAGGTCTGAGCTGATTGTCAGTAATGTCATTTCAGGTGTTCCTCAAGGTACTTTTTTTGAGCCTTTGCTGTTCATTATCTATGCTAGTGCCTGAACACTTTTGCCTTTGTATCCTGACTTACACGTAAAGGGTACAATATTAAATGTTACTGACTTTGGAAGATTTTAGACGTAACTTTTTATTTGAAATTGACTTTTGATAAGCATAGTATATATGTGGCTGCTTTTGTTTCTCAAAAAGTTTGTATGTTGTGGAAATGTTTTTGAAAGTGTGAGGAAGCTATTACAATATATTTAAGTGTTTTGGCTATCTTCTTTGTTTGGAAGACTTCTCCATTGTGGTCTTCAGGTACTGGCACTAATCTCAAATTCTATCCAAGAGTTATGTCTTCAGTCAAAAATAACAGCCAGCTGTATTGTCGACTTCTTTTTTTTTTTTGGTTGCCTAGTATGTAATACAATGACAAATTTCTACACACTTGTTTACAGACCAGTCTGTTTCTGTTTGCAACACTAGGTAGGCTACAGCTGCTGCAAACAGAGTCCTTTTCTAGTGTCAGGTGTAATACTACAAATTAAATGGAAATTAGTTTGTGTGATGCATTTGTGGAATCTTCTGCTCTCAAAATTGTTAAGCAAGGAGAAAATTCATTTCTTCCGTACACATCCAGAATTCAGGAGTTTTGGTCACATTTTTTATTCCCATATACCTCGTACTTCGAACTTAATCCGTCCCAGAAGGCTGTCGAAGTACAATTTGTTCGAAATATGAAACAAATATCCCTATAAGAAATAAAGGGAATCAGGATAATTCGTTCCAGCCAACCCAAAAAGTCCCCCTTTTCACATTTTTTCTATTATTAATGTGTTCAAAAGTTAAATCAAGAGTGCAAAGTAATGAAACAGTACGTTATATGGAGTAAAATTTTCTAAATTTTATTTTTTCTGTGTACGATTTACGAACTGTTTGGTAAAAATAGCGCCAGCTGGCTGGGGGATGGATGGAGGAGAGACGGGAACCCTTTTGAGACCGAATTGATTGCAGTACGCAAAGGTTGATAACAAAATACATTTTATTCACATTAGGTATACGAAGATAATTATAGGAATCGATAGTGTGTGTGTGTGTGTCCGATTGTGTCAGAGAGAGAGAGAGAGAGAGAGAGAGAGAGAGAGAGATAGAGAGTAGATAGAGAAGAGAGAGAGAGAGAGAGAGAGAGAGCGAGAGATAGAGAGAGTGAATCGAGTGTTTTAATCAGTTGGTTTTTTACACTTGGTTCTTAAGTGCACGAAATAGATGAATTATGCCGCAATACATCAACTTACTGTTGGCAAACGGCAGACTTTTAAACAAACATGAGGATTTTACAAACAAATAAGTAATAAGTCAAGAATGCAAGAAAAGGAAAGAGAAATAAAATAACTTTTCACAAGGAAGCCGTTTAAACAAACAATCGAAGGCATGCAGAAGCTGAAAGCGGCGCCAGTTTGTTTATTACAGAGCTGAGTTACTTTTGCAGTAGTAAAAATATCGTAAAAAGCAATTATCACTAGATTGGTATTTTACCATAACAAAAATAAAAGTGATTTGGGCAGATCGAGTGTAAGTGAAGAAGTGGGAAATAATCATCCCAGATCAGCTAAGTCAATGGGAAGTAGAGCCGTTCTTCTCTCTCTCTCTCTCATTATATTAAATTTATTATGAAATATTATTTTGTATGTGAATTGGTACTGCTTTTACGTACATATTATAGGAAAGATTTTACTGTCTCTTCTTCTCTCCTCAACAATTCCACGACGCACGATAACTTAAAATCGTTCATTCATTATTCCTAAAAAATATAAACGCTACCTCCCTCTACATCAAGTTAGCTGTGTATCACCGCAATGACGAATGATTTTTGTTAATCATTTGTGCTAAATTTTATTGTGAAAAGCTTTGTTCTTTCAGTTACTATTTTGTTAATATTGTTCAACTCGAGAGCGTGATGTCAACTCAACCGTCACCTTAGGCTACCACTAGGAAGGTCCTTTATAAATCCAATGGACAATAGCAAATACTATGTGTTTGCGGATGCTCTACATCTAGTTAAGCTTTTTAGAAATAATTATCTTGACCATGGATTCATATTGCCGGATGGTACAGTTGCCTCAAAGTGTTCCTTTACCCCGCCCCTTCTGTTTCATGATAATGGTCTGGTAAAGCTGGTATCACACTAGTCATTTCTTGCTCGCGGTTTTGGCCAGCATCCAGCTAATGCTCGCGAGCAAAAGTGTTGTATCGTCACACTACGACCTCGTGGTTTCGAGGAGCAGTAGGTAAAAGTAAACAAAACTGATCAGCTGATATTATGGCGCCCAGAAATTGTCGGACGGTTGCAAGATGTGCTGCAGTGATGTGTTTTCTCAGAATCTTTCGTGAATGCAAGAGTAACAAAAAACGTTTGTGGGTTCGAGAGTGGCTCAGGAGAAGAGAAGCCAAAGGTCTGAGAGTACGTCCTACCAGCAGCAACCATCTTGTTTGTTTACAATACGCGGTCGCTCGCGTTTCATGCTGGCTGCTTCCTGTCCAGACGGGAAGCTAAAATCTCGAGCTAAAAGCTCCCGGTTTTCCATTACAGCAATGAAGCCTGTTTGTCTTGTAGCGACGGATGTGAATGGTCGAGCTATTGGATGCCAATGTTCATATTTTCCAATCACTACTGTAGACAATATGTTTACTGATATACAAATAATAGTTCACATTACCAATGAACTGAGTCGATGTTAAACAAATAGAAAAATAGTATAGTAACAGAGCAATGAAAATAGCAATGGTAAAAATCATATTCAGTCCTTATTAACCATAATCGTCAACCTTTGTTCCATTCAGGTGTCAGTTTCAGAACGTTATTTGAATGGAAATACGCTTTGGATTTACACAATCAATCTATAAAGTAATGAAATTATAAACTGCAAATACCAAGACCTATAAATATAATTTCATAAAGGCAATTATGATAACCATTGACAGGTTACGATATGGAAGGTTTTGGGGAAAAATTATAGACCACCAGATGTATAAAGGAACTAATGTATCCAGTGTGTCACTCATACTTCTTTTTTATTCGAGCCACTTCTCACCAGAGTAGCCTAGATGGAAATTTCTCTGGCCGGTATTTAAGTCGAGTCATCCGAGTAACAACACACCTTAACCACCCTGATGGTCCTTATATACCAACCCAAGAGTTGATAAAAAGGAATAGTTTGCAGTCGATATGAGTTTTCATTTTAGCCTTTCTTCTCCTGGGATTCGTGATTGGATTTCTTGTTGCTTTAGTCTCGAATTTGTCGACTATTTATGATCCCGTGGATTTGTCAGTTCAATGAATTCAAGATACATTTTGCTATTTTTGCATCCTTGTCCATTACATTTCTTTTATTTTTAATAAAATTTTAATTGAAACTGAATTTGATTAGTTTTTTGTTTGCGAAAATGAGCACCAAACTAATCTTGACGGGAACACGTAGTTCATTTGGCTACATCCACTATAATTGTTATTCATTCTTTTTCATGTTTGACAAGCATTGTTCCTGATTCCAGTAATTGCAGCTTTGTATTATCCTGACCCTTCCCTGATTAGAGCATCAGTGTCGATTTTTGCTTTCCTTATCGTTAGGATCAAATAAAATGAGAGTCCGTTTAACCAACGGCTCCCCCACCCCCCATTACTGATTCTCCAGCCACCCACCCACACCCCCGTCCCTTACCTATCCTCCAGTCCGCACCCTCCCTCCATCCTCAGGTAGCCCTGCAACCTCCCAGGTCACTCCTCACGAGAAGTGGTGTGGAAAAATCAGTAATCCTAATATTTCAATGGTTACATGACCATTCTTTACCCTCATTTACAAAGCTCTGGAACTGCAGTCTAAGAAATTCTGTTTGCCTTTGCTTAAAGGTCAACCCTTGATATTCTAATATCTTGTTTCTTGTTCTTGATTTTTTTTGGAAGGGGGTTTTCGTTTGGTCATAGCACCTAACTCATTCATTCTCCTCATGATTAGAAAGCAGCAGTACGTAGGTCTACCTGTTATTTTATTGCAGTGTCTTACCGAACAATCATACAGCTGTAGGTTCCCTACGAACGGCAGACAATAGATTAAAAACTTCCGCGGTGGCGCCGCCATCGCTGATGTAGGTGACGTCATCTCCCTTCACTCGAGGGAGCTGCAGGTACAACTGCCCAGGTAACATCAATTCGTTCTCTGCCAGCTTCTGGTGAACATCGGTGGTCGGTGCAGACTTTTTCTTCATTTGTTGGGAAGTATATCTCTCCGATATCGGTGAAGTATTCAACTCCGTGTTTGTGGGATTGAAGCTAGTTAGCTGAATTTCTTTTCTGCAATTTTTTGGTCTTACCATCATGTTGGACTTTAGTCTATCAGTAGTTAGGTTTTGCGCTGGAGGGTGCAAAACAAGGTTAGTTAAATTAATTTATGATTCGCACACTAAGTGCATCAAGTGTAGGGGTTGTGAGTGCTCTAGAGAGTCTACTTGTGATGAATGCAAGGATTGGAGTGAACAACAGTGGAAAGTTTTTGTTTCTCACTCGGGGAAGGTAATTAAGGATAGGAAGAGGAAGGCGGCTCTCAGAGCTGAAAGTAAGACTAGTTTAGCTGCTTCTGCTTCTTCTATCGAAGCACCTGCTCCTATTCCTTCTCCTTTTCCTCTTATTATGTCTCCGATCTTGAGTCCTACTCCTGCTCCTGTAACTCCCTTGCCAACTTCCCGTGGAGTTTCTCCTGACACCATTGCCAGCCTCGAGTCTAAATTTGAAAAGAAATTTGATGTATTAGCTAATACGGTTATGCAGTTAGGTTTATCGGTAAAGTCTTTCATAGAAAAGACTTCTAGTGAAGTGAAAAGTGTCAGTGCAGTGCAATCTGAGGGGGTGGCTGTTTGTCCTGATAGTTCTCCTAGATGAAGGTCCCTGTCCCGCTCCCCCGCCTCGGGGAGAAGACATACCGGAGGTCCAAGGGAGACTGTCGGGGTTTGCCCACAGACAGTCGCTTCGTCCGTTGATCCTGTGGTGCGACAGCAGGATTCGACTAAACACCATGGGAAAGGTGTGTCGTTCTGTAATCAGTTATCGACAGAGTTGAGTGATTCGTCGCCGATTAGACGTCGTAAGTGGCGTGATTCTTCAGTCGCACGTCCGTTGAAGAGACGTCCGACTGAAGAGGTGTTCTCTCCACCCCCTGTGAAGAGGAACAGAGAAGTAGATAACCCTCGCCCGTTGTGTAGGGTAGCTACATGGACTTTGCCTCGGATTCCCACGACAGCGACAGCCGCCTTCGACTCGATTGTGGAACGACCGATTCTGAGTTCGTCGAGATCTTCGACTCATCAGGCTGTCGAAAGTTTACCTTCGACTTCGAATGTGACAAATAATTCAACTGGCGCGAGACTCCAGTCGATCGTGTCGAAGTCCACAACCCCAGTTGCTACGACTTCAATTCAAGAAGATGAGAATTTAGTTCCTTTACGTCGACAATTGCAAGAGCTGATGAACTGGATGAAAGAAAGCAAACAATGTACGAAGAACAATGAGTCAGATGACGAGGGGGACTTAAAAGTGGTCTCTATCCCCCTCTCATGCTATTCGAAGCTTTTACGCTACCTTCTGGACATGTACCCGGATTACTTTGTAGCAGTTGCTCCCAGGTCGCCTGCTTCCATCTTCCTGATGAGAAGGAAGAATTTCGATCCTCTTCTCCCGAAGCTCGTACTTTCCAAGGCTGCTATATGATCACTTCGTGATATAGAAGACTGGTTGAAGTTCAAGAGAGAGCTCGGGAAAGCAACTTTCGCCTATCCTCCGTCGAAACTTGTTAAGAAGAGGTATAAGTTCTACGTAACCGGAGAAGCCCCCTCCATGGGAGTGTCTGCCTCCTCCCAGGGGGACTTCTCTGGCCTGGTAGAAGCAAATAGGAGGTCCGCGTTTGCAGCAGCTAAAATATGCTTTACATTACCTGAGTTGGACCATTTGGTAAAGAATATTTTCAATATTTTAGAGATTATGAGCTTCTTGGACTTGACGATTGGAGCCCTCGCTACGAAAATAGAGGAATGCCCTACTCTCCAGGAGGACCTGGCATCGGACTGGCTTGGGGTTTTGTCATGTGCCGACAAATCAGTTCAGGATGGTTGCAATGAGCTGGCCTCTCTCTTTGCATTCGGTACTCTCAAGAAAAGACAGCTCTGGTGTTCTTTTGTTTCGAGAGGAGTCACTTCACCTCAGAAATCCGCCCTTTTGTTTTCTCCTCTTGAGAAAAATCATATGTTCCCTGAAGAAACAGTGGCCAAGACACTTTCCACACTGGAAAAGAAGTCTACTAATGACTGACTTGCTCAGTCTTCTAAGCGAATTAAACCCTTTTGAGGGGGCAGGTCTAGACTGTTCGTCAGGCCTAGATCGAATTTACGACACCCGACCAAGTCCTCAACCAAACCTGACACGAAATCGTCCAAGTGATCCTTCAATCCTTTATGCTCCGGTAGGGGGCAGACTGAGCCTCCTCTGGGAGAAATGGAGTCGGTTACTCCATTCCTTTCAAAGACACTCCGCCTCTATCCAATGTTCCCATCGCATTACCCGCCTACTCCCCAGGCTCGGAGAAGTTTGTAGCCTTAACCCGAGGAAATAGAGACTCTCGTGCAGAAGGCTGTCATAGAGGAGATAAGCCACAGACCATCCCCGGGGTTTTACAACCGTCTGTTCGTAGCCCCCAAGTCATCAGGGGGCTGGAGGCCCGTACTGGATGTAAGCGCACTGAATTTGTTCGTTCAGAAGACCAAATTCAATATGGAAACGACTCCTTCGGTGTTGGAATCCCTTCGACAAGGGGACTGGATGGTATCCCTAGATATGCAGGATGCATACTTCCACATCCTAATTCACCAGGGCTCCAGGAAATACCTTTGGTTTGTGTTCATGGGCAAGACCTACCAGTTTCGAGCTCTTTGCTTCGGCCTCTCGACAGCACCGCAAGTATTTACGCGAGTGCTGACTCCGCTGGGAAAGTGGTTACACCTCCTGGGCATCAGAGTGTCACTCTACCTAGACGACTGGCTTCTCCGCTCCTCTTTGGAAAGTCAATGCATGAAAGATCTCAAGAGGACTCTTTCATTAACTCACTCATTAGGTCTTCTTATAAACGAGGAGAAATCTCAGCTAATTCCAACTCAGAGCATTCTCTATTTGGGGATGACTCTGAACTCTCGAGTTTTTCGGGCTTTTATTTCACCAAAGAGAGTCCAGTCGTGTCTAGAAGTAGTACAGGACTTCCTGGACCGCAAGTCGTGTTCCGCCAACCATGGACCAATCTGTTAGGAACGCTAGCTTCAGTGGAACAGTTTGTCAAACTCGGAAGACTGCACATGAGGCCCCTACAATTCTTCCTGAAGGCATCATGGTGCAGGAAGACTCAACCGGACTTGACAGTATTCCGGATTTCAGACGAAATCAAGGAGGACTTAGTGTGGTGGCTTTCAAAACCAAGACTGGTAGAGGGTCTTTCGCTTTGTCTGCTCCACCCGACCCTTCAGTTCTTTTCAGACGCTCCCGACGCAGGTTGGGGAAGAACGAAACGTATGGGAATGGTCGGAAGCTCAGCGCTCTCTTCATATCAACGTGAGGGAGCTATTAGCAGTGTACCTGGGACTTCAGACATTCTCTCATCTCGTGATGGGACAGGTGGTAGCAGTTCACGGAGACAACTCCACAGAACTTTCCTACATCAGGAAACAAGGGGGAACGTGCTCCTTCACCCTCTACAACCTTGCAAAAGATCTGCTTCTGTGGGCAGAGAAATTTCAAGTTACACTGGTCCCTAGATTTGTTCAAGAGAAAATGAACGTGTTGGCGGACGAACTAAGTTGCCGTCATCAAGTACTGCCGTTAGAATGGACTCTCGATGCGAAGGTCTGCCAAAACCTATGGAAACTTTGGGGAATGCCGATGATAGACCTATTTGCAACTTCGAGGAACAACCGCCTTCCGCTGTTTTGCTCTCCAGTCCCGGACCCTCTTGCATAGTCAGTCGATGCAATGTTACTAGACTGGTTGGACCTGGAAGTGTACGCCTTTCTCCCGTTCGGCCTAATAAGACAGGTGCTGAACAAAGTGTCTTTTCACAAAAAAGTTTCTCTGACACCAGTCACTCCATTTTGGCCAAGGAAAGAATGGTTCCCAGATCTCCTCGACTTGCTCGTAGATTTCCCCAGAGTTCTCCCGTTAAAGAGATGTCTACTCAGACAACCGCTTTCGAAAGATTCCACCAAGGATTGTCCGCTCTGGCACTGACAGAATTCAGACTGTCAGGAGTCTCTTCAGAGCGAAAGGTTTTTCAGGACGAGCTGCAGAAGCTATCGCGAACTGCAGAAGAGATTCTTCTAACAGACTATACCAGTCTAAATGGGGAGTGTTTTGAAAATGGTGTAGACAAACTAAAGTCTCTTCTTCTGAAACATCTGTGAACGAAATAGCTGATTTCCTTCTATTCTTAAGGGACGTTAAGCGTTTAGCGCCTTCGACTATTAGGGGATACAGAGCGATGCTGGCTTCAGTTTTTAAACACAGAGGACTAGACCTATCCACGAATAGTGATCTTTGCGATCTAATTAAATCGTTCGAGACTTCCAAATCGTCAAAGGGTTCGATAGCATAGAATCTCGATAAACGGCTTTCGGGTCCTCCGTTTGAACTGTTACTTTCTTCGTCTATGAGGAATCTCACCAAGAAGACGTTATTTTTAGTTGCATTGGCATCAGCTAGACGAGTTAGCGAGCTACACGCAATGGACAAAAAGGTGGGATTTTCTCAAGGCGACGCAGTTTGCTCCGTGAAGCTCAATTTTCTCGCGAAAAATGAAAACCCTTCTAATCCTTGGCCACGTAACTTTGTTCTCAAGAACCTGACAGACTTGATATGCCAGGAAGAAGAAGAACGGCTCATATTCTGTGCGGGCATTAAGATATTACCTCCGCAGAACGTAGAAAATTAGAGGTCAAACGAATCGTTTGTGGTGCTCTGTTAAAAATTCCTCTCGCCCTCTCTCAAAAAACACTATTTCCTTTTTTCTGAGAGAATTAATTGTCAAAGCACATTCTCAAGCTAACGACACAGTGTTTCCTTTACTGAGCGTGAAAGCGCACAAAGCTCGAGTGGTAGCAACTTCCCTCGCTTTTTGACACAACTTGTCGCTATCCACTATCCTCCAAAGTACCTTTTAGAGGTCTAAATCTGTGTTCGCTACGCATTATTTGAAAGAAACAGAGACAGTGTTCGAAGATTGTAAGTCTCTCGGTCCACTTTCGGTAGCTGGCATGGTGATGGGAGGAACGACACAGGGGGTTGCTCCCTCTGTTAGCCTCTGTTTTGCCTTGTATCAAGGTTGACGAGTTAAAGGGAAGTCTGGGGGGTACAATGTACCTGGAGTACTCACCAGTCATTTTAGTGTTAGTTTTGGTGGGAAAAGGTTTTTATTTCGGTGTAGGTGACAGTGTTTTTCATGTTGCTTATTTCTGGTCTTAGCCCAGGGCAAGGGCAATATTTTGTTGTATCTTCGTTGAGTCAGCAGTGAACACCATGACTATGAGGATATTCCACTCCATGTAGAGGCACCCATTGGTCATACTCCAAGCCTTCTACTACGCAAGATGAGCACCGACCAGAGACAGTATTCTCCTGCAGTAGCTCTCATACAAGGTAAGGTACAACAGGCACTAACAGTGCTTTTGGTACTTTATTTTCAAGAATCATATGTTATTTTTTAATTAAAACTTACATCCACAGCCCCCCATCCTTGCAATGGGTAATCAGCTGTATAATTGTTCGGTAAGACACTGCAATAAAAATGGAATTTTCATTATAAAATGAAATTTTATTGCATGCTTACCGAACAATTATTAATCAAAGCCCTGCCTCCTCCCCACAGGTGGATGGCTGGGCAGAACGAATTGATGTTACCTGGGCAGTTGTACCTGTAGCTCCCGTGGAAGTTTTGAATCTATTGTCTGCCATTCATAGGGAGCCTACAGCTGTATAATTGTTCGGTAAGTATGCAATAAAATTTTATTTTATAAAGAAAATTCCATTTTAATTTTCTGAGTAAATTTAATTTGACTGGCATTTCACCAACCTTAATTTTCCTTTTGAAGCAATGAAATCCGTTATAACCTATTATATATGTTTATAAGATGCAAATAAAGCTTTCTGACAGCTCAGGATATAATTATGAGATAAAAGTGTTTTTGAAAATAAAGCAACAGGATGCACAAACTTTTTGTTCCTTCTTTTGGTGCTTTTCCTGTCAATCATGAACATCTTAAGCAGGTCAACGCCAACCAAATCTACATATGAGAAGAGAAAGACGTTTTACATACACACACTGCACTGAAGGTAGTGTAGAGACCACGAGGCTGGATTCTTCTGACCTTAGCCTAGGCCTATGTCTGACATTGGAATACCATGACTGACACTGACATAGTCTCTTTGTCCTCAGCCCTCGAAAATTTAGGCTGAGGCCACAATTTATATAATGTATGTCATTGGTTTCGATATTAAGGACATTCACTGAATGACACATTAACTTAGTCTTGGGTTCTGTCAGTGATGATTTAATCTGAAGCTGCAATAAATTTGATGTGTTTTCATAGAGACTAAACACTGTTCTGCATTGAAGTCTCCAGGTATATAGATAACTACTTACTGAAGAGCAAGCAGCATTAAAGTCTCCAGAAATATGGACAACTACTTAACCCTTATTAGACAGGTAAATATATCAATATGCAGCTAATCAAGCTGGGTAAACTTTGAGGTGGGCCAGTCTGTGAAACAATGAATCAATGGAAAGAGGCGGATATGCAGGAATATGGATAACTACTTACTGGGGAGTAGCACTGAAGTCTCCATGAATATAGTTAACTACTGACTGGAGGCAGCATTGAAGTCTCCATGAATATAGATATCTACTTACTGAAGAGAAGCATTGAAGTCTCAAGGAATATAGATCACTACTTACTGGCGAGAAGCATTGAAGTCTCCAAGAATATAGATAACTACTTACTGGAAGCAGCATTGGAGTCTCCAGGGATGTAGATAACTACTTACTGGAGGCAGCATTGGAGTCTCCAGGGATGTAGATAACTACTGACTGGAGAGAAGCATTGAAGTCTCCAGGAATATGGATAACTACTTACTGGAGGACTACTTACTGGAGGCAGCATTGAAGTCTCCAGGGATGTAGATAACTACTTACTAGAGGCAGCATTGGAGTCTCCAGGGATGTAGATAACTACTTACTGGAGAGAAGCATTGAAGTCTCCAATGATGTAGATAACTACTTACTAGAGGCAGCATTGGAGTCTCCAGGGATGTAGATAGCTACTTACTGGAGAGAAGCATTGAAGTCTCCAGTGATGTAGATAACTACTTAATAGAGGCAGCATTGAAGTCTCCAGGTCACATAGTCCAGTATATCTGAGAAATGACCCACCACAAATTGCACTGTTTATGTGTGATCTACCAAACTGTAGGTAATTTTGTCAGCTTTCATATTAAAAAAAAGTTTACCAAAATTGGTAGGCGCAAAAAAAAGTTATTCAAGATGGCTTCCCGATAATTTCGTCTTCTCCATGAAAATCAATTAACTCAAAATTTTAAGAATCAGACCTTAGAAATTACTATCAATTTGTACATTTTGACTGAATCTTGGATTAATGATATATTTATCACATCAATGTGATCATTTGATAAGAATTTGTTTCAAAATTCAAAATGGCCACCACTAGATTACTGCAAAGTAGTCGGTGATAATGTTGCTATGTAATTGTCTAGTATAAAAAATGACCCACCACACTGAACGCGTGACATACCAAATTTTAGGTAATATTGTCACCTTTCATTTTAAAATAAGTTATACATAAACAAAAGGTCGAATTAACCCTTAAACGCCAAAGGGGTATATTAAAAATCGTCTTCCGTGTGCCGAGGCGGTCTCGGAGTGAGCGCAGAAGCGGAAAAAAATAATTTTTTCTAAAAATCACAGCGCACTTAGTTTTCAAGATTAAGAGTTCATTTTTGGCTACTTGTTTTGTCATTGCCTGAAATTTAATATGCAACCATCAGAAATGAAAAAATTATCATTATCATATATAAATAATGCGATATATGATAGCGCAAAAACAAAATTTCATATATAATTGTATTCAAATCACGCTATGCGCAAAACGGTTAAAGGTAACAAGTTAACTTTTTTTTCGTTGTAATTTACACTAAATTGCGATCATTTTGGTATATAACACATTGTAAAATTATAAAAGCAACACAGAGAAAATATTATCACAAAACAATGCATGAATTCATAATGCGCGGACGTAAACAAATATTTTTTCAAAAATTCACCATAAATCTAAATATTGTCCTAGGGACTTCCAATTTCTTTCAAAATGAAGACAAATGATTGAATATTACTATACTGTAAGAGTATTAGCTTACAATTGCAGTTTTCGACCATATCTGATGAGTTAAATTTGACCGAATGTCGAATTTTTATATATATTTTTTTTTATATACAATTATTTCGGAAATTAGAAAAGCTACAACCTTCAAATATTTTTCGTTTTATTCCACATGAAATTGGGCACATTTTCATAGATAAAACTCTATGAAATGCCTAATATGAAAAGGAGCAAATATTCCGAGACTGCGACGTACGCATTTCGGAGATTTGTGGCGGAGAATCCGCATGAGGAGGGAAGGAAATTTTTTTTTTTTTAATTCACCATAAATATGATATTGTTATGATACAATAAAGTTTGTTCATACTTACCTGGCAGATATATATATATAGCTGTATTTTCTGAAGTCCAACAGAATTTTAAAAACTTCCGACACACGCAGTGGTCGGCCAGGTGGTTAGTACCCATTCCCGCCGCTGGGAGGCGGGTATCAGGAACCATTCCCATTTTCTATTCATAATTTTTATTTCCACTGTCCCCTGAGGGGAGGTGGGTGGGTACTTGATTATATATATCTGCCAGGTAAGTATGAACAAACTTTATTGTATCATAACAATATCATTTTGTTCATGAAACTTACCTGTCAGATATATATATAGCTGAATCCCACCTTTGGAGGTGGGAAGGGACAGAATAGAAGGATTTTGGGAAACAAATGCATGCAGATGATTTACATCTTGGTTCCACCTGTTAGCATAGCTGGCTTCGTGGTTACTGCCACGTAAGTCTGCTTGTGCTACTAGAGTTGCCAGCGAGGTAGAGACCTATATAGCTGGTGCACTCCAGATGATCTGTCAACAGGGGCGAGACCACGACGTGACTAGACCATATTGACCATACCATGAGGGCTAAGAAGTAAAATAAATATATATATATATATATATATATATATATATATATATATATATATATATATATATATATATCACCACCTGACCAACCTAGCCAAAGTTAAGGTGTTTTAACTAAGGCTTAAGAGTAAGAAGTCGCCGTTGTCGGCGACTCAACAACTAAATTAAGAGCTCTTCCTAACCATTTTCTACAGGATAGGATGAGTGGTACTTCTTGCCCCCAAGATTGTGTCTGCAGACACGTATGGCCCTAGCGAGCAGCAGATCTCATATGCCATCTTCACATCTCGCAGGGAGTGTGAAGTGAACACAGAGTTGCTTCGCTAAAACATGGTACTCAGGATGTTGCTGAGTGCCATGCTCTGTTGAAATGCTTCCGAGGCCGCGCCCTCACCTCGTGAGCATTCAGATAAAAAGATTTCAAATCTTTGTGCAAACACAATGAAGGAGCATTTTTTGAAAGAACTCCTTAACACTAAAGCCAGGGTGTTCTTCGATATGGGCAAGTCTGGTCTTTTTCGGAACACTGCAGATGCCCGAATGACTTCGACTTTCTTGAGTTTTATGTAGATAAAACTTGAGAGACCCGACAGGGCACAGGACTCTCTCTGGCTCCTGCCCACTAACTTGTGCCATCCTTGCTTCCAAGCTCCTGGCCCAAGGACAAAACGGGTTTCCATTCTTAGGCCACAACGGAAGGCTTAGAGAGCACACCGCCTTGTGTTCTCTAAAGCCAAAACTTGTGACGATGGCTTAAAATTTCACTAACCCTCTTTGTCGTATCTAGGGTGGTTAGAAGAAGGCCTTCCTGATCACATGCAAGAAGTTAACAGGTAGGAGAGGTTCGAATGCTTTGACATCAAGAACTTCAGACTACGTCTAAGTTCCATATTGAAAGCTTCGATCTGGACATGCACAGTCAGTCCGTCTGTACTAAAGTCAGGTGACCGACCAGTTGACCAGTCAGACGAATCAAGGACAGCAAGGCTGTACCCTGAAGACCATAAGGCACTATTCTTCGCTGAAGGATGAGTGTCTGGACTGCCTGGGCGATTCAATCTAAGCAAACCTTGGGGTGTATCAACGCAACCCAACGTCGTCAGCGAATCAACTCCTGACTCGAGCTTCTGGTGCCAGGAGAAAGGAGCGAGGAGCAAAAAGGCGATTCAGTCCCGAAGGAAGAATGCCTGACAGTCCAACCTGGTCTCATGTTACACGATCATCGGGGGTGTATAAACGCAACCGACTTCGTCAACAAGAAACTCAGGGCTACTATATGTCGCCTGATCTCGCACGAGTGTCTGACTCCGAGAAAACAGGTGAGACAAAAAGTAGATGGTGAGCGAGTTTCGAGATTCCACAGAACTCAAAGATCGTGAAGGGCTTTGTTGTTTGACAGACGCAAATCTCTGAGCCCAAAGGCCATCAACAACATATTTGCATATTCTTTAATAGTTGTGACTGCCAGCTTATCCCATTCTTCAGACGGAAATGGAAGACGGTAATCTTATTCCTGTCAACATCTCGATAGTCTGAACGTAGTCAAGAACTCAAGAGCGGAGAGGTTATAGGTACCTTTCGAGTTAGAGTAGACCGACTCTCTCGGAAAAGGTCCTTGGAAAGTGAACTAGGAAGTATGTGACCTCTGTGAATCCAGGATCCTGAAGGCCAACATGGGGCGATCATAAATCCTCTTATTACATTTCCTAAGCGTTCAATATCATAGGATGGCGTTTAATGGTACCGATCCCGGATCGAGAATAAGGGAGCAGAGAAGAAGAAGCCTCTTCGTCCTCAACATATCGAAGAGAAGAATGAAAGGGCGTCCCTGAAGTCTACACAACTCTCAACTTACTTCTAAAGAAAGATTCCACTCGGAAGTGAATAGTTGCTGCCGTCGATCGAGATGATTCGTACGGACTTTTGCAATCCTGTAACGAACCTCTAGAGGATCGTTACATTCTACGCCTGTTGTTATAATAGGCTCTTTCTCGTAAACTCGAACAAGGACCGAGAGAAGATACTTCTTAAGATATAAGAGAGCTGTGGAATATCAGAGTTGATCTGGACCACTGGTTCCCAAAAACTCGTTTCGAGGACTGGAGGGACTACCGAATCGCTTTTACTTCTTTCAGATTAAGATCCAGGACATCTGAAACCCTATCCAGATGTCCGGCACCTTCTTTCTATCACCTCAGGTGATAGACGCACTGAGAGATGTTCAGAATCATTCCTAGATCTTGAATAATATTTCAGTTTCCGGTAGGAAAAACTGTGGTCTGAATTGCAGTCTATTCGGGGAAACAAAAACTTCTTCAGGAAGGAAAAATGGTCCCCAGCAAGCTCATCCATTCCCTCCCCGAGTATGCTTACTTCCCTAATAAGGCTGCGCTTTGCCTTAGCAGGAGAGCAAATAAAAGTGCAATGTTGCGGTAGACTCGTAGTTCCATACCGTGCGGTAACGAGCACCGAAAGGATTAAGAGATAACTCTGTTGAACATAGTAAGGCAAAACGAATGCAACGTTTATTCATTCACGTAAGAAATCCCCTCAATCTTAGGCTAAAGTCCGTGATTGTAGGACAGAGATAGTTATTCAGTCAATCCCGCAGGAGAGACGTAACCGTCAGCACAGAGATACGGTTAGTCAGTCAATCCCGCAGGAGAGAGAGACGTAACCTACCGCGCATGACAGCGCACGATCTGTTACTGGCTCGGTTGGACTGGAGGACAGACACAGCGTGACAGCAGCAGCCAGCAGCTTACGAACGTCGTCTCTTAACTTTGTCTGGGTTGCCAGCTACCCTATTCTACGAAGAAATAGGTCCGTTATTTTTTGAGCAGAAAAACTCTCAAGCTGGTATATTTAAGCGAAACAGAAAACGCTCAATATATAGATACGTTTGTGTCGTCAGAACACTACCATACAACGGTAAAAGATAAATCGGAAACTCCTGGAAGGCTGCAGGGAGTAACGATTAAATGTCCTTAAAATAGACAATAGACCTCTCGGTTGCCATCCGAAGAGGTAACTACAGCAAGCATATATGACTTGAACCAACCAGAAGTAAAATAACGCAAGGCAAAATATGAAATTATATCACAATAAAGTTTGTTCATACTTACCTGGCAGACATATATATAGCTGAATTCGGAAATACAGCTACATACATATCTGACAGGCAAGTTTCATGAACAAAACTTAAGAGAATCGAAGCAGTCAGCTCAAGCTTCTTATGTTATTGGACATAAGCGTTCATTGACGTAGTCTACAAGTCTATTTCTTGTACGAGTCTGCGAATGACGAATGAGAGCTCTTCCGAATCTTGTCAATAAGAGCTTATTCGCTTACGCAATATCAAGTTAACGAGATGTTTGTCAATGAGAACTAACCCATTTACGGGACAAAGAGATATTTTGTCAATGAGGGGATACCCACTTACTTGACAAAACGAAAGTATATTGTCAATGGGGGAAAGTCACTGAATTGACAAAACGTAATCCAGGAAGTCGAGCATTTAATTTTTCCGATTCCCGTCTCAAACGAGGAAGGGGCAAGAATCCTGTTAAGAGACTGGGCTTACGGCAGGTAGAACGACGATGTTCAAATCGGCAGCGTAGTCCCGACTAGAAACTAACAAAATCTATCATCTGAAAAACCCTTTCAGATGGGCTAAAAAGCTTGCAAAATTATCCTGGGAAGAGGAAGAAACTCTCCAACCAGCTTCCTCTCCCGTATCACAACTAATGCCTGCTAAAGCTTAAAATTTATTGGCAGTCTGGCAAAGGAAGTCCTGTCTTGCGCTTTCCTGAAGAGCGTCCTTTTGATGAGTGCCTTTGCAAGAATCCTACTGAACGTTGCCGAGAGTCCTGACGTGCAGGACATCGAGCCTTACATAACCCGTAACTGCCTTATCGCAAAGTCTTGACTGCGGTAGTGGCAACTTAAATTTATTGGCAGAATGGCAAAGGTTGCGGTAGAGCAAACGAGATCTTCCCTTGAGCTTTCCTTAACTCCATCCACCTATGCGAAAAGCAATATTAATTGACAGAGACCTCTTGAATTCACGAAACCCGATGTCTTGCTGGGTTTCGAAGAAGAAGTTGTCTGTTCACTTTCAGCTTCCTCCGAAGCACTGCCTACTTCACATTCTTTGCAGGTGAAGTAGAAGGTATCACCGAAGGTAGAGGTAAAAATTCTTTAGGCCCAAATCTGAAACAAGAGCTTGAAGAGTTCAACAGAAATGTTCAGCCAGGCGACACACCTGGCGTGCGCTGGTGCACGCTTGGCGTCCACTGGCGCGCGCTCGGCGTCCACTGGAGCGCGCTCGGCGTCCACTGGCGCGCGCTTGGCGTGCACCCGCGCGCGCCTGGAGTCCATCCGAGCGTCCCGGGCATCCGCTCTCAAAAGCTTCCTGCTACTATGACTTCTTTTACGTATTTCTCGGTGGAAAGACGGACACGAGTTCAGGCGACGTTCGCCTTCTTACTTCTCACTGAAACGCATAACGAGAGAGAGAGAGAGACGTGAAGCGTCCTCTTCTATAAAGCTTCTATTTAGAGGGCGCGAGTCCTTCCGAAAGCTCCAACCCCTGTACGGGGAGGACGCTTCGGAGGACGAGAAGCAATCTTTCAGGATTCGTGCACGCGCACGCACTTTGGCAGTCTGGGGATTTTCATCAGAAACTGCCGAAGGCACGCCAGATCGGTGGGGGTTCCTTGTAACCCTCCTTAGGCTTTCGACATGCTCCCTCCCCGGGTCCTGGGAGTCAAGCAGAGGTCCCGGCCTAGAGGCGAAACGAGGCCGATCTAACGCACCCTCCACTACACAAGGGGTATCACTGCACTTCACTTTTACTCTCTAAAGCATGCACTTTCGATTCTAAGTTACGAATCGAAAGAGTATCAGAGAAAGGGCAATTCCTCTACAGACACTGCTTAGGGCCCGAAGGCAACACTGCAGGGTTAGGAGTAACAATTACAGAAGTAGCACTTCACAGCAATGAAGGAGAGCGAGCACCTCTCGTAGACATATTCATAGCCCGTAGGCCATACTACAGGGTTAGGCAAAATAAAGTCTACAGGAAGGTTAGCAGGTTCACTACCCTGACTTTTGTTACTGATTAATTGCGTACATACGAATCATACGTCTTCCTTACGGAATTAGACATGTTTACTGATTAATTGCGTACATACGGATCATACGTCTTCCTTACGGAATAGACAAAGTCTCACACTCCTTACATGACAAATCTCAACAAAGAAGCAAGACCCATACCCCTCGTACATACCAAGTGCGGATCTACCGAAGCTTTCGGTAGCCACACCCTATCTTTGCAGACAACCCCGTCTGAAACTAGCCTAACTAGATTCAGATATTTTATGCAAAAATGAATCAAATTCAAATCAATTTAAGATAGCGTATGCCTAGCCACAAATCCAAGTAAATAAATCAAAAGACAATTAGGATACATAGCGGCAATGAAGTTTCCAAAATCCTAAGACGGAGGTACTGAAAACAGGTGTTTTCAGCACCGGCGACAGAAAAATTATGAATAGAAAATGGGAATGGTTCCTGATACCCGCCTCCCAGCGGCGGGAATGGGTACTAACCACCTGGCCGACCACTGCGTGTGTCGGAAGTTTTTAAAATTCTGTCGGACTTCAGAAAATACAGCTATATATATATCTGACAGGTAAGTTTCATGAACAAACTAAATATTGTGCTAGAGACTTCGAATTTGTTTCAAGATGAAGATAAATGACTGAATATTACTAGACTGTAAGAGTTTTAGCTTACAATAGCGTTTTTCGACCATTTCGGTAGAGTCAAAGTTGAACGAACGTGGTTTTTTTCTATATATCGTGATTTATATGAAAATATTTCGAAAATGAGAAAAGCTACAACCTTCAATTATTTTTAATTGTATTCTACATGAAATTACGCACATTTTCATATATAAAACTTTATGTAACGGCTAATTTAAAATAGTGCAAACATTACCACAATCGCACTTATGATTTTTTCGGAGGAGTAACCGCGCGGACGTAAAGAAAATGTAATTTTTTTCATAAATTCACCATAAATCGAAATATTGTGCTAGAGACTTCGAATTTTTTGCAAAATGAAGGTAAATGATTGAATATTACTAGAATATAAGAGTTTTAGCTTACAATTGCGTTTTTCGACCATTTCGGTAGAGTCAAAGTTGACCGAAGGTTAAAAATTTGTCACTTGTCATTTTTTATATGAAAATATTTCAAAACTGATAAAAGCTAGAAGCATGGGTTGTTTTTAGTTGTATTGTGCATGAAATCGCGCACATTTCCATATATAAAACTTTATGTAACGGCTAATTTAAAATGGTGCAAACATTACCACAATCGCATGTATGATTTTTTTCGGAAGAGTTACCGCGCGGACGTAAGGAAAAAGTTTTTTAATAAATTCACCATAAATCGAAATATTGTGCTAGAGACTTCCAATTTGTTGCAAAATGAAGGTAATGATTGAATATTACTAAAATATAAGAGTTTTAGCTTACAATTGCGTTTTTCGACCATTTCGGTAGAGTCAAAGTTGACCGAAGGTTGAAATTTTGGCACTTATCGTTATTTATATGAAAATATCTCAAAACTGATAAAAGCTACAATCATGAGTATTTTTTAGTTGTATTCTACATAAAAATGCGCACATTTTCATATATAATACTCCATGTAACGGCTAGTTTAAAATGGTACAAAAATTATGTCAAAGTGACAAAATAATTTCAGAGATGTGTCACCGATACTTTATAGTGTGGCAAGAAAGAAATTCGCGCTTGCGTGCCTGCTTGACGATTGTAAACAAAACAACGCCTTGATCCGTGAACTCCCAGCATCCCCCAAGGCGCGTGATTCAAGAGTTTTCGGCTAGTAGGCCTATAAGTGTTTTTCCGCGAATTTTAAAAAAAACTTTTGTATGTCGACGTAAAATACGTCCAGTCGGCACCCGAGAGACAAAACATGTCGACGTAAAATACATCCACTCGGCGTTTAAGGGTTAAGTTGGTCAAAATGGCGGCCAGACATATTTAGCATCTCCAAAAATCAACCCAAAATTGTGAAGACTCAGTTCCTGGAAAGAATAATCATTTTGATTATACTGAATGTATGTAGGATATATTATTAACTCTTTATATTTATCCCAAGATTTTAAATTGAACTGACCCTAAATTCAAAATGGTCACCACCAAATCACATCTAAATCGTTATTTGATTAGTAATTTTTGTTATATTTTGGGTATCTTTTGGTCAGATTTGAAAATCATATATATCCATGTCCATTGATAACTTTAATGCAAAAGCAGCTTTTATATTGTATGATTTCATTTGGAGGAGAAAGTTATATAAGGCAATCAATTTAATTACAGAGCTAAATATCTCTTCATATAAATACATCCTTTCTTATATCCATTACATTATTGGCATAAAAGAAAATGAAGTATCATAATCCCATTTGATTAGTCACTAGCTTCATCAGCTTCATTTTTGCAGAGCAAGCCCTTGCATACCTTGCATGCAAGACTGCACGGCAAACCAAATATCCTGCAAGTACATTTTTTATTAGAACAATCTGTTTTACAGTGTCAGGTGCAGCTTTTTTGTTCATCATTATTGGCACAAGGCCTTCTTGAGCATTTTGTATCCATATTTCGTAGGGTCGAGTTCATTGCCCAACCATTCCTGTACTTGTTGATATACTCTTAGCGAAGTGTAATGAGAAGAGTCTGATGTTGCCGGCAGATCCTTAGGGGGAACTGCCTCAGTACTAGATGCTACTTTCTTGTGAAAATATTCCACATGCAGGTTATCAAGGGAATCTTCTTTGGTGTTTCCTGTATACAAGATTGATATGGCTTTTTCTCCTGCAGCAGCAATTTCTTCATGGGAGGCATCAGGACTGCGGAACACAGAAGCAAGCTCTGTTAATTGTGGCACTTTCACTATTCTATTCAAGGCTGTTGTCTTTCCGATTCCGTGAATTCTAGATGTAGTGTCGCAACCAGTAAGGGCATGTAGAAATAGCAGGTGAGAAGAGACATTAATGCCGAGTTTATTTTGGAGGGATTTGATGTCCCAACACACGGGTTTTTTCTTTTGTGTCTGCTTTGGAGAAGACCACAGGTAAACTTGGTGGGATGTGTTCTGCTCACGCTCGACATCTAGAATCAGCAAATCAGTATCCTCACCAACTATCACAGTGGTGCATTTGGATGCATTCTGATAAGCAGTGTCCACGATCAGCTTATCCACATCAGCTGGAGCTCGAATCACATCCCAACCTGCTGCACGTAGTTTGATAGTAAGATCTACGATTTTGTTCTTATTCTGTCCATTAGTCATGAATACTTTATCAACAGTCACTTTCATGTCAGGTGTGAAATCAGTTCTTTCACAGATTTTCCCTTTGCTATTCCTCTTGTGAGCAGCGTCTTTAGTGGTTTATCTGGATAGCCATCGAAGACAACAGTACCTTTCTTTCTGTAGTTTCTATCCAGATAGGCTACATGTCTGTTGGTAAGTGTGTCCCATGTTTCTCCTTTCACCCACACTATCCTGTGGAGAAAAGCTCCACCATCGATTACATATTCTGCATCATCTGGAGGCTGGTCACTCATATCAGGGACTAGCTTCAATAAAGCTGGAAGGAAAACTGACTTATTGGCTTCAGGCATAATATCTTGATGCTCAAACAGAGCCGGGGGATAAGTGCAGAGTTCATATGTTAGAGTATTTCTCAGCTCACCACTATTACCACCAGCAGTTACCATCCTTTGAAACAATAATAAAGGATCGATGCTTACAGTCTCAGAACCTACTTTGACAGACACTTTCTTGGCCATGGTCTTCACTGTCTTTTCTTTTAAACGAATACTCAGTCACTAGTTTATTGTCCATAGATTTCAGAATTTTTCTTCCGACTTCTTGGCATTTATCTGCATTAACAGATGGATCGGCTTCTACACCAGTAGCTATATTTCACAGAGCTTGTTCTTCTATAAATGGTGATTTTTCCTTAAGAAAGTCTATGAGTTTGTTGATATCCTTGTGGTCTCGCTCTACTCGTGATACTCTGAGATCCTTATGCTGTTCACTAGTCTCAAATCCTACCACTGTATATTCTTGAATTGCTAGATTTATTTCAGCAAGAACCGGTTGGCTTAGACACCAAGTGACTCTTTGGGCGTCTTCATCTTGTCATACTGCCATTTGTTTTCATTGCTCTCAAAAGGCACTGTTCAATTATTAGATCTCTGCTTAATCCTGCCCAGACTCGGGTTGACCTTCTGACTGTGTAAAAACCAGAAAGAAATACTTTTTGATAAATCTCCGGCTGGGTATTAGGTAAATCTAACATTCTGTTGATATAGATATTCAATGACGAGGTGTACTGACAGTGGCCAGTCCCTGCAAGGTATGGAAGCATCTCGATCTGACTTTTGATTCCAAGTTTCCAGTCGCCAACTCGCTCTGAGCAAATAAAGGAACACATGATTTGAGTTATTTCTAGATACTGAAACCACAATCTGGCTGTTCTGGCATCCTTAATTTGTTTTACTCCTTTGATATCATCGAGCATAAGTTTCCCTGCTAAAGCACATATTCTTTCTTTTTCAACTTCAGGATCATCGTCTTTGGGCTTGTTATAGAATTCATTGATAAGTTCTGATACCTTGGTTGTAAACGTGACTATATTTGACTTTCCATCTAATTCTGATATAACAATTCTTTCTCCAAAATGCTTTTGAAGCTGTGATTTCATGAATGTGAAAGCATATGGTTTTTCTCCTTTTGGAAGAAACATTCCCATGAGATAGATAAGCTCTGAGATGGAAAACTGCTCATCATCATGCTGCTCTAAGTATTCAACAACTAATTTAAATGCTGTGACTTTGGTACTATCAACTTTCTTCCCAGTTTTATGTGATCGACCGCTACGTATACATCTAGCTTCTGTGTTTTGAGCAACGGGAGAAAATTTAATAGGGATTCATTTTCCTGTCACAAAGTTTGATCTACATTGGTCATAGTAAACTGCCTCAGCTGCAAACAAATTCTGAAGATATTCAGTTCGTCCTCTCACATCCTGGGCCCACGAATCATTGCTACGACGAGTATCAACAATGTACGAGAGTTGTCTGTTGAATGGTTGGAGTTGAAACATGAACAAGATCTGTACCCTCTCTCCAACCAGTGTATGCACTTTTACAACCACAGTAGTAGCAATGGTTCTGTACATCATATGCTTTTGAGCTTCGAGTCCTTTTACTAACACGTTTCCTCATCATCACGTTTGCGTTTTCTAGTCAAAGCAATATACTTCTTATTTGTATATTTTTCTCTAAATGTATTATGGAGAACTTGTTTCACGTAAAACTTTCGACTATCATTCCTTAAAGCACAGGCTTCTTTGATCGACTCCAGACCCCTGTCACCTATCACAGTTGTTTCTCCATTCCCTTCCAAGGACTTGAAGCATATTCCACAGACTTCTTTGCTCATTTTGACCTGAAACATATGTAAAAAAGGATGCATTAAGCAATAAATCCAAATATCATTTCAATATGGCCTTTCTTATTAACTTTTCATTTAAAATATTTGTTTATTCAGCAAGAATAAGAATCAAGCCCATAACCATAAATTGTTTGTATTTTACTTGATACATGTAGCTCACCTTTAGATATAGATATTAGTAAAGCAGTTGATTTTCGGAAAATTCAATTCTTGACCATACCTGAGATGAAAAAAACATGAAGTTAATGAAAATAAATCAAGAATCTTCATATATATATATATATGTATATATATATACTACATATATATATATTATATTATATTAATATAATATATCTATATATATATATGATGTATATATTATATATATACAGGCGGTCCCCGGGTTACGACGGGTCCAGCTTACGACGTTCCGAGGTTACGACGCTTTTTCTTAAATATTCATTGAAAAAATCCGCTGGGTTACAATGCTTGTTCCGAGGTTACGACGCTGACGCTTCCGACGCTCCGAGTTTTACGACGCTTTTAAAAAATTCATACTATGATAAGAATCCTTTATAGTTTAGCACAGTTTTCTCTCTCTCTCTCTCTCTGTATTTTCCGACGAAAATAATCACTAATTAGTGTATTTTGATGTTTATTTTCATGACTAAATACATTTTTATAATACAAAAATGATTTACTAATTTTCAAATATTAATTTTGATTAATACTGTATTAGTAAGTTTAATAAGTTGAAATGATATCACATAATAAAAATAATAATTCTCTCTCTCTCTCTCTCTACTACAAAGATGTATGTTTTTTTGTATGATAAATAAATTATTTACTATTTCCAAATATTAATATAATTATACAGCAATAATATCAATTCATTAAAGAAAATACCATAGTGAATTAGTAAGATTTTAGCTTATATTTAAAAAATTATGGAAGAATGAAGGAAATCCCAGTCTTCTTGAAGTAACTTCCAGTAACCTTTTCTCGAGATGCAGGTACTAAAAGTGTCAGATATATCAAGTTCTGTGACAGCCAGGAGGGGAAAGAGCTGGGGGAAGAGCTGCAGTGTTGCAATCACGTGGTCCTGAAATTTCTCTCTCTCTCTCTCTCTCTCTCTCTCTCTCTCTCTCTCTCTCTCTCTCTCATTTACTGAGACTCGAGATTTTTTATGTACTTGTACTATTTGTTTTAAAAACTTTCAAATAATAATAATAATAATAATAACTAATAATAATAATAATAATAATAATAATATAATAACTGTAATTACAAAATTCATATGTGATAGTATTTTAAAGAAATACAATACGTACTAATCTATCCATGTCTCTCTCTCTCCCTTTTGCCACACAAGATAATAATGTGTCATAATGGTAACTCCCTCCCTTTCTTTCGCTGGAAGCGTTATAAGTATTTTTTGAGAGAACAGAGAGAGATAAACACTCTCTCTCTCTCTCTCTCTCTCTACCGAGATGAAAGAATTTTTATGGTACTAGTATGTAAATGTTTATTGATAATTTCAGTTATTTAATAATAATAATAATAATAATAATAATAATAATAATAATAATAATAATAATAATAATAATAATAATAAAACTTTAATTACAAAATTCATAATGGTCGTATTTTAAAGAGATGAAAATGACCTTTCCATTTCACTTGTAAGGATAATTCCTCTTTCTTACTGAGATGAGAGAATTTTTATGGTAGATGCACGTGTTTATTATATTTTCAAATAATAATATTATTAATAATAGAACTAGTAATAATACGATAACTAATTTCAAAAGAAAATTCTTCCCTTTGTCTTTTTCTGTATCAATTTCCCCACCTCAACTCCAGTGACACTCGGAGCTTAACAATGCCATACAATGGTCAACGAATTTAATGGTTTTATGTAATCTCTCTCTCTCTCTCTTACTGAGATGAGATCATTTTCATGAACATGTATGTAATAAGTTTATCATTAATATTTTCCAATAATAATACTATTAACTGTAAGTACAAAATTCATATCTGAGTATTTTAAATACAATAATCATTCCATTTCTCTCTTTTAAATACTGTAAGGACAACTCTCTCTCTCACTCCACAAGATACTTGTCATACATTTGGTGTTTCTATTTCTTCCTTTTATCTCTCTCGCTCTCAGCAAAAGAATTGATAGACAGACAAACATAATTGCACAGTCCTCTCTTTCTCTCTTCTCTGGAGAAATATATGTATTTATGGGAGGGGGAAAAAGTTGCCTACAGACGTTAATTTCAATCTATTGAAACCGTAAGGAGTTATTTCTCTCTCTCTCTCTCTCTCTCTCTCTCTCTCTCTCTCTCTTTGTATTTTAATGAAAATATACAGTAATTTGTGAATACACAGTGTTGCACATGAAAAAAGTAAATTAGTGATAATTTTAGAGATACGGCCCTAAGAAAAATTGCAAATTAGTGAAATTTTCCCTGTGGACATGTTTTCAAGAACGTCGTTCCGGCTTACGACGATTTTCGGGTTACGACGTGTCTTAAGAACGGAACCCTCGTCGTAACCAGGGGACTGGGGACCTGTATATATATATATATATATATATATATATCCATGATTATTATATATTATATATATATATATAGATTATAATAATAAATATATATATATATATATATATATATCTATATATATATATATATATATATATATTATTACTATATATATATTATATATATATATATATATATATATATATAACTATGCAGAAAACCTGTCCTACGGACGGGATTTCCTGCTAGTTCCTGTGGATGCATTTTCACAGGGTTGTGTTTTGGTCAATGTAATAATCAATATCTCAACTTAGGATGGGTCAATTTTCAAAATTTAAAAAGAATCATAAACTAGACATATTGACCATTTCAATGGTATATTATATATTAGCATAGTTAGGAAAAATAATCATTGAAAAATAACAAAATGTTGGACTACCACTAATTCGGCTATTTTTCACAAGCACATTTGTATAAAATCACCTGTGGAATAGCAGTTATAATGTTTTACCAACTAAAACTGCTTTTTTCTTTTGATTTGGAATGTCAGTAATGCAAAACAAAACATGTGCGCCTCACTAATGCAGTCTACATGATGACCAGAACAAATATTGAAATTTACCATTGATTCGAATGAAATGAAAGCTGACAAATTTTCCAACAATTTGGTATATAACACATAAAAAGTGCAATTTGTGGTGGGTACCTTACATTTCAGGCCCAGATATACTGGACTAACAGATAAGCACTTAGTGGAGACTCCAATGCTGCCTCCACTAAGTAGTTATCTACATCCCTGGAGACTTCAATGCTGTCTCCAGTAAGTAGTTATCCATATTACTGGAGACTTCAATGCTGTCTCCAGTAAGTAGTTATCCATATTCCTGGAGATTTCAATGCTGTCTCCAGTAAGAAGTTATCTGTGTTCCTGGAGAATTCAATGCTGTCTCCAGTAAGTAGTTATCCATATTCCTGGAGACTTGAATGCTGCCTCCAGTAAGTAGTGATCTATATTCCTGGAGACTTCAACACTGCCTCCAGTAAGTAGTTATCCATATCCCTGGAGACTTCAATGCTGCCTTCAGTAAGTAGTGATCTATATTCCTGGAGACTTCAATGCTTCCTCCAGTAAGTAGTGATCTACATTTATGGAGGCTTCAATGATGCCTCCAGTAATAGCTATCCGTATTTCTGGTGACTTCAATGGTGCCTCCAGTAAGTAGTTATCTACATTCATGTAGACTTTAATTTTTCTCTCTAATAAGGTGTTATCCATATTCCTTGAGAATGGGCCACAGCTAAGGCCTGAAAGTACTTAAGTTTTAGTAAAATACTATATCAATACTCACAAGTAAACAATTTATACTCTGTAATCTTGCGGTTTCTTTTTTCAATGTAAGGAATTTTACGAGAATGGAAATTTTACAAAGGACATATAGCTTCAATCAATCTGTATTGCTTGAGTCCTATAACAAAGGCTAATACAAAATTATGGTTGTGAAAAACACTGAACATGACAATTGTGTATTACTACAGTTTTTAGATAGGTGCTATAAATTCATTTATGAAAACAGCTGATTTTAATAAAGAAAACTCATAATAATATAATTACAAAAAGCTTTGGTGTTTTACTTTATAGCAATGATTATGACCAAGGACCAGCTCAAATGAGGGGAGAAATTTAGCCATTTAAGGTAAATGTAAAGAATTAAAATCAAAACCTGGCGAATACTTAAAGCAAAAGCAATTCAATCCTGCTCAAACGAGATATTTGAAACAGTTAGTTTGACTTCAATAACTTTTTTCACACCCTCACTGTGTTGCCGTCCACGAAGACACAGCAATATTGGTGAGGGTGTGAAATTGACACTAAATAACGATCTACCATGGACAAAAGTATGATCCCAGCAAATGCCTGCAGCAGCCACACCTGAATGGAACAAAGGTTGACGATTATGGATTAATCAGCACTGAATATGATTTTCACCATTGCTATTTTTATTATCCTGTTATTATACGATTTTTCTATATATTTAACGACTTAATTCACTGGCAATGTAAACTATTATTCTTATATCATTCATATCATTAACACATTGTCGACAGTAGTGATTAGAAAATATGAGCATTGGCATCCAATATCTCGACCATTAACATTCGTCATTACAAGACAAACACGCTTCATTGCCGTGTTACCAGACCATTTTCATGAAACATAAGGGGATGGGGTAAAGGAACACTTTAAGGCACTGTGTGTAGTACATACACTCACAATGGTCCACTTAGAGAGCTAATAAAGAGGAATGGAGTGATCTTCGGACAGCTTATAAACTTTCTGAAAAACATCAATGTTATTATAGGTATGCAACGAATGAAAGATAAACTTGCCCTGCAACTGCTGTCCAAAAGTACTTATAAATCTTTTGATCACTTAGACAACCAAGGATATTTGAAGAGAAGGGCTGGAAAATTACAAGCCCTTTCATTCGGCTTGTTGATAGATAGTTTGATCCGTTTTATTCTCGACTGCCAAGATAGAAAATCATCAAGAAATGCTTATGTGACTAAACCTGTAAATGCAAGACAAAATCTTTCAAGACATGAATAGAACCACTAGAGAAATGAAAGTGAAGAAAGGTACAATGCTCTACCCTTTGTCTAACTTGCTGAAAATGGCAAAATAAAAACTTGGCATGACGTATACTCTAAATTACAGACTAAATCAGGCTGGGTTGGGGCACTTTTTTGGTTGCAAAAGTCAAATGTGAGCATACGATCAGCACCCATCACCAGGTGCATTTAAACATAGTTTCAGAGCCCACCTTTTAGGAAAAGACAGCACACTTGTAAGCTCAAAGGGCAACGTTTAAAACTGCAACAGTGAAAATGTAACATCCGCCTCATTTTCCCACATCCCTGACAAGCAAGACGCATCATTCGAAGACGAAGGAAATTCCCTTCAGAAAGAGCACAGTATATCAGCAATTTTATTTTGCTTACCAGTATTTAATAAGGATGATCAAAGTGATGACTTCAAAGACCAGGAAGTTGAAGAACAAACATGGGAAGATGCCATATGTTGGCAGGTTCATTGCTTGCAAGTTTCCACAACTGGAACATTTAGGAGCAAAAGTAACAAAGGAAGATGACACAAAGATTGGTGCCATAAGCTTAGTGAAGGGAAACTAATGTAACCTAGTGTTTCTTGATCATTTGAAATGTATGGCTAGGATGTTTGATTCTCACCATGGGAGGAAATTGTTTCAACAGCCTTAAAAGGAGCGATAATTAAATTAGTGGATATAATTAGCAGACACATCCAAATCACTTCAAAAGTCGAAATGTTTTGTTCCATGCCATACAGTTTTAAGAATTTGAAATTTGAAGACACACATTAATAGTTCCAGAAAAGCGGTGCATAGATTGAAAAAGTTAGCGACATAGCTATATATGTGCAAAATGTGATTTTATGGAGATCTGTTAAATGTGTAATTTTGATATATCTTTATATTATTGTTTAGAATGTTCTTTAGAACTCGCTCATGATTATTTAATATATTAAAAAGTTCTTATTCTGACTATTATTTTCCTTTGGAAACAGATAATAGTATTTAATAATGGATAAAAAGAAGAAAGCAAAGGTAGGTTTTCTATAATTTCAATGTTATTTGGCGAAAATGTTCTAATTGTGGGAAATTTGTTTCACTCAGTGGGAAGATTGAGGGAATATACTCTACAAAATTACGAGGGTAATCCCTTCCACTGAGTGTTCTCTGGTAATACAGTAAATTGTATGTAACGGGCTGTTGAGCACACAATTCTTCCGTGCACCTAACGTGTTTTCAGACTTGTGTCAGAAAATCCAAAGGATTAATAATTGCTTTGTAAGTTTAAGTAGGCTAGTTAAATTCAGGTAAGAGTAATTTAGGTAAATGCAATTAATCTAATAAGGACTACAAATAAATTAAACCAAGGCCATAAAATTCCCAGGGCAGTTCAGTTTGGTCCCAGAATTCAATTAAGTTTCGACCCGGTTAAAGTAAAATTAAGGTAAACAAATCCCACATAGTAATGCTAAGTAAACAGACAGACCTAATTGACTAAATTTTCTACTACGCCCAGGTAATTATATAAACCCCTGTAAAATTGTTCAATCTGAGTCTATGCCTAATTAACCCTTAAACGCCGACATGACGTATTTTACGTCAACATTTTTTGTCTCTTGGGTGCCGACTGGACGTATTTTACGTCGACATAAAAAAGTTTTTTTAAAAGTTCGCGGAAAAATACTTTTAGGCCTACCAGCCGAAAACTCTTGAATCACGCGCCTTGGGGGATGCTAGGAGTTCACGGATCAAGGTGTTGTTTTGTTTACAATCGTTACGCAGGCGCGCAAGCGCGAATTTCTTTCTTGCCGCACTAAAAAGTATCTGTGACACATCTCGGAAATTATTTCGTCACTTTGACATAATTTTTTTACCATTTTAAATTAGCCGTTAAATGGAGTTTTATATATGAAAATGTGCGCATTTTTATGTAGAATACAAAAATAAAATACTCATGATTGTAGCTTTTATCAGTTTTGAGATATTTTCATATAAATAACGATAAGTGCCAAAATTTCAACCTTCGGTCAACTTTGACTCTACCGAAATGGTCGAAAAACGCAATTGTAAGCTAAAACTCTTATATTTTAGTAATATTCAATCATTTAACTTAATTTTGCAACTAATTGGAAGTCTCTAGCACAATATTTTGATTTATGGTGAATTTATGAAAAAACCTTTTTCCTTACGTCCGCGAGGTAACTCTTCCGAAAAAAATCATACGTGCGATTGTGGTAATGTTTGCACCATTTTAAATTAGCCGTTACATAAAGTTTCATATATGAAAATGTGCGCAATTTCATGTATAATACAACTAAAAATAGTTAAAGGTTGTAGCTTTTCTCATTTTTGAAATATTTGCATATAAATCACGATAAATAGAAAAAAAACCACGTTCGGTCAAATTTGACTCTACCGAAATGGTCGAAAAACGTAATTGTAAGATAAAACTCTTACAGTCTAGTAATATTCAGTCATTTATCTTCATCGTGAAACAAATTCGAAGTCTCTAGCACAATATTCAAATTTATGGTGAATTTAAAAAAAAAAAACTTTCCTTCCCTCCGCGCGCGGATTCTCCGCCACAAATCTCCGAAATGCGTAAGTCCCATTCTCGGAATATTTGCTCCGTTTCATATTAGGCATTTCATAGAGTTTTATATATGAAAATGTGCGCAATTTCATGTAAAATAAAACGAAAAATATTTGAAAGTTTTAGCTTTTCTTATTTCCGAAATAATTGCATATAAAAAAATAATATATAAAAAATTCGACATTCGGTCAACTTTAACTCGTCAGATATGGTCGAAAACTGCATTTGTAAGCTAATATTCTTACAGTATAGTAATATTCAATCATTTGTCTTCATTTTGAAAGAAATTGGAAGTCTCTAGGACAATATTTAGATTTATGGTGAATTTTTGAAAAAAATATCTGTTTACGTCCACGCGTTACGAATTCATGCATTATTTTGTGATATTTTCTCTGTGTTGCTTTTATCGTTTTACAATGTGTTATATACCAAAATGATCGCAATTTAGTGTACATTACAACGAAAAAAAAAGTAACTTGTTACCTTTAACCGTTTTGCGCACAGCGCGACTTGAATACAATTATATATGAAATTTCGTTTTTGCGCTATCATATATCGCATTATTTATATATGATAATGATAATTTTTTTCATTTCTGATGGTTGCATACTAAACTTCAGGCAATGACAAAAAAAAAAGGGCCAAAAATGAACTCTTAATCTTCAAAACTAAGCGCGCTGTGATTTTTTGAAAAAAATATTTTTTCCGCTTCCGCGCTCACTCTGAAATGTCTCCGGCACACGGGAGACATTTTTTTTTTACCGCTTTGGCGTTTAAGGGTTAATTCTCACAAACTCCAATATTACAATAGCCTAAGTACGTAAAAGGGCTCAAAATTTAGTTAAGGTAAAGAAAACGATGCATTACATCTTGAATAAGTAAACGTTAATAGACGAAACCGCTTCCTAACGAATGACTGTTGACTCAAATCATCCGTCCAATCATGGCGGCCTAGTCTTTGTGGAAAATTGGTATGTTGACCTACCTTCAAGTGAGCCCAGTTTGGACACACACCTCTTAATTCATTCCTAAACTAAAAAACAAATCCTATAAATTTAATCAGTAAACCCAGCGACCTCTAATTATATTCATGGAAATAAATTGGTACGTTGACAAGAAATGTTATTCTACTTACCGAATCTTCCGACGACAGATCAGTGTGAATGGCCATTTAAAATTTTGGTTGCAGATAAGGATTCGGATAGGATATGGGTTAGGATAGGTACAAACAGGAAAGGAGATCATACAAACCAATTATCTTAAGGGTTATTAATTTCTAAAACCCTACACTACGTAAATTAAACTCAAGACGAAGTTTACGCAACAAGTTGTTGTCCGTCTACCATGCTGTCTGTTTGAACAAGGCCCAAAAAACCCGCGCTCGGCCTATCACTACCCCGCGAAAAAGGCCTATGTCAAGTCAATGGTTCTTATCACTCCCTAAATCAATTAAATAATTTCTTAACTATTTGAAGGGACAGTTAAATCTATTTTTTAAATCTATCTATCAAATTTTTTAAATGTTAAGTAAAATTATTCAGAGTATTCAAAATATAATATTAAAATTTCTGCAGAGCTTAAACTAAAGAACATGGGGTGTAGTTATTTGTAGCTCTTAGCAGTGACTTTGTTAGTTAGAAAATGGATATGTACAATATAAATTTACAACACTAATATCTCTTATGATTATTCTTCTTAATATAGTAGAATGAAGAACCTACATCTGACTATTAATTTAATTATCGAATAGCCTAAAGTATTTAGAAAAATAAAAAAAAGAAAGTAAAGGCAGGATTGCTATAGGTTAAGGGGCTCGGTGGACACACCTGACTGCCGTTATTGTGACGTCATGCACCTAGCCATTTAATCCTGTACCCCAGTTTAAGCTGCGCATGACAAGACCTTTATTATTCTCTAGACCTTGGTTCAACTAGAACGTCTCACTCGGCTCAATTAAGACCTTTTTTCTTCCTTTTTTCTGTATTGCATTTGATTGTTTTCATATTTCATCATTACGTTCAATTTATTGTGAATTGGTACTGCTTTTATGTACGTACATATTTCAGTAAAGATTTTACTGCTTCTTCTTCTCTCCTCAACAATACCACAACGCACGATAACTTAAAATCATTCATTCATTATTCCTAAAAAAATATAAACGCTACCTCCCTCTCTCTACCTCAAGTTAGCTGTGTATCACCGCAATGACAAATGATTTTGTTAATCATTTGTGCTAGATTTTACTGTGAAAAGCTTTGTTCTTTCATTTACTATTTTGTCAATATTGTTCAACTAGACCATCTCACTCGGCACACTAGACACTGGCTCAATTAACTTTTTTTTTTGTGTGTGTGTATTGCATTTGATTGTTTTCAAACTTTATCATTACGTTAAATTTATTGAGAAATTCCCTTTTTATGTGAATTGTTATTGCTTTTACATACATACAGTAATATTTTAACTTTTTCTCTCCTCAACCACGCTCCCTCGTTCAGTCTCAAGTCAACTGGGCGTGACGTCACCACGGTTACGTACGATTTTATACATCTTTTATGATAAATGTTATAGTGAAAGCTAAATTTTATATTAAATGGTTTATACTTTAATGTATTTTGTCGAATATTATCATCATTAAACTATATACTATTGTAAATGAAAGAATAAATTAATACAGTTTAACTTGTAAGGCCCAGTAGGCCGTCGAATACAAGTATAAACTATATAATCAGTCAGTTCGAAGTACGAGAATTTATTCGACAAATGATACTAAATTTTCTGGAAAATTTTGTTTGAAAAACGGAAAGTTCGACATATGAAATGTTCGACAAACGAGGTACCACTGTATTTAGTTGTGTCTCACCTTTGCCTTCAATTTACCCCTCTTTTGAGGGTTATTTGCCTTTGGCACCTTTTTGGGTTTATAGTCTATTGTCTCTTTCCATAAGGGTTTCAACTGAAGATTTAAAATAGAAAGAACAAGAAATAAACCCCCCAAAAATTTACACTTCAGTGGAACTAACTGAACATATTCTCATGAGACTTTAGTTTTAAACCAGTGGGGAAACTGAGGAAATGGTTGTTCCTCATTCATCTGGATTTACAGGTGCTTTCTTTCTTGAATTTAGAATCAGTTCACCTTTCAAATTCCAAAATATCAACATTACTGAAAACAATGGTACATAACTTTTCATTACATCAAAAGGATTGGCTTTTTAAATTAAACAAAATGTTTATAGTATATATATTTATTATTCAGTCAGTCGTATAAACAGTGTTGGACAACAAATACTCTTATTAGCTGCTGTTAAAAATAGTTGAAGTGTAACTTGAAACCCATACAACATAGCATGGTTAACATCTTTTGGAGGGTAAAGATTCTGGAACTGCTATCTGACAAACTTAAGCTATGCAGATAGTAATTCAGAATCTTTAAGATATCAGGTTTTAACATCATCAAACTTCTTGAGAAATAAAATTCTAGAATGCCCATGCATTGCATAACCTCCACAAAACATTGTGAAACTTTTTTTTTCATATAGCATGCATTGTACAAACCTGTCGCTTAACAACTGTCTTCAGTTGAATCAACTCCTATTCCAGTCACACTCACTGTCTGCATACCCAGGCTATGAAATCTCTCAATGAGCAGAAAATGGTCACAGTGTTGTCTGACCAGTCTGCAAGTTGTTTGGTTTCAGGAAGAAGGAAAATGATGGGTGTGAAACAAACTGGCCTGCAGCTACAAGAAGACCAATTGATGGCAAGTCAAAAGGATTATGAGCCAAACCCCAAAGCTCAAAGCAGAAAAATTATTAGGTTAACCTTCAGGAAGCAAAATTGATGATATAAAAGGAACAAAATTTTCTTTTGAAGAGCTATAGACAGCTCTAATTTTGTGACCCCTAATCTTTTAGCTGGATACTACAAGCTCAGGAGTGTTATCCAAAGCTTTCCAGATTACAAGTTTTAATTTTGGCTGCTCTTGTTAGTGCAGTATCAGTACCCCTCGATACTGCAATAACAACTGCATGTACTCCCCAACACAAAGTCCAGTCATATGTATAATAAACATATTGTATCTCTTTTGTACTAATAGTATTAAGCTGCTTTACATGGCATTTGTTACTTTCAAATGCTTAACTTTCTATTTATTTAGTGAGAGGGTGGGGGGGGGGCAACATGCCTAAATTGCCACCATTGCATTGATTAATACCCATATGATTTCACGCCAAATATATTCAACTTCTTTGCCTCTTGTTTCTGCCACCACTAGCAGTTGTTTTTGCTGTATTTGGAACCAATGGGGAAATAATTCCATAATATTCAAGATGTGCATAATACTTGAAGTAAGTTAATATTCCTTGTACATCAAAGCATAAATTATACGCTATAAACTATAGAGTATAATGCAGTAAGTACACATGACAATTAATGACATTAAAACTTCTATGAGAATTAATGACATTAAAACTTCTACGTATGAGAATTATTGACAATAAAACTCACAAGTGGTGTATGTAATTGGTAGGAATTCAGTTTGGTAGTTTGAATGAACCTCCCATGCTCTAATAGGGATTTCAGAACTCGATTTTTAACCTGGTGGGGCCTTAACCTGGTTGGGCCATGGATGTGTGCAATTAATCAGATGATGTCTACACAGCTGGTATTAAAATCACAACATCATTATTTATAGAAATAGTTTTTGCAGTTTACATTGGCTTAATTCCTAAAATGCTAATGTAAACATTTTCCACATAAAACTAGTCTTACTCTGGTTCAATATACATAAAACTAGTCTCACTCGTGTTTGATATATGTTAAAAAGTATAGATCGTTCAATATAAGTGTCTAGAATAATCCAGAATATAAACTCATATAAAAATAGATAAAAATTAATTTGTACATTAATGGTTACCACTTTGATTCACATGTTGAAGCCTCCTGTCACTTCAATGCAGGAACTTGTTATGTAGCTACTTTTGTCTGACAGCAAGAAGGCTACCACTTCCGCTATTTCTGAGGAAACAGAAAATTGCATTGACAAAATGACTGAAAATCTTACTTTCACAATATAATTTAACCAAAATACTGTATACATTGGTTAGACTTTCACATAGTGGACTAATGGACTGAGTCGTAGATGGTTTAGTAGGAAAAAAAAATGCAGTACTTGTTTGACAGCCTTGCAGGAAAGGAGCAGGAACATTGGAAATAAAGTACAAAATACAGGCAGTTCCCGGGTTACAATGTGTTCAGCTTATGACTTTCCGAGATTACGATGCTTTTCAAATATATTCATCAAAAATTATTTCCCAGTTTACATCACAATCTGGGGTTACAATGCCAATCCGACAAGAAGAAATATGGCAGAATGATAAAAATTACGATTTTTTTATGAAAAACTCAATAAATATGCAGGTTACATCGTTTTCAAGACACCCAAAGGATTAAAAGTAAGATTTGATTAAAAGTAAGGTTTTCTAAGTTTTTTTTTTAATTTTTTTTTTTTTACGATTTTCAATGATGTCTCAGCTTACAATGCAGTATAGGATTGGAAAGACAATTTTCAGCTTACGATGCGGCGTAGGAACAGAACCAGTTGTAAACTGGCGACTGCCTGTAGAAATTAACAAGGCTTGGAGAGAGAAACTAACTCAAAGCAGGTAAGTTTTATTCTGGGTTTCAATAGGCAGTCCCCAATTATTGGTGATTTGGTTTTACGGCACTTGTCTAGTGATGAAAATCAGCAAATTTCTATTTTGGCTGATTCCAGTTCATCAGCGCCAATAAAAAAAATTATTTCATACATTCAACTTACCGTATATTTCGGCGTATAAATCGGCCGGAAGATAAGTCGACCCCCCAATTCTGAGTAAATTTTTATGATTTTAACTAATATCGGGTATATTAGTCGACCTATAAAATGTGAGGCCAACCGTCCGCTCAAAATAAGCAGCAGGGTAAAACGTATCATATAAAATAACCTGAATGTTATTACGGTACATATGTTGCTCTGCTTACCATAAGAAATACAGGTAATATACTCGGTTAATTAACAAATCTGTGTAATATATAAAACATGAATACCGGCATATATGATTAGAAATGACGAAACGAAAGATACGTTACTCGAGTGTAATGTAAACAAACAAAGCGCTAACTAACGCTGCATAAGAGCCTACGTATATATGCGTGAACAAACTGCCACTCAAGTTAATGTTTAGATTGGGTTGTTAAAACGACGTGCCGGTATTCTATAATTGTGTTGGAATATTCCTTGACCATTGGTTCTTCTATGGCATAAACAGGCTCATTTGAGGGAAAACGAACCAGATTCAAACTGGGATCCTTATGATGAAACCGTGAATGATAATTTGTTTGATGAATTGTTTAATTCAAGTGACGATGACTCAAGTCATTTTGAAGGATTTTAAATACATATTTACTATTAAATCCATTTTTTTTATTTTACTTAAAGTGATAAATAAAGATTTCATACCATAAATGTTTTTGAACAATACCCCGGTAAATACAAAACTGTCAGAGTGAACGCATCCTTCCCAATTACTGTACTACAAATGGCTATGCAATGTTTACACTTGCTGTGCGATTGGGGTTTCTTCAAGTTACTTTGATTTTTTTCATTTAATTTAAGGTAATGGGTGTTCTAATGTATTATTATTGTCGTATTACAGTTTGAAATGTTTTTAATACTGGTATTTACATACAAAGTTACCTCAACAAGGCTGTCATTATTATTAGCCAACTGTAAAGCCTGGATTCCTGCCAATATAATAAAGATTCACTTTTTGTTACCGTTAGATAAGTCGACCCCCTAATTTTGGCATGAGTTTTTGGGGCTAAAGGGTCGACTTATACGCCAAAATATACGGTACCTGTCAGATATATACTTAGCTATCGACACCGTCGTCCCCGACAGAAATTCAAATTTCGCGGCACTCGCTACAGGTAGGTCAGGTGATCTACCGCCCTGCTCTGGGTGGCAGGACTAGGAACCATTCCCGTTTTCTAATCAGATTCTCTCTGTCGCCGGTGGTATCAACATTGTTGTTACTACCTCCTGACTGGAATTCTTTTTTCAACGCTTTTGATCATCTTTCGACTGATTTTTGGTGACTTACTTGGATCGTTGTTTGGCATTCGCTATCGTGGAATTGTTTTTGGACTTGGCTTTGGATTTTTCTTGAATATGTCTGACTCTAGTGTTAGTTTCAGAGTGTGTGTGAATGAGGGCTGTAAGGTGAGGATTCCGAAGGCTTTGGTAGATCCTCACACTGCATGCTGTGGATGTAGAATAGTTGAGTGTTCGATTGAGAATACATGTAACGAGTGCGAAAGACTGAGCGCTCAGGAATGGAAGAATCTAACTTCTTACTTGAAGAAGTTAGAGAAAGATAGAGAGAGGAAGGCGGTTTATAAAAGCCGCAGGGAATCTAGATCTAGTTCTGTAGCTTCTTCTTTTAATTATTCTCATTCTGTATCAGCCTGATCACAGGTTGCTAACCCCTCTGATTCTGCTTCGGAAATTGCGGAACTCAGAGCTTCCCTTAAAAAAATGCAGGAAAAAATGGCAGCATTGGAAGGTAAGCAAAGTGAATGTGAATTTTCAAGTGATATAAGTGTCCCCAGTGTGGTGGAGGGGGCGTCTGGTCGTCTCTGCGACGCTCCCAGGTCTAGACCGCTTCCAAGCTCCCTGGCCCAGAGGAGAAGGAAAGTAGAAAGCCTTACGGAGGTCGTGGAGAATCCCCAACGATCAGGCGTCCCTTCGGCAGAATCTGTTACGTCTCAGACCGCCAGGGACCGCTATAGGAAAAGCGTCCTATGAGAGTGCTTTTCGTCTTCTAGTTCGCCTTCTCCGAGAAGAGGATGGAAGGAGTCGAAGCTTTCCCGTCCGCTGAAGAGGAATTGGAAAGAACCTGAATTCAATTCTAGCCCCGAGCGCTTCTCTGAAGAAGATGCGCCTTCGGTAATAAAGAAGGCTAGGAAGGAGTTAGATCCTTGGACGGTAAGAGAACCTCGAGCGCCTTCCAGATCTCCCTCTCCTGCTTCGAATGAGGAGGAGTCCTCTACCAGGAAAATTTTGTTAAATATGCAGGAGCAATTAGCGTCTTTGGTAGGAGTACTTTCCAAGGAGCCTACTCGTAAGAAGGACGATAGGCTTCCTGTAAAAAGATCCAGATACCGATCTCCTGTCAGGCGCAACGAGCCTTCCAGGGGAGTTGTCGCACAGGCGGGCATCTCTGGGGGGAGCGGAGCGTTAGACAGGCGAGAAGTGGAAAAGGAAGTCACTCCTGTCAAGTGCCTGGCGCCAAGTAGGCGCAAAGAGCCTGATTATTCATTAGATCGTTCAAGACCTAGAACGCCAACCAAGCGCCGAGATCCAACTAGAGGAGATGAAGCGCCTGATAGGAGCGAAGCGCCTGATAGGAGCGAAGCGCCTGCTAAGCGCAATGCCCCTACCAAGCGAAATGCACCTACCAGGATCCAGGAGTACTCGGAGCATGATGCACCTGCCAAGATCCAGGAGTATTCGGAACGCGATGCTCCTGCCAAGCGCGATGCGCCTGACAAGCGCCAGGAGTATTCCGAGCTCGATACTCCTCCCAGGCGCCAGGAGTATTCGGAACACGATGCGCTTACCAGGCGCCAGGAGTATTCGGAACGTGATGCGCCTGCCAGGCGCCAGGAGTATTCCGAGCACGATACTCCTCCCAGGCACCAGGAGTATTCTGAGCAAGATACTCCTGCTAAGCGCCAGGCACATTCTCTACAAGAAGAACCTGACAACCGCCAGGAGTCCTCCAGGCTCCAAACTAAAACTGTTCATGACTCTCCTAAGGATAGGCGTAGAGAGAGAATAACTCTTAGTCCCTCTCCTGTTAGAAGTGCTTCTTCTTCGGAGAGGAAGAAATCAAGGGAGGAGACAGACGAAAGAAGGGAGCCTTCTCCTTCCGAGCCTCTTAACTTAGAGGACATTTTGGAAGACGAGATTACTAATAAAGAAGGGCTTTCAAATTATAAAGTTCTTTCTTCTCTCCTTTTAGAAGAGTATGGAGATTCGTTGACTCCAGCTGCTCCTCCTTCTCCACGCTCGCTCTTTTCGAGCACGAAGGCACACAAGTCTTCATACTTCCTGAAAATGAAGCCGGCCATATCCATGAAGAGGGCCCTACAATCGCTTGACTCCTGGATCAAGACAAAAAAGGAGTTAGGAAGGACAGTATTTTGTATGCCTCCTGCCAAACTAACGGGAAGAAGAGGCATATGGTATGAAACGGGAGAGAATATGGGATTGTCTCTGCCCATTCAGCCGAATCAGACTTCTCGAGTCTTGTAGACTCCTCGAGGAGACACGCCTTGAACTCGGCCAGAGCAACATTGGGTCTTTCGGAGATGGACCACCTCCTCAAGGGACTTTTCCACACCTTAGAAGTATTTAACTTCTTGGATTGGTCCCTTGGGGTTCTGGCTAAGAAGTCCCAGGAAAAGGAACATCTAAACCCCGAAGCCTTGCATAGTATCCTGACATGTATCGATAAGGCTGTTCAAGATGGATCGGCTTAAGGCTGCTCCCTCTTTGGCGTGGGAATGCTAAAGAAGAGGGCGGTTTACAGTGCTTTCCTCACTAAGGCTGTCTCTCCTTCGCAGAGGTCCGCTTTGTTGTTCGCGCCTCTCTCAGAAAATTTATTCCCTTCTCAGTTGGTGAGAGACATTGCTCATTCACTAACTGAGAAGGCCACTCAAGATCTCCTTAGGCAGTCTTCTAGGAAGAATAGACCTGTGGCCAGTGAGGAAAAGAAAGGGGCTTGTCCAGCTCAGCAGCAGCCCTTTCGAGGAGGCCCTCCGGCTAGATCGATCTCCAGAAGGAAGACAACAGAAAAAAGGGGAAGATCTTCCTTCCGTCCCTTTAAGAAGGAAAAATGAAGAAACGATTCTCCAAACACCTGTAGGAGCCAGGTTGCAATTCTTTGCGGGAGCCTGGGCAAACATAGGAGCTGACTCTTGGTCGATGTCGATCATCAAAAAGGGTTATTATATCCCATTCAAGGGATATAATAACACCGAGGGAACTGTCCGCCAGATACAGGGACCCTGTACTGATGGATACTCTTCGTCTAATGGTAGAGCAGATGTGGGACAAAAGAGCAATAGAGCTGGTACTGGATCACAGCTCCCGGGGATTTACAATCGCTTGTTTCTTGTAGCGAAAGCTTCGGGGGGTTGGAGACCAGTACTGGACGTAAGTGCGCTGAACAGATTCGTAGAAAAACAAAAGTTCAGCATGGAAACGTCTGCTTCAGTCCTTGCAGCACTACGTCAAGGAGATTGGATGGCGTCCCTAGACCTTCAAGACGCATATTTCCACATCCCGATTCATCATTCGTCGAGGAAGTACCTTCGTTTCATGTTCGAGAAAAGGATCTATCAGTTCAGGGCCCTGTGTTTCGGCCTGTCCACGGCTCCCCAAGTCTTCACAGACTTGATGAAAAATGTGTCAAGACACCTTCATTTGAAGGGGATAAACGTCTCCCTATACCTGGACGACTGGCTCATCAGGGCCAGGTCTCAAAAGCAGTGTTTGGAGGATTTTTCAACGACTTTGGAACTGACTAAATCATTAGGATTGATCGTAAACCTCGAGAAATCTCAGATGGTCCCCAGCCAGAACATGGTTTATCTGGGGATTCAGATGGATTCTCGGGGTTTTCGAGTATTTCCTTCTCAAGAGAGAATAAAGAAAGGTTGCACCACAGTATCCAGCTTCTTAGGGAAGGAGCGCAGTTCAGCGAGGGAATGGTTGAGCCTTCTGGGGACCCTTTCCTCGCTCGAACAGTTCTTTCCTCTAGGAAGACTGCATCTCCGTCCGCTTCAGTTCTTCCTAAGGAGGAGTTGGAATTGGAAGACAGGACAGCTCTCGGACACTTTTCCAATCTCAACAGAAGTAAAAGATCAATTAAATTGGTGGTTAACCCCCTTAGAAGAGAACAAAGGAATATCCCTGGAAGTACGGAACCCAAACCTGACATTGTTTTCAGATGCGTCGGAGACAGGTTGGGGTGCAACCTTAGGATCCAAAGAAGTGTCAGGCACCTGGTCGGAAGAACAGGTGTCATGGCACATAAATTGCAAGGAGCTCTTAGCAATTCACCTTGCGCTAAAGAGCTTCGAACACATAGTCAGAGACAGAGTGGTGCAGATAAACTCCGACAATACCACCGCTCTGGCTTATGTGAAAAAACAAGGAGGAACTCACTCTCTCGCTCTATACGAACTGGCAAGAGATCTGCTGATTTGGGCGATTCAAAAGAATGTAGTTCTCCTAACAAGATTTGTCCAAGGGGAGAGGAACGTGAGAGCGGACAGACTGAGCAGGAGGTTCCAGGTCTTTCCTACAGAATGGACCCTTCACTCGGAAGTCTGTCAGAGCCTTTGGTATCTTTGGGGGAAGCCTCAAATAGATCTGTTCGCCACGTTCCTCTCCAGAAGGATAGACACATTTTGCGCTCTGGTAGAAGATCCCAGGGCTTATGCAATAGACGCCTTTCTCCTGGACTGGTCAGGGCTAGACGTGTACGCTTTTCCCCAATTCAAGATCCTGGGGGAAGTAGTCAGAAAGTTCGTGGCCTCGAAGGGAACAAAAATGACTCTGATAGCCCCATATTGGCCATCCCGAATTTGGTTCACAGAGGTAATGGAGTGGACGGTGGACTTCCCCAGATCTCTTCCAAACAGGATAGATCTGCTCAAACAACCCCACTTCGAGAGGTACCATCAAAACCTACCTGCTCTTGCTCTGACTGCCTTTCGACTATCGAAAGACTTGTCAGAGCGAGAGGGTTTTCTCGCAAGGCGGCAAGCGCAATTGCCAGAGCCCGCAGATCATCTACTTTGTGAGTGTACCAATCGAAGTGGGAGGTGTTCAGAAGTTGGTGTAGGTCGAAGAAGCTGTCCTCCTCCAATACCTCTGTGACCGAAATTGCGGATTTCCTTCTTTTCCTGAGGGAAAAGTCGCATCTCTCTCTACCGACTATTAAGGGGTACAGGAGCATGCTTTCGGCAGTATTCAGAAACAGAGGACTAGATTTGACAAATGATAAGGATTTACACGATCTCATTCGTTCCTTCGAAACATCAAAGTCAATAGAACCCAGAGTTCCAAGCTGGAACCTGGATGTGGTCCTGAAATTTCTGTCCTCCGAGAGGTTCGAACCACCGCACACGGCTTCCTTTCGAGATATCACAAGGAAGTGTCTGTTTCTACTGTCTCTCGCTACGGCAAAAAGAGTCAGCGGGTTGCACGCCCTTGAGTCACGAGTTGGTTTCAAGGGAGACTCTGCGATTTGTTCATTCCAGGCTCTCTTTCTTGCTAAGAATGAGAATCCCTCGAATCCCTGGCCCAGGAGCTTCGAGGTAAAAGGACTTACTAGTCTAGTAGGCAGAGGCAGAGAGATCCCTCTGCCCAGTTAGAGCACTTAAATTCTATCTGGACAGAAAGAAGCAGTTGGGGGGTTCGCAACACGGTCTATGGTGCTCAGTAAAGGACCCCAAAAGACTGATGTCTAAGAATGCCTTAGCCTTCTTTGTAAGAAGTGTCATTACCGAAGCTCATAAGAATTTGCACAGATGACTCTTTTAATCTATTAAGAGTGAGAGCTCATGAAGTAAGGGCAATCGCGACGTCTATTGCGTTCCAAAGAAATATGTCTCTTAAGAATATTTTGGATGCAACTTATTGGAGATGCAACTCAGTGTTTGCATCTCATTACTTAAAGGATGTGCGCGTATGAGAAATGTTATTCTCAAGGTCCGTTTGTGTCAGCACAGACGGTTCTGGGTACTGGAGCGAGCACCGATCCTTAAATTAGTGTACGTAACCCTCTTGTCGGATGCGTTCTTAGATTTCCTGTGCATGGAGGTGTCAGACGTCTCACAGGCGGCCTTCACTTCTCTTCACTAGGAGATCGAGTGGCAACTGACTTTTAGAGGGGTACAAAAATTTTTTTTTTTTACTTTTGTGTGTGTGATTATCGAGTTTTTGGTTGTTTGCTAAGAGTCCGGGGATGGCTCTTGGCAATCTTAGAACTAACACGGGTGTTAGGATTGGGTGATAGGGATCGGTTGTGTGCTCCTTAAAGAAGGCGTGTTGTCATATAAGCGGATTAGCACCCATTGACAAATGCCAGTTAGGCTCTGCCGAGTAAGTGGATGAGACCCCATCGACAGACCCACAAGAACTCTTGGCCGCAGATCACTATCTCGCTAAGGCTCTTGAGGTGAAGCAGACTCCTAGGCAGTAGCCACGAAGTCTTCCACCTAATAAGGTAGGAACCAAGGTTTATAAATACCTATAACATATGTTGTTTACCTGTCTAGTCAGTAGTTAGCTGTCTCTTGCCCTCCACCAAAGGGTGTCAATCAGCTAAGTATATATCTGACAGGTAAGTTGAATGTATGAAAATGATATTGTTATGATACAATAAAGTTTCATACATACTTACCTGGCAGATATATACGATTGAGGACCCACCCAGCCTCCCCGCAGGAGACAGGTGGAAGAGAGAATCTGATTAGAAAACGGGAATGGGTCCTAGTCCTGCCACCCAGAGCAGGGCGGTAGATCACCTGACCTACCTGTAGCGAGTGCCGTGAAATTTGAATTTCTGTCGGGGACGACGGAGTCGATAGCTAAGTATATATCTGCCAGGTAAGTATGTATGAAACTTTATTGCATAATAACAATATCATATTAAAACATACATATATGCATGGGAATGTTTAATAACGTCGCATACAAAATCTCTACTTTTTTTTTAATTAGTTAAGAAAAAATTATGTTGCATTACTTAATAAACGCCCCTCGTATATAAGGAATCTTATACTGTACCAATAGAAGGGTAATGGAAGAGGCCCTAATGCACAGGGTCTTGGTTAGGTTGATTTGCAGAAGAATCCTGAGGCGAGTACGACTGCACTGACCAAGGAGAGAGCTTACTTCGAAACTTCAACAAATTCAAGAGGACAGTCACAACCATTAATACCCAAGTGGTCCACCCACCCTTTAGGAGATCACTGAGGATTCATTAATGCTGTTAAAAATTCTGCACCTGACCAGCAATGTAACTATGATAGGACCACCATTGAATTCCCTCTTTTAAACTATCAGCTACTACTAATTCTGTTCTTATGAAATTTTAGGCTTTTACTGTTTAAGTTGTAGTTATTTTTCATATTTTCATTTTACAGCTGAAAAGTACAGTAGTACCTCAGGATACGAAATTAATCCGTTTTGAAGTGGCCTTCGTAACCTGATTTTTTCGTATCTTGAACCACATTTTACATGCAAATTGCCTAATTTGTTCCAAGCTCTACAAAAACACCCCAGTAAATTATTTCCAGGCTTACAACACATGTTCTAGGGTTATGACGCCGATCCGACGGAGGAAATATGACTCCAAAAAGGCAAAATACTGTACATACTTGAGTAATATTCAACTGCATATAATGTTCAACCCCATTTTTACTGCATATATTTGGACTTTAGCATATGTCCCTTAGCAATAAGCCTAGCCTATGTTAGCAGTTGCTACTGTAGCCTAGTCTATGATTCTGACATCTAAACCTAAGAAGCTAAAAGCTTAGAATATGCCAATAAAATGTAAAAATAATCAGTATGTACTCATTTCAAATAATTATTAATGAATCATTAACTATAATACACAAAAAAAAAAAAAAAAAAAAAAAAAAAAAAAAAACCTTCCAACCTTTTGTTTACATTCAGCACTTACGAGTACCGAACGATCGTCAAGCAACCACTTTTCCTAGCACACAGTAAGCCATAAATTTTCATTATCTCTCTTCAACTAATGAAACTACCAAACAGTATAATAACCATTCATTTCTATTCTTTATTCTATCTTTACCTAATGTTTTTTTTATTAAATGTACTGCATGATTAAGTTTTTTCAATTTACACCATCCTTTTACCAATAGAATACATAGAGCACATGGGGTAGATGCTGACCAATAGGAGAGCAGGATCTTACTGTGGTGACTAGCATCAGGAACCAATGGGAGAGTGAGAGGATGGTGGCGAGTTTACTCAGTTGGCGGCGCGCGAGTTTTAAAATTGTTCTCGGTGGTCCGGGCGAATCTCGGGACTTTACAGCAACAACCTTTCGTAACTTGAACTATTTTCGTATGTAGAGCCAAAAAAATCTTTGTATTTGCTTTTGTATCTCAAGTTTTTCGTAAGTTGACCCTTTCGTATGTCGAGGTACCACTGTATAGTAATCATAAATTTTCATTATCTCTCTTTAACTACTGAAACTACCAAACAGTATAATAACCACTCAATTCTATTCTTTATTCTATCTTTACCTAATGGAGATAACAAGTTACTGACAGCTATAATGAAACATATATTAAAACAGAAGAAGAATAATACCAGAAAATATTTGTTGGCTTCGATGATAGCAGTCTGATTTATTTTATATTTTATTATATCTAATTCACAATTTTTTTATATTAAATGTAATTCATGTACTCATTTCAAATAATTATTAAGCAACCATTAACTATGGAGAAAAAAAAAAAAAAAAAAAAAAAAAAAAAAAAAAAAAAAAAAAAAACTTCCGTTTTGTTTACGTTCAACACTACGAGTAGCGAATGATCGCCAAGCAACCACTTTTACCAAGCACACAGTATAGTACGTAATCATAAATTTTCATTATCTCTCTTCAACTACTGAAACTACCAAACAGTATAATAACCATTTATTTCTATTCTTTATTCTATCTTTACCTAATGGAGATACCGAGTTACCGACAGCTATAATGAAACATATAATGACATTAAAACAGAAGAAGAATTCTAGAAAATACCTTGCTAGCTTCGATGATGGCAGTCTTTGATTAATTTTATATTTTATGATATTTAATTCACAAATGTTTTTTTTATTAAATGTATTGCATGAATAAGTTTTTCAATTTACAGCATCCTTTTACCAATAGAATACGTAGAGCACGATGGGGTAGATGGTGACCAATAGGAGAGCAGGATCTTACAGCGGTGACTAGCATCAGGAACCAATGGGAGAGCGGGAGGATGGTAGCGAGTCTACTCAGTTGGCGGCGCGCGAGTTTCAAAATTGTTCTCGGTGGTCCGGGTGAATCTCAGGACTTTACAGTAACACTCTTTCGTAACCTGAATTATTTTCGTATGCAGAGTAAAAAAATCTTCGTTTTTGCTTTCGTAACTTGAATTTTTTGTAAGTTGGGACTTTCGTATGTCGAGGTTCCACTGTACAGTGGAACCTCGACATACAAAACTCCCTACTTACGAAAAATCCAAGTTACGAAAGCAAAGACAAAGATTTTTTTGCTTCTGTATATGAAAATAATTCAGGTTGCAAAAGGGTAAAGTCCGAGATTTGCCTGGACCACCGAGAACAATTTTAAAACTTGCGCGCCGCCAACTGAGTAGACTTGCCACCATCCTCCCGCTTTCCCATTGGTTCCTGATGCTAGTTACCGCCGTAAGATCCTGCTCTCCTATTGGTCAGCATCTGTCCCATCATGCCTCTATGTAAAGGCGTTCCTTTACTATTTTTTGTGGCAGCGTTATCATAAACACTGGAATTTGTTTGTTCACATATACTTCGTTTGTTAACGTAAATTCGTGTAGGTGATTTCGCTTTCGTTGTACTGTAAGTTATTTTATCGTGTTGTGTGTATGAACTTAATTACTTACATTATTAGCCATGGGTCCCAAGAATGTTGCCAAAGTTCACGGAAAGAAGAGGATGCTTTCTATGGAGAATGAAGATAGAGATAATCAAGAAGTGTTAATGTTTTCTGCCATTTGTTAATGTGTTTCATAAAGTTTAGTGTTAATGTTTTCTGCCATTTTTTAATGTGTTTCATAAAGTTAAGTGTTCATGTTTTCTGCCATTTGTCCTCCTCCTCTGTCGCCACTTTCAGAGATCGCCTCTCTCGAAAGGTAAGGTTCCACATTTTACTACATAAGTACGTACAGTATTTCTTGTACCATGTACACTAATACACTTTATTTACAGGTAGTACATACTACAATATAGGTTATGTTAGGTATTGAATAGTCCAAATTGTTGTATGTCATTGTTTATTGGTCAATATAGCTTTATTATAAAATTTTCTGTGGTGTTTTTGTAGGGCTTGGAACGAATTAAGCAATTAACATGTAAAACGTAGTTCGAGATATGAAAAAATCAGGATACGAAGGCCGCTTCGGAATGGATTAATTTCATATCCTGAGGCACTACTGTATTTTAAATATGATATTGTTATGATACAATAAAGTTTGTTCATACTTACCTGGCAGATATATATATAGCTGTATTTTCTGAAGTCCGACAGAATTTTAAAAACTTCCGACACACGCAGTGGTCGGCCAGGTGGTTAGTACCCATTCCCGCCACTGGGAGGCGGGTATCAGGAACCATTCCCATTTTCTATTCATAATTTTTATTTCCACTGTCCCCTGAGGGGAGGTGGGTGGGTACTTGATTATATATATCTGCCAGGTAAGTATGAACAAACTTTATTGTATCATAACAATATCATTTTGTTCATGAAACTTACCTGTCAGATATATATATATAGCTGAATCCACCTTTGGAGGTGGGAAGGGACAGAATAGAAGGATTTGGAAAAAAAAAACAAAATGCATGCAGATGATTTACATCTTGGTTCACCTGTTAGCATAGCTGGCTTCGTGGTTACTGCCACGTAAGTCTGCTTGTGCTACTAGAGTTGCCAGCGAGGTAGAGACCTATATAGCTGGTGCACTCCAGATGATCTGTCAACAGGGGCGAGACCACGACGTGACTAGACCATATTGACCATACCATGAGGGCTAAGAAGTAAAATAAATAATATATATATATATATATATATATATATCACCACCTGACCACCAATAGTCCAAAGTTAAGGTGTTTTAACTAAGGCTTAAGAGTTAAGAAGTCGCCGTTGTCGGCGACTCAACAACTAAATTAAGAGCTCTCCTAACATTTTCTACAGGATAGATGAGTGGTACTTCTTGCCCCCAAGATTGTGTCTGCAGACACGTATGGGCCCTGGCGAGCAGCAGATCTCATATGCCATCTTCTCAATCTCGCAGGGAGTGTGAGTGTGTGAAGTGAACACAGAGTTGCTTCGCTAAAACATGGTACTCAGGATGTTGCTGAGTGCCATGCTCTGTTGAAATATGCTTCCGAGGCCGCGCCCTCACCTCGTGAGCATTCAGATAAAAAAGATTTCAAATCTTTGTGCAAACACAATGAAGGAGCATTTTTGAAAGAACTCCTTAACACTAAAGCCAGGGTGTTGCTTCGATATGGGGCAAGTCTGGTCTTTTTCGGACACTGCAGATTGCCCAAGAATGACTTCGACTTTCTTGGGTTTTATGTAGATAAAACTTGAGAGACCCGACAGGGCACAGGACTCTCTCTGGCTCCTGCCCACAAATAACTTGTGCCATCCTTGCTTCCAAGCTCCTGGCCCAAGGACAAAACAGGTTTCCATTCTTAGGCCACAACGGAAGGCTTAGAGAGCACACCGCCTTGTGTTCTCTAAAGCCAAACAAAAATTGTGACGATGGCTTAAAATTTCACTAACCCTCTTTGTCGTATCTAGGGTGGTTAGAAGAAGGCCTTCTGATCACCTGCAAGAAGTTAACAGGTAGGAGAGGTTCGAATGCTTTGACATCAAGAACTTCAGACTACGTCTAAGTTCCATATTGAAAGCTTCGATCTGGACATGCACAGTCAGTCCGTCTGTACTAAAGTCAGGTGACCGACCAGTTGACCAGTCAGACGAATCAAGGACAGCAAGGCTGTACCCTGAAGACCATAAGGCACTATTCTTCGCTGAAGGATGAGTGTCTGGACTGCCTGGGCGATTCAATCTAAGCAAACCTTGGGGGTGTATAAACAACGCAACCCAACGTCGTCAGCGAATCAACTCCTGACTTCGAGCTTCTGGTGCCAGGAGAAAGGAGCGAGGAGCAAAAAGGCGATTCAGTCCCGAAGGAAGAATGCCTGACAGTCCAACCTGGTCTCATGTTACACGATCATCGGGGGTGTGTATAAACGCAACCGACTTCGTCAACAAGAAACTCAGGGCTACTATATGTCGCCTGATCTCGCACGAGTGCCTGACCTCCGAGAAAACAGGTGAAACAAAAAGTAGATGGTGAGCGAGTTTCGAGATTCCACAGAACTCAAAGATCGTGAAGGGCTTTGTTGTTTGACAGACGCAAATCTCTGAGCCCAAAGGCCGTCAACAACATATTTGCATATTCTTTAATAGTTGTGACTGCCAGCTTATCCCATTCTTCAGACGGAAATGGAAGACGGTAATCTTTATTCCTGTCAACATCTCGATAGTCTGAACGTAGTTCAGACTCAGAGCGGAGAGGTTATAGGTACCTTCGAGTTAGAGTAGACCGACTCTCTCGGAAAAAGGTCCTTGGAAAGTGATCTAGGAAGTATGTGACCTCTGTGAATCCAGGATCCTGAAGGCCAACATGGGGCGATCAGCGTCATTGTCGCTCCCTGTGACGTCATAAATCCTCTTATTACATTTCCTAAGCGATTGAAAAAGGGGAAAAAAGAGACTAAACATCCATCCCCGTTCAATATCATAGGATGGCGTTTAATGGTACCGATCCCGGATCGAGAATAAGGGAGCAGAGAAGAAGAACCTCTTCGTCCTCGACATATCGGAAGAGAAGAAATGAAAGGGGCGTCCCTGAAGTCTACACAACGCTCAACTTACGTTCTAAAGAAAGATTCCACTCGGAGTGAATAGTTGCTGCCGTCGATCGAGACGGTTCCCGAAGCGGACTTTTGTAATCTGTAACAACCTGTAGAGGATCGTTACTTTACGCCATGTTGTTATAATAGGCTCTTTCTCGTAACGTCCGAGCAGGGACCTGAGAGAAGATACTTGTTTAAGAAATGAAGAGAACTGTGGAAAATCCAATTTGATGTGGACCACTGGTTCCAAAAACTCGTTTCCGGAGGACTGGAGGGATGACCGAATTGCATTTACTTTCTTTCAGACAATCTGAAACTCTATCCAGATGTCCGGCCCCTCTTTCTACATGTACGCACGAGAGATGTTACAGAATCAATTCCTAGACCTTGAATAATATTTCGTTTCCCGGTAGGAGAAAAATGTGTCTGAGTGCAGTCTATTCGGGGAAACAAACTTCTTCAGGAAGGAATGGTCCCCAGCAAGCTCATCCATTCCCTCACCCGAGTATGCTTACTTCCCTAATAAGGCGTGCGCTTTGCTAAGCAAGAGAAGCATATAAAAGTCCAATGTTGCGGTAGACTCGTAGTTCTATACCGGCGGTAACGAGCACCGAAGGATTAAGAGATAACTCTGTTTTGAACATAGTAAGGCAAAAACGAATGCAACATTTATTCATTCACGTAAGACATCCCCTCAATCTTAAGCCTAAAGTCGTGATTGTAGACAGAGATACAGTTAGTCATCATTCCGCAGAGAGACGTACCGCCAGCACCGAGATACGGTTTAGTCATCAATCCCGCAGGAGAGAGAAGACGTAACCTACAAGCGCATGCAGCGCACGATCTGTTAACTGGGCTCGGTGTGGACAGGCAGACACTAGCCAAGCCAAGCCAGCACTTACGAACGTCGTCTCTTACCTTTATGTTCTGGTTGCCAGCTACCCTAATCTACGAAGAAATAGGTTCCGTTATTTTTTGCACAAAAAGACTCTCAGCTGGTATATTTAAGCGAAACGAAAACGCTAAATATCTAGATGCGTTTGTGTCGTCAGAACCTACCATTACAACGGAAGATAATCGGAAAACTCCTGGAAGCTGCAGTGGAGTAACGATTAATGTCCTTAATAGACATAGACCTCTCCGGTTGCCATACGAAGAGGTAACTACAGCAAGCGTATATGACTTGACACCAACAGAAGTAAAATAACGCAAGGCAAATATGAAATTATATCACAATAAAGTTGTTCATACTTACCTGGCAGACATATATATAGCTGAATTCGTAAATACAGCTACATACATATCTGACAGGCACGTTTCATGAACAAAACTTAAGAGATCGAAGCAGTCAGCTCAAGCTTCTTATGTTATTGGACATAAGCGTTCACTGCCGTAGTCTACATTACAGTCTAGTTTTCTTGTACGATTCTGCGAAGTGACGATGAGCGCGCTTCCGAATCTTGTCAATAGAGCTTATTCGCTTACCAATATCAATTTAATGAGATGTTTGTCAACTGAGAATAACCCATTTACGGGACAAAGAGATATTTTTGTCAATGAGGGGATACCCACTTACTTGACCAAACGATCGTATATTGTCATGGGGGAAAGTCACTGAATTGGACAAACGTAATCCACGAAGTCGGCATTTATTTTTCCGATTCCCTGTCTCAAAATACGGGAAGGGCAAGAATCCTGGTAAGCGACTGGCTTACGGTGCAGGTAGAACAACGATGTTCCAATTCGCGGCGTAGTCCCGACTGAGAAACTACAAATCTATCATCTAAAAACCCTTTTCGATGGGCTAAAAAAGCTTCAAATTATCCTGGGAAGAGTAAGAAACTCTCCACCGCTTCCTCTACCGTATCACAACTATGCCTGCTAAGCTTAAATTTATTGGCAGTATGGCAAAGGAAGTCCTGTCTTGCGCTTTTCCTGAGAGCGTCCTTTTGATGAGTGCCTTTGCAGATCCTACTTGAACGTTGCCGAGAGTCCTGACGTGCAGGACATCGAGCCTTACATAACCCTACCTGCTTATCGGAAGTCCTTGCCTGCGTAGAGTGGCAACTTAAATTTATTGGCAGATGGGCCAAGGTTGCGGTAGAGCAAACAAGATCTCCTTGAGCTTTCCTTAACTCCATCCACCTATGCGAAAAGCAATATTAATTGACAGAAGACCTCTTGATTCACGAAACCCGATGTCTTGCTGTGTTCGAAGAAGCAGTTGTCCCTGTTACTTTTAAGCTGCTCCGAATCACTGCCTACTTCACATTCTTTGCAGTTGAGGTAAGAAGGTTATCACCGAAGGTAGAGGTAAAAATTCTTTAGGCCATATCTGAAACAAAGCTTGAAGTGTTCAACAGAAACGTTCAGCCAGGGCGACACACCTGCGTGCGCTGGTGCACGCTCGGCGTCCAACTGGCGCGCGCTCGGCGTCCCTGGCGCGCGCTCGGCGTCCACTGCGCGCGCATGGCCTCACCCGCGCGCGCCTGGATTCCATCCGAGCGTCCCGGGCGTCCGCTCTTCCAAAGCTTCTGCTACTATGACTTCTCTTACGTATTTCTCGTGGAAAGACTGGACACGCGTTCAGGCGACGTTCGCCTTCTTACTTCTCACTAAACGCATAACGAGAGAGAGAAGAGAGAGAGAGGACGTGAAGCGTCCTCATTCTATAAAGCTTCTATTTAGAGGGCGCGAGTCTTCCGAAAGCTCCAACCCTGCATGGGGAGGGACGCTTCGTATGGACGAGAAGCAATCCTTTCAGATTCGGCACGCGCACGCAGCTTTGGCAGTGCTGGGTTTTTCTCAGAAACTGCAGAAGGCACGCCAGATCGTGGGGTTTCCTTTTTAACCCTCCTTAGTCTTTCTGACAGGCTCCCTCCCCGGGTCCTGGGAGTCAAGCAGAGGTCCCCGGCCTAGAGGCGAAACGAGGCCGATCTGACGCCCCCGCCACTACACAAGGGTAATCACTGCACTTCTCCACTTTCACTTTTACTCTCTAAGCAAGCACTTTCGATTCTAAGTTACGAATCGAAAGAGTATCAGAGAGAAAGGGCAATTCCTCTACAGACACTGCTTAGGCCCGCAGGCAAACAACTGCAGGTTAGGAGTAACGATTACAGAAGTAGCACTTCACAGCAATGAAGGAAGCGAGCACCTCTCGTAGACATATTCATAGCCCCATCGTAGCCATACTACATGGTTAGGCAAAATAAAAGTCTACAGGAAGGTTAGCGGTTCACATACCCTGACTTTTGTTACTGTAATTGCGTACATACGAATCAACTCTTCCTTACTGAATTAGACATGTTTACTGGATTATTGCGTACATACAATCATTAAAAAAAATCTTCCTTTCCGGAATAGACAAAGTCTCACAACTCCTTACACGCCAAATCTCACAAGAGCAAGACCCATACCCTCGTGCATACCAAGTGCTGGATCTACCAATCTTTTCGGTAGCCCACACCCCTATCTTTGCAGACAACCCCGTCTGAACCTAGCCTAACTAGATTTTCAGGATAATTTATGCAAAAAATGAATCCATTTCAAATCAACTTTAAGATAGCGTATGCCTATCCACAAATCCCCAAATCCAATAAATAAATCAAAAGACATTAGGATACTTAGCGGCAATGAAGTTTCCCAAAATCCTGAAGACGGAGGTACTGAAAACAAGGTGTTTTTCAAGCACCGCGACAGAAATTAATGAGATAGAAAATGGGAATTGTTCCTGCTACCCGCCTCCCCAGCGGCGTGAATGGGTACTCACCACCTGGCCGACCACTGCGTGTGTCGGAGTTTTTAAAATTCTGTCGGACTCAGAAAATACAGCTGATATATCTGCTGAACGTAGTTTCATGAACAAAATGTAAAATGCCCAGTGCATCATTATTACAAAAACATATCCATACAAAAGATTGTGAATCTTTTAACCATAAACTTTAATTATATACAACTCAACTAAAGTGGTCTGGTTAAAATATGTATTGTTACTTGTGTACCTTCATTAAAAGCAACTGCCATCAATGTGGTGGAAGTTTTAGCATTTTTATCTACACTAGTCATTCCACTGGCTGCACTCCTGGTCTCAAAATTAGTCTAACCAAGGAGATACTGGAAAGACTTCCATTTGGAGAAAGCAAAACATTTGGATCTCTCAAGTTCCTGGCTGGGCAAATTTAATTTCAATTTTATTTCTATACATACTTAAATGTAAACGGCAAACAAGAAATATATTAACATCACTGGAATTTTTGCAATAAAAGTAACCAGCGCTGGAAAACATAAATACATACCTTCTGGCTCTCCTAGCCTTCTTAGAGTTGTGAACTGTAAAACCATATTTTTAACTTTATCAGGAACTGCAGCAATCATTGGGGTGTTAATGAATCCAAGAAGAACACAGTTTACTCTGATTCCCTGCCTGAAGACAAGAGCAGATGTTTAAAAAATAACTCAAGAACAAATAATTTCTGAAGTCAACATTTCAATATGTTTTATGCCTGAATGAGAAAACAGAATACAGAATAATATACACAACTTGATTAACAACTGCAACTTCTTTAAACTCTAGAGTACACTACCTTGCCAATTCTTTTGCAGAGGTTTTTGTTAAAGCCTGAAGAGCTGCTTTACTTGCTGAATAACTAGCTTGTCCCATATTTCCTGACTTTGCTACAATGCTTGAAACATTTACAATAGCTCCACCATTCATTTCTTTTTCAAGGAGTCAAGGAGAGTTGATGCCATTGCTTGAGTAAGCAAAAATGGCCCCTGAAAGTAATAAATATTTCACACACTGCTGTGATGTCAGACAGAAAACAGGGTTTCCTGCTGACAGTAAATGCTTGTAATAATGCAAATTTTTTATAAAAAATAAACGTTCCTAACTTTATAATAATTCAAAGAAATTAATCAAACCTAAGTTTAACAAGCGCAATTTTGCTTAAAATAGGGCTCCCTTAAGTTCATTTCAGATAATAAATCTGTTATCAACACTTATATATTGACATTACTGTAGGAAGTGGTTTGGTGAATCAGTGTTACCTTTCTGACAAAATTAAAGTCAAAGGCAAATACAGGCAGTCCCCAGGTTACGACGGGGTTCCGTTCTTGAGACGCGTTGTAAGCCAAAAATTGTCATAAGCCAGAAAATCATAAAAAATCCTAAGAAAACCTTACTTTTAATGCTTTGGGTGCATTCAAAACTATGTAAACCACATTCTTATTGCATTTTTCATAAAAAAACCTACAAATATTGATTATTTTGCATTTTTGGTGTCATATTTCTTGTACCAGATGAGCTTTGTAGGCGTTGTAACCCTGGAACATGCGTCGTAACCCTGGAAATAATGTCTGATGAATATAATTGAAAAGCGCCTTAACCTTGGAACGTCGGAAGCCGAAGCCTTTGTAACCCGGGGACTGCCAGAAGAAATGCAGCTTGGGGTCAACTGAAATGGACAATGAGCCTTTTCTAATGCCATTTTCATACAGTCAACGTTGTGGTAAAGGTGTTCATTGCTATGCGCCAAACCTCATCAAAACATGCTTAAGAAAATTCCGACTTGCACATCACACTGTAGATGGCACCCTCCTATCTAGTAGCTGTTCAACTTCTTTACTTTACCTCACTCCACTTTTCACTTCATTTAAACCCAAATTATCTGGAGAAGACCTATTAGTCTAGAAATGATTCACAATTTTGTTAAATTAATTTACAGCAATAACAACCAAATAATGTATGGTAAGTAGGTGACAATGGAAGGCCCATAGTATTTGAAGTTTAAGCATCTTGTATAGTAAACACTAAATAAATAAAATCTGTTGCTGAATAACCATTGGTTCCACGCAACGTACAAACACCATACAAACAAACTAAATAAATAAAAGAATAATAAATTCAGGCTTCTCTGCACTGTGGTACCTCATACAACTATGAAATACTGTACAATTAATTTAGGTGGTAGGCCTGAACCCAAATCTATTCGTTTGTCTAATACTGGTTCTCCACCTTTAGTAGCATCTTTTTATCACTTGCATCACCTTGAATAATCTCATATCCCTATTGACATTTCCTAATCCCTAACACTCCCATTTCAAACACCTCATTGCCAATAATCATCACCATTTATAGTTTTTTAGAACCTTGAATTTGCCGAGAGCACGAAACATGGTCCAAATATACGCAGCTGGCCATTTGGGGTGACAGGAATCTCTGGGAAAGCAGCTGTAACTAATGCTACTTGAGAGTTGCAATCCTCTTGGTAGTACATATTAGTGGTTTCATCAAAGTCCTTTAAAACTACTTGCTAATGGTTCCATCAAAGTCTTTTAACACTACTTCAGACCTGCTTTTTTTCAATTAACAGCTTTCCTTGCAATTAAATTTAATTCTACAACTTGGAAATCACTGAGCCTCTACCTACTCTACACATTAGTACTTACTCTCCTACCCAGTACTCCTGACCTAACTACAGAACTTATTTGAACTTATGTCCTGTCCAATTTTTTTTTATTTAATAAAGAATTCCCCACAGGGGTGATCAGTAGAAAAATCAACATTTCTATTGTGACACATTTTCCCTAACTTAAAATGACTAAAATCCTTCCAGCATCTTGCACACAAAAAGTAACAAACAAATGGGAAATTGTTTGATGCTTCTACAGTATGGAAAGCTATGGCTTGGGAACTTCAACAGTAATACATTGAAGCCAACAATAAAAAAAATCATGAAATATTAATCTACCACTATCAGTGCGCACTGACTGTGCAATGGGAAAGCAACAAAAATGAATGCTAAGTTTGAAGTCTGTTGGAAATTGTGGACTAACTCCCCTAGTGACCCTATGCGTTTCATTTACTGAACCAGGAAACAAAGCATATGTGACCTTCGTAGCAAAGTATGGGATCTTTTAGTTTGTCCTGTTTTACAATTTATAACCGTTTCAATAACTGCACTTAAATTTTCAAAGTCTATCAAACTTAAGGAGGATTGGCACGTTAAGCTTAAGCCAGTTTTTGTGCCAAAATAATTTCAAATTTAGTATATTAACTTGAATGGGATATATTTTCTAAAAGGTTGACTGTACAAATACTTCAAAACTTGGACTTAACTAACCTTACAGCATGAATGAAATATTACTCAAGTGATAAAAAACTTTATTAAGATTTAGTCAATCATACTAATTGGGAATTGAGAAAGATTAAATAACCACTTACCTGACATTGACATCTAAGCCGTCCATAAATGCTTGTTCCTCTAAGTTTAGGAGGAATTGTCTTTAGTAATTCCAACAGCATTAACGAAGGAGAACTTGGAGGGGGCCTTTCAACTCCCTCCATTGCTGTTTGAAACAGGATGAAACGGAGGATTTTGGTCCGAAACCTTCCATGTTCACCGCTAGATGATTGCTGGGATTTTAAATCCGAGATATTTAAAATTATAATTAACTAAAAACCATCAAGATGAACATTTTTTTATAAGACTTGACTTAAATTAACTGTCTGACCATCACAGCAACAACAACAAATATCACCACAATCAAGATAACAAAAACCATCAGAATTCATTATATATTGCATTGCAAAATAAAAAATTTCTTGAAAACTCTAAAAATATTGTCACGCCAATATTTTCATTATTGTTGATTAAGAAGTCCTTAAGCTCATTTCTATGCTACCATCAGTAGCCCTACTTAGGAGTACCATATGAATTGAGAGTTTCATAATATACATATGCAGATTAGTGTACATGCAATAAAGACGCTTCAAATTTTAAAAAGATGATTAAATACAGTGTTTGCAGTTTTTTGGGTTAAAAATTTTGTCTGTTTGAAGGGGTTAAATAAATCCCTTTTTCTTTCCCGAACAAGCCTTTCCAGTAGTCCTTGAGGCCTGTACGTATATTGTACTACCCATCTGAAAAACTGTTTTGCTAGGGAGTTATAATATTCTGCTCCTTTCTAATTCATGTTTATACAAATGCAACCTATTTAAGGCAGGAAAAAAATGATAATTGTTAACTATACAATAAGGTTTGTACATACTACCTGGCAGATATATACTTAGCTATAGTCTCCGCGTTCCCCGACAGAATTTCAAATCTCCCGCGGCACACCGCCAGGTGGTCAAGGTGGTCTACTTACCCGGCCCGCTGGGTGGCGGATGTACCGAACCACTCCCGTAAGCTTGTCAGATTTTTCTCTTCCACCTGCTCCTGAGGGGAGGCTGGGTGGGCCCATTACATCGTATATATCTGCCAGGTAAGTAGTACAAACTTTATTTGTATTTAAACAATATCATTTTTGTTACATGAACTTACCTGACGATATATACTTAGCTGATTGGCACCCTTGGTGGTGGGTAAGAGACAGCTCAAATTAATACAGTAAGACGGAAACAACTAATGTTTGGTAGGATATAAAAACCTTGGTTCTCACCTTTTTCAGGATGACGACTCATAGATACTAGCTCTGAGTCGGCATTGCCTGAGAGCTACAGCTAGTACGTGACCTGATGCTGAAGACTCTCGGATCTACCACTGGAGTATGTGATCCCCTATTGTTGTAGAATCCAAGTCGGATGGCTGTTATAGGAACCGTGTCCCGCTTAACCTAACAGATCCTTACCACTACCTCTGCAACGGAGCCAAAAACCCCAGACCACCTAACCAAATACAAGGCTTAATATTACTACAAAAAGAGTGCCTCCTGCAACCTCTTTCAACAACCAAAAAACAACAATAAAAATATAGGGTAACATGGGGGGGTAAAAAATTTGACACAGGATAAGTTTTCACTCCCTGCCCCAGCACCGAATCCGCCGATACAAAGGCCCCAAGGCGAAGCATTTATCTCATATTGGATTTTTAAATACGTAGGTAGTGGTTTGCGAAACCGATTAGGCATCTCCAAAAAGTCGCCTCCATCAAGTTCCGCACCCGAGAACATATATTTTTTCTGAATGCAAGCAAAGTTTGCGATGGCTCTCACACTCGTGAGCTTTCACTTTCAGTAGTCTAAACTGATCTTCCTTACGGCAACATGTGCCTCTGTAATAAAGGGATTGCTCAGAAAAAGGAAAGAGCATTCTTCGACATGGGCCGAGTGTGGTCCTTTACAGGAGCACCAAAGTACATCTTGATTAGCCTTAAGTTGTTTTCCTTCCTCTTAGGAATACCTTTCCATAATTCTCATTAGGGCCAGAGGTTTCGGGTTTCAGCTCTTCCCCCTACTAGAAAAGATAACTAGAACTTCAAGCTCTGGGCAAGGGCAGTGATGGTTTTTCATTCTGTTTGCAAGGAAACTTGGAGAAGAAACGAACATACCATAGAAATCTTCCTTAAACCCTACATTGCCCTTCAATATCTTGAGCTCACTCACTCTTTTAGCTGTAGCTAGGGCCAAAAGGAAGATACCTTCTTCGTCAAGTCCTTGAAAGAGGCTTAGCCAGGAGGTTTTCGAATCTAGAGCTCCAAGTAATTGTAGGACTACGTCTGAGATTCAGTTCGGTAACTACATGAGGACTCTTAATTGGTTTCAAAATGATCTAATAAGATCATGGCAGGTCCTTATCATCGGATATATTTTAAGCCTCTATGCCGAAATACCGCCGCCAACATACTGCGGTATCCCTTAATAGTTGACACACCAAGATGACATTCTCCTTTGAGGAAAATACAGGAAAATTCCGCAATTTGGGTCACAGAGGTACTGGAAGAGGAAAAGTGTTCTTCCTCTGCACCAACGTCTGAAGACATCCCACTTGGACTGTTATACACGCAGGGTGGAAGGTCTCCCCTCGCTCTAGCGATTGCTTTAGCAGCTGCTGCTGAAAAGCTTTCAGCTCCTGACCAACTTTGGACATTTCTGAAACCATTCAGACTGAGAGCTGAGGAGATTTTTGTGGTACCTGTCGAAGTGGGGTTGTCTGAGTAGTCGCTCCTTTAAAGCGGGGGAAGCGATCTTGGAAGTCCACCAACCCATTACACAGTCCTCTGTGAACCATTCTTGGGCCGGCCAAAAGGAGCGTTAAGGGCAGTCCTCGTCGATCGGACTCTACGGAACTTCTTGATAGTTAGCCCCAGGATCTTGAAGGGGGGAAACGCGTAGACCGTCGATTCCGTTCCAGTCTAGAAGAGAGCATCTTATTGCTACTACTCTAACTGGCCGTCTGGATCCGATCTCGAGAGCCGTAAGGATCCAGCCTCTTGTTTCTTGACGTGGCAAAGAGGTCTATGTGTGGCCTGCCCCATACTTCCACAGGCTCTGGCATAACTATCCAGATGAAGGGTCCACTCTGTGGGAAGGACCGGATCTTTCCTTGCTGAGGAATCTCCCTCTTACATTCCTTTCTCCCTGCACGAACCTGGTGAAAGCTTGGATTCCTCTTTCTCATTCTGCCCACAGAAGAAGGTCCTCTTTCTTGCTGTCCTCGTACAGGGAGAAGGAATGCGTCCCCCCCTGTTTCCTGATTATGCCAGAGCTGTAGTTTTGTCGCGCGTTGACCTGCCCTACCGATCTTCTGACTTTTGGGCTCGAAAGCCTTCAGAGCCAACCACCACAAAAAAAGCCATCAACTCCTTTCTGTTATGTGCCAGGCTACCTGGTCCCCCCACCCAGGTACCTGCACCTCGTTGGTTCCATAGTGCAACCCCACCCCATGTCCGACGCGTTCGGAGAACAACACCAGGTTGGGGGTCTGTGATTGAAGAGACAGTCCCTTCCGACAAATAGGTTGGGATTGTCCCACCTAAGAGATGTTTTCTTGATGTCCTGGGATAACGACAGGGAGAACGTCAAATCCTGAGAACGACGCCTCCAAATTCGATGAAGAAAGAATTGGAGCGGTCTCAGGTGGCACCTCCTAGGGAAACGATGCTCCAGAGAGGAGATGTCCCAGCAGACTCTCCAACTCCCTCACTGTGCCTACTTCTTTTCCCTACAGAAGGTTGTTACTCGCTCCGAATCCTCGTCTAAGACTTTCCCTGCGAGGGAAAAGCCCGAAAAACTCGAAGAGTTCATCTGTATCCCCGAGATACCCACACTCTGGCTCGGGAATTAGTGATGACTTCTTGAAATTGACGAGAAGTCCCAAGCCTTCGTCAATTCTAAAGTTACTGTAGTCCTTCAAACAACGATCTTCTGATTGGCCCTTATTAGCCAATCGTCGAGGTACATGGATATCCTCACCCCTTTCAAATGAAGCCATTGAGCCACATTCCTCAAAATCCCCGTGAACCACTTGAGGGGCCGTCGAGAGTCCGAAACACAGAGCCCTGACCTGAAAAAGTTTCCCCCCCATCATGAATCTGAGAAACTTCCTCCTCGAGGAAGGATGGATCTAACGTGGAAGTAGCGTCCTGAAAAATCCAAGTAAACCATCCAGTCCCCTGGACGAAGCGCTGCCAGAACTGATGAAAGGCGTTTCCATCGTGAACTTCTTCTTTTTACGAAGAAGTTCAGGGCGCTTACATCCACCCCGGTCTCCATCCCCCTGAGTACTTCGGAACTGGAAAAGCGTTTTAAATGCCGATGAATGATGGTCCGTCACTAGTTCGTAGCCCCCTTCTCCAGCATCTGATCTACTGCTAGATGGAAGAGCTTATTCATGATGGGGTCTCTGTACCTGTCGTCATTCCCTTGGGATAGGTCGTCAAGGGAGGTCTTTTCCGACGAAAGGGATGAGGTAACCTCTCCTCAAAATAGAAAGGGTCCAAGATCCGCCCCCCTTTTTGGGCCCAGACTTCTGGCAAAACTCTACGAGTCCTTGGCGCCCAACCGTTTGTTTAAGGACTGCAATTTATGTGGGGGCTTTAACAACTTGGCGTGAAAGTCTTACCCCTTCTTGAAGGTCTACGACCCTCTAAACGTAGAGGGTTCTTTGATGAAGATTGCCCTCGAAAGGGTTCTCGAACACTGCCTTTTCCTTCCTTAGAGCCTTGGTAGGAATGAAGGGCGAGGTTTTCCCCTTCCTTGCCGATGGTGCCAAAAGGTCCTGGGTGGCTTTGGCCGAAAGTGACCTCAAATGTCTGCACTCGATTTTTCGGAAAAACTGAGTAGACAGAGGAGCCGAACAAGCAAAGAAGACTCTGAGGTCATGGTAGACCGCGTTCTAAGAAAGGAACAGTAAACCGACCTCTTCTTCACGATGCCTGCCCCATAAAGGGAGGCGATTTCACTCCGCTCCGTCTCTTACTGAACTTGTCCATACACGACAAAAACACACATAAGATCATCTCTGGTGAAATTGACTCTGGCACTTCAATTTTCTTGGCTAGAACTCCCCACGACCAATCAAAGGAAGCTACATACTATCTGCACTCTAAACCATACCTTTGAGTAACACATTGATCCAATTCGTTCATTGCCCAAGTCCTCTTAAGCAAGTTAGGCAGTTTCTCCTTGTCGAATCTACCAGTGCCGTGAAAAAATCCGAATCAGCCGAAGACGTAGAACCCAATCCTAAGGGCTCTCCTGTTTCGTACCAGACCACAGCGCGTCCGATAACTTCGAAGGAGGAAAAGCGAACATCGTTTTCCCCTCTTCTTCTTCTTTGGAACCATCCAGGAACCAAAACTCCTCATGCCTTCTTCATAGAAAGAGTTGCTTCATACTCACACAAGAAGAACGCTTCGCTGTCCTTCGCCGTTGAAAAAAGTTAGTGAGGAAGAAGGAGGAGCCGTAGCGTAAGGGAATCCCCAAAACTTTTAAAGTAGGCTCTGTAAGCTTTCTGTGTAGAAAGACAGCAGCAGAAGTGTTCGGTTCCTCATCCCGAAACCTTCTAGGATGTCTTGTCTAGGCGAGCGCGGAAGATCCTTAGGTGACGAAGGATCCTAGCAGGAGTTGAGCGAGAAGGTGGAGAAAACCCCTCTCTAGAAGAGTTTCACATCCACTGGATAACGATGAGAAAGATCTGGGAAGTATACGATGAGACTCCCTCTTTCGAGTATCAACGGGAATCTCAGCCGAAGGAGAGGTAGGGCTCCTACTCCGAGAATTCTCGAAACAACATCCGCAGAGGCGATTACCGAGGAGGCGAGGCCTACTAACTCTATGCACCTATCCTGGGGCGAGCGGCTGCAGGAGAGAGCGCTATCGAGAAGCAAGCGCTGCCGCTCTCCATACCTGTCCCAGTTTCGTACGATCAACGGAAGTTCGACGGGAAGCGAAATGCGCCTACTGGAACGGCTGCTTGCGAGACTTCCACCCCCTTGACGTCTAACAATAGGGTAACATTCAAGGAGAATGGCGCCTTCAAAACTAACGAAGCGCCTACTTGGAGAAAGGGCGCTTCCGGGATTCCTGGTGCCGACCAAGAGACAAACGGTCCCAGGAGAAGTGCGCCTAGAAGCGGGCGAGCGCTACACGGGAGAAGGGCTCTTGAAAACTCTTGTTGTCTGCCCTTAGGAGAATAATCAGGAGTATGACGCCTTTAAAAGGAGACGAGCGCCTACTAGTAGAGCCTATGTGCAGTATCTCTTTGGCGCCTACCTTGCGGGGAGCGGCTTAACAGTAGGCCGTCTTATCTGCCACAACGACTCCTACCAGACTCCTAGATGCCTGGTCAGGAGAGAAGTCAACGATCCGATAACTCGAGGGAATTGACATCTGGAAGAAGAACTCCTATTTGTATAAGGGCGCCTTCTCATAATCTTGAGCTGCTGAGGAAGAAGTCTCACGCGAGGAGTTGAAGAAATCGGCGTGATGACCGGTGCAGTGCGCTTACCCGGAAGCGGGAAATCCAATCTGGAGAAAAAACTTCTTTCTCCATAGAGCGCCTATACCGTGTTTGTGGCGCCTTTTGAAATTGAAAGAGGCAGGCGAGCGAGGGCGCTCACAGCGAGGTGAGGGCGCTCCCGCGAGCGAGGGCGCTCACGCAGCCCCACCTTCATACGAAAACCTCCCCATCATGAAGAGAAACGATCCTCTGAAGAGCGGCGCCTAGATCTCTTGATCCGGAAGAGAACGTCCTTCTTGCCTACGGGATCTAACTGCTAGAGAGTCTGCTAGGCTGCCGGTGAGTTCTGAGCTTGAAGTCCCGCGAGTACTCTCTTAGGAGAATCTTCTAATTCTTCCTCGGAAGCAGGCGCACGGAGCCGGGAGCGCGAGAAGGAAGAACGATCACAGGAATTTCGTGTGTTTTCTCTCGCCTGCCCCGACGATTCTTTCTTCCGGGAAAAACCTCCGGACTAGGAAGCCAAAGGACTGCAGGGAGCCTTCCAAGCCCCTCGTCACTCACAACGGGCGGACGCAATTCCGGGAGTTCCAACCTCGCCCTTCGGAGAGGGAGACACGAAGAGGAGAAGCATTGGCTTAGGAGCTCCTTCTTGTAGCGATCCGAGGCAGCCTGGGAAACGTACTTCGGATCTGCCGGAGGGACGCCTGACCGGTGGGGGCTCTCCCTAGCCCTCCTGCGGCTTTCGACTTTTCCTACTCTCACTGGAACTGGGAGTCTGGAAGAGGTCCAGGCCTGAGGCACGTAAGGAAGGCCGGATCAGACCACCAGCCCCAACACTGGGACACTGCACTGATCCTACACTCTCCTTACCTTCCAACTGACGAATCTTCTGATCCACAGAAACGATTCTTGGCTTTCCCAGAGCTGCCGCCTCCACCGAAGGCAATCCTAAATCTCCGTCTTCGTGCGGGGAGCCGGGGCTGCAACTGGGAAGAAGGTTCTAATTCTAACGTAGTACTATTAGGATCCACATCCACTCACTCATTCTAGATTCTGCTTAGAACTTCCTAAAGAGGAAGCCTTACCGCACTCTATCACGTTTCCAACTTCCTAACATTAAGAAGAGAGAAGCCTTATATTCTTCTTCTTCAATCCCTTACATTCCTACAAGGGTTAAGCCAACGCACAATCATTCCCCCTGCAAATTTCATGCAAACCGTTTGGGGGTCTACCGATCTTTCGCACCTCACCTTACATCCTTCTTCACGCCTCACCCTAAACAACACCGAAGTTTTAACTACCGATTCTAGATCAGACATCGTTAAAGAAATCAAACTCAAAATCAAACCGGTCCACAATCAGCGTATGCCAGCCAAACAAAGCGAGATACGTCCACAAAATGAAGTCCAAATTAACTCAGGGCAAGTCGAGAAATCGAAAACTATCGAGAGGCACCGACAACAGTTTGTTATCGTTCCCCGCGACAGAGAAAAATCTGACAAGCTTTACGGGAGTGGTTCGTCACAATCCGCCACCCATCGGCGTAAGGTAGACCCACCTGACCTACCTGTCGCGTGTGCCCGCGAGATTTGAAATTCGGTCGGGAACGTCGGGACTATAGCTAAGTATATATTCTGTCAGGGAAAGTTCATGTACACAATAAAGGTTAATAATGCTGACTTGCAGGCCCAATTTTACATGTTTACACATTGTTACGCTTTTAGTGCCAAATGACAATCTATAAACAAAAACTATTGCAAATATATCTTTATTATAAAAGAAAAAGTACAGAAAAATGAAGTATGATAGTTTAACTTACTCAATCAACATATCAACTGTTTCTTTTGCTCCGTTCAAGGTTCAATGTCTGCAGCAACCTCTTAGCCCCATCTTTGCGCTAAATATACGACATGACAGCTCTACCAATACCACTTCCATCACCACTTAAACTAACAGAAAAATCTAGTATTATTTGTTCGTAACACTGGACTCATTGATAAAGTAAAGTGAGCAAAATATAAACTGCTAATGAGCTAGCAACTTTTAATTCCTGTATGAAGCCAAAATATTAAAAATCATTATAATGTTATTACTCAATATATCTTCACATTTGTTACATCTCTGGTCGTCTCATCAGTGGAACATCAGCAAGTAATGTTAGATTTGCCAGTATCTGGTTGGATGACTATTGGATGCCGCGCAGGGTAGCAAGTTTGCTACATAGCTAGTTTATCAGTCCAGTAAAATAAACAAAATTGGTCATTTTCTTGGACTGATGACTACTAATCGTGATATGGGCACAAGGATTCAATCGCAAACAAAAATTTTCAAAACTATGCTTTGACTTACAAAACGACCTTAATGATCTGGGGGAGGCAGCAATGGAATAGAAAAATGCAGACTGAGGTGTCACCAGAATTTACAAGATTTCGATATGTCAAGACTATCCTTTTATCTCAAGCCCACATTTTCCCCTTCCTGGTCACTCTTGGCAACTGGGGGTCCACTTCTATTTCTACGAAATATAAACTGACAGATTTTAGTATCTAGCATCCAATTTAGTTTCCTTATGGCAGCTGGTGGACCTATATTGGGCCACTAAATATAATTTCCCAATATGAAGTATGTAATGTAGCAATTTTGTGTTATTTTGTTCTTTATTCTCATTCATAATGCAAAGAAAACTTTAATTTAAGTTCCTTACCAGTGACGACCAACTTGTCCCCCTTCCCCCGCAAACAATTGTGAAATCATCTCTGTGCCTTGATTTTTGACAGGATTTTTCTGAAAAATTGAACCAGAATGAGGAAAAATCTTTACACAAAAACATAAAACCTTGAAGAACATTCATAACAGCTGAACTTAAACCAACAGGCTTCACATCAAATGCAATTTTAAGATGGAAACAAATATGCATTGCCTTTCTTGATCATTACTTTATTATTCAAAGGAAAAACTGCCTTAAGCATTTACATGAAGAAAATGGGTTATAACCCACTTTCTAGTCAATACAGATCTCCAACTTCTATAGTCAAGAAAAGAGGGAGCCTAAACCTTCACAGCGTCCCCCTACTACCGATTTCAAGATGAAGTGAATGTGGGGCTAATGAATAGTAAATGCAGCAAAAAATGAAATGAGGCTATCATACTCCTACTCTATTTACAGATATCAAGACATGTTTTCATCAAATGGATACAAATATACAGTTAAACACCTTGATTATTTACAGGTAATACACCCAAAGTACGAAAAGGAGTGACTAGGGTTAGCCTGGGGTATCACTCCCTCTTAAGCTACCTGTAAATCCCATAGTAACCCTGGCAAGCTAATAAAAATACAAATTGTAAGAAGTGGTGTCCTTGCTTAGGTCCTTGCATGCTTCCCTCAAATTCCCTAAATCATCTACAGTCCTCTACATCAAGATATGTTGTGCAATCCTTTTACAAGAAGAGCTCCTATATGAATGTCATTTTATTAATAAAAAAAAAAAATTTTGATGAAAAATAACAACAAAATGTTTGTATTAATGCTTGTAAAGGTGAGATCCGACATGAGAAATTTACTGTCCATTGTTTATGATTTGCATTTATTCCCACACGTCCAAGTCACAACCAGATTTGCCAACCGTGGGGTAATTACCCTATGTGTAGGGTAATTCAGCCTCAAATCTGGGTCTGTAGGGTAACTGGGTAATGTCACAAAATCTGAGCAAAATGTAGGGTAATTTCAAGATGTATGTCTTATATTTTATTTTACTTTATTTTATTTAAATTTTGTGTGCAAAAGATATATGGTAAAAAATAATTTTGATTCCAAGCTTTTTTAATTTGGAGTGGCAAAGCAAATGCCTGCAACCAATGCCCGGAAATCTGCTGAACCGTGTATTCGTATTACCCCCTTTTCCCTTCGATCACTGTTTAGTGGTGATTACAGCAATATTGACCGAGGAATGGGGAAGTTGCCTCTTTACTTTGATGAGATGGAAATGAAAAGAACTCAAAACAAAACCTTTTTCAATGAATTCTGGGTTTCTAGCCATGTTAAGAATTTTGACGATGTGCCTGTATTAAAAATTTCATTTGGTTTTTAGCCAAATTGTATTTTTCTAACTTACAAACCTGAGGTCCGTTAATATGGAATGTACTTCATCGTCAGCTGAACCAGTCGTAATCTTTCGAAACAAGGTGGTCGATAGTTAACTGCTTGTCCATAGTCGGGGAGTCCCGCCCCAACTGGGAGAAGGTATTCAACTTTAAACTTTAGTCCCATGAACAAGTGAGGGGTGCATGAGGTGGGACTAATGTGTAAAGGACCTCAGGTTTTGTATAGTTAGGAAAATACCATTTAACACGGACAATTGTGATTTTGTCTCCAACACGTAATACAAACCCATTTGTTCCTTTACATATGGGAAGACCTCACTTATAGGTGGGTGGAATATGATATTGTTAAGGATACAATAAAGTTTGTTTCATACTTACCTGGCAGATATATATATATAGCTGTATTTCTCCAACGTCCCGACAGAATTTCAAAATCCCAGCAACACGCAGTTGGTCGCCAGTGGTTAGTAACCCATTCCCCGGCCGCTGGGAGGCGGGAGTCAGGAACCATTCCCCTTTTCTATCCAGATTTTCTATTCCCACTATCTCCTGATGGGAGGTGGGTGTGTACTTTTGATTATATATATCTGCCAGGTAATTATGAACAAACTTTAATTGTATCTTAACCAATATCATTTTGTTCATGAAACTTACCCAGCAGATATATATCTAGCTGAATCCCACCTTTGGAGGCGGGGAGAGACAGAAAAGGATTTTAGGAAACACATTGCGTGCGGAATGATTGACATCCTTGTTCCTTACCTGTTTAGCATAAGCTACTTCGTGATTATTGTCACCCAAGTCTGCTACTCTTTACTAGAGTCTCCAGCAAGGTATGTAGCTTGGTGATTCTAGATGATCTGTCAACGGGACGTGACGCACAATGTGACTATACCATATTGACCATACCATGGAGGTCTAAGAAGTAATAAGTATCACCACCTGACCAACCTAGCCAAAGTTAAGGATATCTAACTAAGGCTTAAGGATTGAGAAGACCGCCACTGGCGGCCGACCAATAAACATAATTAACAACTCTTCCTAACCATTTTTCTATAGGATAGGATGAGTGATACTTCTTGCCCCAAGATTGTGTCTGTAGACACGTATGGCCCCAGCGAGCAGCAAATCTTATATGTCGTCTTCACATCCCGCAGGTATTGTGAAATTAACACAAAGTTGCTTCGCTAAAACGTGGCACTCAGGATGATACTGAGTGCCATGCTCTGTTGAAATGCTTCCGAGGACGCGCCCTCACCTCGTGAACATTCAGTTAAAAGATTTCAAATCTTTGTCCAAACATGACGAATGAGCTTCTTTAAAAGAACTCATCAACAATAACGCCAGGGTGTTCTTCGACCTGGGCAAGTCTGGTCTTTTTACGAAACACCGCAGATTGTCCGAAGGACCTCCACTTTCTTTAGTTTTAACTAGATAAAACTTGAGGGCCCTGACAGGTCACCGGACTCTCTCTGTTTCTTTGCCTAATAATCCATCCACCGGCCTTGATTTTCCAAGCTTCTGGGCCAAGGATTAAACAGGTTTTCATTCTTTGTAAAAACAAAAGGCTTAGAGAACACACCGTATTATGTCCTCTAAAGCCAAACAACCCTCTTGATGATGGATTAAACCTCACTAACCCTCTTTGTCTTATCTAGAGTGGTTAGAATTTTGGTCACATGCAAAAAGTTACACAGGAAATATTCTACAATTTCGAGATTTCCACAGACCTCATAGATCGTAAAGGGCTTTGTTGTTTGACAGATCCAAATATCTGAGCGTAAAGGCCGCCAACAACCTACTTCCGTATTCTACAATAGTTGAGACTGCTAGTACATCCCATTTCTTCCGACGGAAAGGGAAGATGGTAATGTAATTCACAAAGTCGAGGTGGAGGAAAAACCATTCTTCCTGCCCTATCTCCAGAAACGCCCATTCCGATTGGTACAGCTGCAAGATAGGCAAAGAACTGCTTTATCTTGGTAATGACACTAGCCATTAGTCTTGAAAAACCTCTTATTCTGGTCAACTTCTTGACAGTCTGAACGCAGTCAGACTCAGAGCCGAAGGGTTTAGAGATACCTCTCGAAGTGAGGCTATTAGAGTAGCCCACGACTTTTGACATACTTCTAAGGAAAGAATACTCAGACGTCAGTAGTTGCTGCCGTCGATAGAGAAGCTTTGCACGGACGTCCTTCAATCGTGCAGCTAACCTCTGGAGGATCGATATGTTCCATGCCTGTGCCCATCAATGGCTCTCTCTTCTTGAGATGTGAGAGAGCTGTGGAATTGTCCGAGTTGATCTGAACCACTCGGCCAAAAACTCATTCTTCGAGGAACTGGAGAGTCAACCAAATTCTGCTTTCCAATTCTTTTAGATTATGTGGCAGGACATCTGTACCTCTGTCAGGATGCCTGGCACCATCTCGCTATCACCTGAGGTGATCACTGAACTACTGAGAGATGTTCAGAATCATTTACTTCGATTCTTTTTGATGTTACTTCAGTTTTCCGGAAGTACAAAACTGAAGAGGTTTGAATTGCAGTCCTTTCAGGGAAAAGAAGCTTCTTCAGCGAGGAAATGGTCCCCAGCAGATTCATCCATTCCCTCTCTTAAGTATGCTTCCTTCCCTAAGAAGGCTGCGCTCTTCATAATTAGGAGAGCATTATTATAATGCTATGCTGCGGTAAACTCGTACAGAATTCTGTTACAGTGCAGTAAACAGCACCAAAAAGCCTAATAGAAATCTCTGTTAAAAATTGTTTCGCAAACGAAGGCAATGTTTATTCAATGCATGTTAGAATTCCCCTCAATCCTAGGCAAAGTCCGTGATTGTAGGGCAGAGATACGGTTCGTCAATCAATCCCGCGGGAGAGAGAGACTTAACCGACCGCGCATAACAGCAAGCTAGCTGATACTGAGTTGGTGTACAGTTACAGCAGCTTATGTTCACCTTCTCGCAGTATTATGCCTGAGTTGCCAGCTACTCCATATTACGAAGGAAAAGATTTTTCATTATTTGAACAGCACGAAACTCTCAAGTTGGCATATTTAAGCGAGACAGAATCCGCTAAATACAGAAGCTGATTTTGTGTTGTCATAACACTACGCTTAAATAACCAAAAGCTAAATCGGAAACTCCTGGAAGGTTGCAGGGAGTACCGATTAAATATACTGCGTCATCTACTTAAATATACTGCGTCATCTACTTAAATATACTGCGTCATCTACAACGACAGCAGCCATCAATGGTCGTCTCGCACTACTCTGCCTGAGTTACCAGCTACTCTATTCTACGAAGGAATAGGTTTGTTACTATTATCGATTAGAAGAGAATTCTCAAGCAGGCATATTTAAGAGAAACCGAATACGCTAGATGCAGAAGCTGAGTTGGTGTTGTTGTAACAATACCTTTTAGCGTTGTCCTTACACCGGAAACTCCTGGAAGTTTGCAGGAAGGACCGATTAAGTACACACACTTAGAATACGAGCCCTTTCGGTTACTATCCGAATCGGTAATTACGATGTGCGTATATGACTTGATCCATACAGTAGTAATATAACGCAAAGATAAAATACATAAGTATTGTAATCACTTGGACAGCTAATTCTCTACTACATTCTTTCTTCTGCAAGGAAGAGAGAGAGTGAAAATATACTGTATTCGTTCTTCCAAACGAACGAATTAAAATTATTTGAGGAATCTTCTCAAGTGAAAACCGAGGACCGAAAATGACAGTTCAAACTTATGTTATTGTACCTAAACTTCATTCTATTTCGTGGAAGAGACTCTGACTAATGAATGAGAGTTCTTCCGATGGTAGTCCATTTCATCAGGAGTTCGCGCAACTTTTGTTGACGAAAGGAGAGACCTCCTTGGAGCGTCGACCAGACTGGAAAAAGTCACCTTATTCCGATGCGAGAATTCTTACCCCGATATGTTTACTTGTATTCCACCCAATGCCTGCCTTGCCGCATAGTCTTGACAGAGGCTGGGCAAAAGAAGCCTTTCTTTGCGCTTTTCTCGACTCCATCCAATCTTGACCTTTTTAAAAGCTATTTTCGTTGAAAGAGACTTCTTCATTTTAACAATTATGATATTGTTAAGATACAATAAAGTTTGTTCATACTTACCCGGCAGATAAATATATATATATAGCTGTATTTCAGAGAAACACAGCTATACATACATCCGCCGGGCAAGTTTTATGAACAAACCAGGAATCTTGTCGGTTTTCGATAACGAAAACTGAGAAGGAGGATAGCGAGGAGCCACAGGTTGGAATTCGTCTCTAACTGAAGCTCGAAGCAAACGAACCAATACCTGATAATCAGACGAAGCTGACGTAGAAGGTGGTCCTCGTCAGTTTCTTCTGACATCCTACTAAGTCCTCCTTCTTCTATATGAGCGGCAGAGGGGACTCCCAAAGACAGTGATATAAGTCCTTTCGATTCAATCCTTGATGAAGATTGTTGTTGTGACGTAATAGGTGCGTTCTGAATATTAGTCACTAAAGATTCCGATATAGAGGTAATAATTTCTTGCACTCTCTCGATGGGAGTCTCTACGAAAGTCAGATTGTCGACGAGCTTCCAGACAAATATCACGTTGTGATCCTGATGATTATCCACAAAGCGTCCATTCGAGCGTCACGCTCGACGTCCATCCGAGCGTTACGCTCAGCGTCCAGCTGAGCGTCACGCTTTACATCCAGCTGAGCATCACGCTTGACATCCAGCTGAGCGCCACGCTTGGTGTCTAAATAAGCGTCCAGCTTAGCATCCATAGAAACGTCATGCTTGTAAACACCACACTCCCTCAGGGTCGAACTAGGAGCGTCGAATATCTTAGCTTGCAACACACCTTGGTTTTCAACAAAAATAACGTCAGTTTACGGATAAAGAGAGCCCCTATAATAAGAGAGGGGAACCCCTTGAATAGTAGGGCGAGCTTTCTTCCTCTCGATATAAGAATCTAAAGGAGGAAGTTTCTCATGTTTTTTACATAACGGCAGGTGAGACGCACTAATCTAGAAGGCGTAGCAACCGGTGAAAGAGAAGAGCGATCCGCAGTTGCGGGAGACCGCTTAGATCTTTTAGTGGCAATATATCATCTTTTCTTCTAGGACGTGGTTCTGCCTGTCTCCCAGTCAGCAACGAAGCAAGTCGATGTTGCATCAAACGGATGACCCTCTTTTCTAGAAGGTTCCTTTTCAGGTGAAAAGCTGATCCTATGAGAAGGAGAGGAGCGAGAGGAAGCCCTATTTCTTCTCACCTGTCCCTTCACAGCTCTATTCTTGGAGCGACAGGGGAGCTCAAAGACGTCATCGTCTGATGACGTCCTGGTTCTCTTTTGAGGCGTCCATGCAGCAAAAGTCTCAGGTGACGACCGCAAAGCAGCAAAAGAGAAAGGACGTGAAGCGTCCTCTTCCCTGAGATCAAAGACGCAGGCCTCCCGTGCGACATCTTGCGTCTTTGATCTTTTTTGCGGCGGAGAGTAGTCCACGTATAAAGGCGAAGCCCGTAAAGCAGGAGCGCAAAGAGGCTCTGCGTGCTCCTCTAAGAAACTACTGACGATGGCCGTCTGTGCGACATCTAACGTCTTTGTTCTTTTCAGAGGACGTGAGCGTCTTCTCATGCTCCAACTACTGTTCGGGGAGGACGCTAATAAAAGCGAAGCCCGTAAAGCAGAAGGAGCGCAAAGAGGCTCTGCGTGCTCGTCTAAGAAACTACCGACGATGGCCGCCTGTGCGACATCTAACGTCTTTGTTCTCTTCAAAGGACGCGAGCGTCTTCTCATGCTCCAACTACTGTTCGGGGAGGACGCCTCTTAGACGAAAATCCCTCACGGAGGGGACGCGCACGAGCAAACTCTTTTGCAGCCTGTGGCTCGTCTACAGGTTCTGCTGAAGGGACGCCAGATCCATGTGGAGTCCCCGTAAACCTCCTTTGGCTTTCGACATGCCCTCTCCCTGGTCCTGGGAGTCCGACAGAGGTCCAGGCCTAGAGGTATTATAGGGCCGATCTGACGCTCCCTCTCGATGAGAGAGAGGACGTGAAGCGTCCTCTTCTCTAAAGCTTCTTTTTAGAGGGCGCGAGTCCTTCCCAGAGCTCCAACCCCTGTGCGGGGAGGGCGCCTTGGAGGACGAGAAGCAATCTTTCATAATCCGTTCTCGTGCACTATTTTTTGGCAGCCTGGGGATCGTCTACAGGTTCTGCCGAAGGGACGCCAGATCGGGGGGGGTTCCCCGTAACCCTCCTGCGGCTTTCGACATGTCCGTCTTCCTGGGCTTGGAAGTTCGACAGAGGTCCAGGCCTAGAGGCATTATAGGGCCAATCTGACGCACCCTCCACAACACTGGGGGCACTACACTTCACAACACTGATTGGAGAGCGAGCACTTTAGATTCCAAATTACGAATGGAATCCACAATAACAGAAAAGGGCATTCTTTCGTAGACATAGCCTAATGGCTCGTAGGCCATACTACAGGGTTAGGCAAAATAAAGTCTACAGAAAGGTTAGTAGGTTCATTACCCTGACTTCTGTTTACTAATGCAGTTTCTTGAGGAAGACCCCGTGATTCAATCCCGCTCTAATTTGCGTACATACGAATCATCTGTCTTCCCTTCGGAATCAGTCAAGCTCTCACACGTCTTACATCGATCTTTCAATAAAGAAAAAACGTTCTCAACCCCCGTGCATACCAAGAGAGGATTTACCGACACTTTTGGTAGCCTCACCTTACTTGTGCAGACAACACAGTCTGAAACTAGCCGAACTAGATTCAGACAAGTTAAACAAAGGTTAATTAAATTACGATAGCGTATGCCTAGCCACACATCCAAGTCAATCATTCTCAAAAGATAATTAGGATACTTAAGCGGCAATGGAGAATCAAAATCCTGGTCGGAGGTAATGAAAACAGGTGTTTCCATTACGAGCGACAGAAAAAATCTGGATAGAAAATGGGAATGGTTCCTGACTCCCGCCTCCCAGCGGCGGGAATGGGTACTAACCACCTGGCTGACCACTGCGTGTGCCGGGAGTTTTGAAATTTCTGTCGGACTTCGGAGAAATATGATATTGTTATGATACAATAAGTTTCATACATACTTACCTGGCAGATATATACATAGCTAAGACTCCGTCGTCCCCGACAGAAATTCAAATTTCGCGGCACACGCTGCAGGTAGGTCAGGTGATCTACCGTCCTGCCCTGGGTGGCAGGATTAGGAACCATTCCCGTTTTCTATCATATTTTCTCTCTTCCACCTGTCTCCTGCGGGGAGGCTGGGTGGGCCATTAATCGTATATATCTGCCAGGTAAGTATGTATGAAACTTTATTGTATCATAACAATATCATTTTCATACAATCAACTTACCTGTCAGATATATATTAGGGCTTGTGCCTTGTATGATAAGGCGCCCTATGAGGTAATGTTAGACTTGCGATAATCTATACGCTAAGTCGGTTGGTATTGCACTTCCATATTCAATGGAGTGTCTGGGGGTTTTGTATTTTAGATCACTTACGAAAGTCGGTATTATCTTTACGACGATGTGTTAAACTCATGGTTCGGTGAGGTTCTTGTAGAAAACACTAAGTATAAAAAATTATATATTCTTCTGAAGTTTTACATGGTGAAGATCAGGTATGATTGTACAAGTCTTCTAATAACGATAGCTTGATCGCTTCTGCCAATGATGATGGCTAATCCTATTCCTCTACATGATAAAGCTTAGGTAAAGAGGTACAGGTCTTCTAATAACGATAGCTAACTCTGTTCTGCCTGTCTACCATCTCTGTTACAAGTTATGAAGGAACAGACAGTAGTTCGAACATATGAACATACATACAAATGACATAGTTTCATACGAACACACAATCAAAATGAGACACGCTACAGATCACGTAGGCGGTAGTTGTCTCAAGCAGGGAGCTTGGACTAATGTTTATAAACAATTGAATGACTACAGGTGACGGCATGTTATCTTAGCCTACATACTTATTGTATACGTCATCTTTAGCGTCTCTAGTCTGATCACATTCCTGCAAGCAATCTGGTTGACCTCTTTAGTTTTAGACTTTTATATATATGGACTAACATTCCATATTTTTATTATGTAAACACTTACATCAGCTCGGTCAGCTACCAAAACCAACTACTGAATATTACTCAAACTTGACTTGCATTTGACTTATAGGAGTGTGATACAGACACTATGTGAATATATATATATAAGTAAATAAAAATTCATTGTGTACATGAATTGATTCAATAATAAAATATCAAAACAATGATATTGGTAAATAATAGTGATCACGTGATATATAATGATACGTTTTTCACTTCATCTCTTTAAAGATACATATGCTACAGAAAATACTAATGTACTCTGATAATTGCATAGAATGAAGATTAACATGATAAAAATCATATTTTAACTGATAACAATTTTCATATATGAATTGATAAAATTATTAATGTTTATGCTGATTGATTCGTTGAGTTTTATGCTAACTGTTATGTATCTGATTCATTAATCAATATACTAACTCATATATAACTGCATAAAAAGGTAACAGATTGATTATAGGCTACCTGATATGTTTATACATATGTATATGGATTCATATAATTATGATTAATATATGTGCACTTTAAATAGATTCCTATTGCGTACACGCAAAGATATATTTCGATTCTGTTATTTATGATCATTTATATATAGGATACATGATACTTTATATATATAGGATACATGATACTTTATATATATAGGATACATGATACTTTATATATATATGATCCCACCGCTGCCACCAATATTAGGGCTAGTGCCTTGTATAAGATTCATATAGGATTATTCCATAGATAACATTTTCACTTCTAGACTTCCTGATTTTAAAATCTCTTTTATTTTATTTTATTTATTTTATTTATTATTAGTTTATTTATTTATTTATTTATTTAATTTTTTTTTTTTCATTGACTACGAATATAAATCACCGGGACAGACAATATGTCAGTAGATTTTGGATATGTGTTTGAACTTTTAGCTTATTTGTCATTACTAAAGCGTTAAGTTAGAGTTCAAATCTTTACGCATATATATTTGGATATTTAATTATCTATGGTTACGTTTTGCTTATTGATTTTATCGTGATTCCTTTTTTATTATAATTTGTAACCCTTCCGACTTCTTACGGAGTGTATTATTTTTTATTGACTCCACTTGTATCCATATTTATTTTATTTTTTTTATATTTATATATATATTTTTTTATATATATTTGATAAATTAATGGTTGGCTTGAATATGCGGTAAAGTGTTCTAGCGGCGTACCGTATAAGGCTACTTGCGGCATCAATTCTATAGATACAAGATATAAATGATAAAGGCGGTTTTATTTAAAACCGCGAGAACCGCTATAATCCAGTTCGGATCCAATATCACGAGTTGTAACTCGTAAGACATTGACACTTCCTATTTAATTATCCGGTATTCTACCAAACCGATTGACTCTGGGTGATAAAATATATTATTGGTTTTCTTAATGGAAAGGAATTCACACAACGTGTTAAGGAGATTATTATTGATTTACACCACCCGAGTCAGATTATCATGTGTTGAATTCCATGTTTACTGATTTAGCACTCATAAATATTCCTAATGCACTCAATTGCGGTGTTTGTTTTTTAGTGCTATTACTTCTATATAACGTGTCAAGGAACTATTAACACTAAGAAGTGTTTATTCCCTCTGTCAGACTCGTAACTCTGTTAATAATTCTAAGTATATTCTTTCAAGGATTGATTTGGCACAGGATAGGCCCCTAAACTGACAGGTGTCTTAGTGTATCCCTTGTTTTCATGACCCGGGTTACAATTAGTTATGTGCTTTTTTATATCTGTAAGCATTGTAGGCCAGTAAAACATGGATTTGGCTTTCTGTGACATAGTAGGGAACCCTGGATGACGGAATGCAACCAGTTTATGACGATTGGTATGAAAGAGATTATTACTAATACCTGGTCGTTAGTCATCCGCTGTGTTCTTCGGGTTTTCCTCGTCACAGACCTACATATAATATTACATTTGATTACATTATTCTGATACACATACTTTAAATATACTTTTGCTTTAGGGTTTCTGCTCGAAGTGTTTATTGTTTTTTTGCCTAGCCACTGACCCTGTTTCCGTTTCGAAGTGTTTATTGTTTGGTGTTTATTGTTTTGCTTATCGCTGTTGACACTTGCTTTGTTCAGTTTGTAACAGTTCTGCGCTCCGACCCAGATATTCAATGCTCGCGATCTCTTGGGTTAAGGAATTTTCTTGTTTAGATACGGTTTTAACAATAGGCACGGATGTTTCTATATTTTTTAGTCTAATTAATGGTTCTTTGCAGTATGGTGCGGGATTTTCGGGATAATGCGTCAGCTATGACAATTGCTTTCCCAGGTAGATATCTTATCTTGGCTCCAAAGACCTGAATGATCATTTGTCACCGAGTTCCTTTTGGACTGTGATTAAAGCCTTTGAAAAACTCGGTAAAGGACTCATGTTCAGTAAGGATTTTATCAGGATAGCCATAGATTATGAACGGAAAATATACTAGTGAGTTAAAGATACCTAGCCCTTCCTTGCCTATTACTGCATATTTACTTTCAGAGGGCTTTAGTTTACGTGAATAAAAAGCTATAGGAAAGAACTGTTTATCATATTACTGAAGTAGTATCCCTCTTACCCCTTGGTCTGAGGCGTCTGTTGCAATAAAAAAAAATTCCTTATTTAAATCAGGGATTTTTAAGTTAGGTAAGCTGCATTATTCCGCTATTAAATATCGAACGCCTGTTTGATGCTTTTTAGACCATAATAAATCTACGCTCTTCTTCGTAAGATCTGTTAAAGGAGCTGTCATGATTGAAGAGTTACATATTTGCATACGATTGTAATACCCACTACAGCGCAAAAGTGCTGTATCCCCTTTTTACGTTAATAGGTACCGGAAGTTATGAATAGCCGACACCTTACCATGGACTACTTTTAAGACCTTGACCAGACACATAAAACCTAGATAAACATGTTCGGTTTTAAAAAACTCACATTTAGATATTTTACTTTGAGATTATTTGTCTTTGTCTCTGTAGCACTAGCTCTACTTTATGTTGAATGTACTTCTAAGGTATTAGAAAGATTACAAGATCATCCATATAGGCATGTAGTTATCCCCTAAAAGTCTCCAAACACTATATTGTAATTGGGGCGCAACGTAAGCCGGAGGCATACGTAAAAAATTGATAATGTCCCCTGAGTGTGCTGAAAACGGAGTATGAGGTACAATCACTTAGGTAATGGTATCTGGTAAAAGCTTTTAAGTAAGTCCAAGTTGGTGAAAAAAATTTATTCTAACCTAACAGAGATAAAGATGTCGTCGGTACCATCGCACTGGAAACTATCGGAAGTCGTTTCCTTGTTTAAACGACAGAATCTACGCAGATACGCCAAGTCCGATCTTTTATGGCATGACGTTTGAGGGAAAAATTATATGGGCTTATATGATTTCCTAATGACTCCTATTACTAACATTTTTCAACTTCGTCATTTATCTCTATTTTGAAATTTCATTGAGAGTCTATGCGAAGGTACGTATATAGCTTTATGTTTGTCCTTAGACCGTATTTTGTTTTCAATGACATCCGTTTTTCTCCAGAGATCACTCGCTAGTGGAGAAACTTCCTGTATTCAGGTAGAAGATAAAAAAAAATTCTGCTGAATCACCTCTGCTTGAATGACTTTACTGATATTACTTTTAGATAGATTATCAGAGAGATTCATCCACGACTGGTTGGGGGCGTGATTAAACATTAGCAACAATAAAAAATGCGATATTTATAACTTCCGTATCCACGATATGTATACTTTTAGGCTTTGTTCGCGGAAATCGTTATATTTCAGTGTCGGGAAGGATTAAAATTTCATTTCCCAGCAAAGTTTTTTTACACGCACTAAGACATTTGAGGGTGCATGCTTCTCGAGATTTTGCGTGCAAAGTGCGACTGCGGTTGTGGGAGAATTCTGTGGGTCATTTGAACAATGTTACGATTTATGAGACAAATGTATAGTTCCTTTATATAGTTATTATTTGTTTAACTGTCTCATTTTTGTTCAAACAGGATTTTAATATGTTTGAAGGTTTATAGGATTTTCCTTTGATAACACGCCTTATTTTGCAGGATGTAAGATAATATTTTGTATACCCCTAGATGAATCTTACAATTACACTAGATACAGATCAATGTTTTTATAACATATAGAGGTATCTGTAAACGCTCGCTTATCCGGACTTCTCATTAGGGAAGTTCGAACAACAGACGGTGAGTCCGTAAATACAAGATATTACGTGTACTAAAGAAATAAAACAAGATATTCTAA
>NC_061090.1:77380389-77396350 GCF_015104395.2 Macrobrachium nipponense | reverse complement strand
GACATATTGTTATGTAAAGAACAAGAATTTGCAAAAGCGCGCACTTCCTGCGCTTTAATTCTCAGCTGTTTGAAAGGAATCAAGTCACTTATGAAGTGCTTAGGAGAACTCCATGTTTCAAAGAAGACCAGGGCTTTCTTGAAATGGATCTCTCCCGTCTGAAGCCTGAAGCCTGGCAGGAACCTCGCGCCTGGCTGGTGCTTCGCTCTTGGTTGGAGCCTAGCGCTTGTCTGGTACCTTTCGCTTGACTGGCGCCTCGCAGCTGGTTGACACCTCGCGCCTTAGCTGGAGATTCGCGCCTGTCTGGCGCCTCGCGCCTAGCGCCTGCCTGGCGCCTCTCGCCTAGCGCCTTGCCTGGCACCTCGCGCCTGGTTGGCTCCTCCCACTTGCCGGAGCTTCGAGCTTGGTAGAGTCTCGAGGATGTCTGGCGATGTCCACATCGGACACTCTTATCTGTCCGATATGTTCGCCTCTAGCGCATCTGTGCCAGGTTGTAGGCCCGGTCTTTCTCCTCATCAGACAATGACAGTGTTCTTGGGGCTGTCTGTCTCTGGCGTTTTTTACGCCTGTTTTGGCATATGGCTCCTGGTTGGCGCTACATTATCCGAAAGTCCTGAACATCCACAATAGTAAATCACGAGACTGGAGAAGGGTGGAAGAAATTCTTCCACTTTGAGCTTTGGCCTCTCTGGCAAGGGGAGGTGATTGTAGTCAGCTACATCCAGTATACGATAGGATATCTAATAGTACGAGAGATAAGAGTCTTCCTCCGAGGAGGATCCTTCTTGAGTACTTCCCTTGCTCACGAGATCTCTTCTTACCTGTTGAAGGGGTTTCTCGTTGCAGAATCTTCCCTATCCTTGCCCGAAGGAAGGGAAGAAGCCTGGAAGTCAAAGGAGACTCCGAGCTGAAATTGGGAGGACTCTTGATTTCTAGCTCTTTATTGTATCCCTCTGAACACCTTCTGGGAAGCATTTCGAGCCGTCATCGCATTCCAAAGAGACTGTAGGCAAACGTGTTTGAACCATTCTACTCGTAGATGAAAACGTAAGTACCCACTCGCCTGGACAACGAAACCTCTATCTGAAAACATTGAATCAGGAATAGGGGGTTTTAGTTCTTTTGCCAGACATACTATGCTGGCAAGAACCCATTTCCTAGACTCCATAGAATCTGATGCGAGATTCCAATGCTCAAAAAAAAAAAATTCACTTGTCTTCTTGGTCGTTTAGGACAAGAGAAACAAAGAATTCCCTCATAAAAATAAAAATTTCTCAAAGAAGTTTGATGAGGAGCAGTTCCATCTTGTCGGAACATGGAAGAATCAGTTTTGGTGGCCACAAAAAAGGATCCCATTGAAAGAATACCATTGATCATCCTACTGCTTGTCATATTGAGGTATCGTATAAGATCCCGAAGATCTTAATCCTCTGCTATCTCCAATTCCCTTTGTAGAGACAGAGTATAGCCTTTTACTGCATTCTTTGATAGCAGACATATACAAAGGTGATTCTTCCCTCTGAAAGGGAAGAAAAAACCGCTACGTGGTTCACAGAGGTATCGGAAGAGGACAGCTTCCTCATTCCCTCTAGCACGATCTGCAGCAATTCTATGTCTTGGCCATGACTATTGTCATTTACCTTGAAAAAATCCTCTCATTCATGTCCACTTCTGGTCAGTCTGCACGCAGACAGACTCAGAGTGGAGAGGTTGTTAAGGTCTATTTTATAATGATGCTGGATAGAAATATCAAGACTCTCTTGGAAAAAACTTCCAAAACATGTTGTGAGAAGAACGTGACCTCTGTGAATCCAACTCTCTAAGGCCAAAATGAGGCATAAATTTATTATCCTCTCTTTGACGCCTTTATCTTAAATTCTGTAAAGAATTTATATTTAGGGGAAAAAAGACTAAAGTTTATTCCCCTTTCTATAAAATAAAGATGGCGTATATTGCTACCTCTCTTGGTTCGAGGAAAAGGAAGCAGTCTATAGGAAGCCTGTTCGTCTTCTACCCTGCTAAGAGATCTATGAAGAAGACTTTCCGCAGGTTCTCACAACTCTTTCCAATAAATGTTAGACATACGTTAACAGTTATTATCGTCGATCGAGAAGGTTCTCTTTGTTAACGCGAACAGGAGCGAAAAAAAAAAAAAAAAAGATTCTCGATGTTCTTTGCGATATGAGAGAGTCGTAGAATTGGCCTAAGTGATTAAATGGGTAACGAAATCAGGAACGAATCTTGCCTTTACTGAGCCTGCTGTTCAAGAGGCTACTGGACTTTTAGGTTAATAACTCGCTAAAACGTGAAAATCTTGGATGGTGCTCTTGGCTCACTGTGCCAGGCTGGCGCTTCCTTCTAATTCTTTTTAGGTTATGTGCCAGAACATCTGTGCCTTTATGGTACCCGACATCTTTTCACATGTTAATTCCGTTCTTAGTAGGAAAAAACTTTATATACGTAGTATAGTCCATTCAGGGAAACAAGTTCTGCCACGACTCCATCTTCTTCTGAGCAGGTACTCCAATAAGCCATGCTTTCGTAAGCCTGAGAGTATTATATAATATAATGTTCTGCTGCGATAGAATCCTTTAACAATGTTACCTATGGTAAACAGCATTGAAAGGTTGTAATATCTCTCTTATTGAAAGCTTCTTAGCAAAAGGCATACAATATTTTATTTATGTTAGCTTAACTATCCCCTCAATCCGAGGCTAAGACCGCGATTGTAGGGGAGAGATACGGATAGTTATTCCATCCTGCAGGAGAGAGAGATGTAAACAACCACTTATGACCGACATCTACATGGTACTGCGTTGGTCTCTCAGCGAAAGCAGTCTTCGTTAGCTGTCTGGCCTTACTCTTCCAGAGTTGCCAGCTATTCCATTTAATAAAGGAATCTTATAAAATTATTATCGAACTTCAGGAAGTTCTTATTAAAGCATATTTAAGCGAAACAAGACTTCGATAAATCTAGAAGCTAAGTAGGTGTTGTCTTAACAATCCCTTTAAGCGTAGTCCTTCCTAGGAAAGTCCTTTAAGGATACTGGTAACTGAGTTGCACAGCAAAGAAGTAACTACGGTATGTGTTTATGATTTGACCGTATCATATTCTCATACAGCAGATACTCTACTACCTTCTACTATCTTCGTTCTTTTCGTTAATAGAACGATAGAAAGAGTATATATATCTCCTTAAGGAAGGAAGTTAATCCAGGAACTCTTTAAATCTTCGTGATTTCCTCATAAATCGCGGAAGAGACAGAATTCCTGTTCATCTCTTGGGTTTACGGAAGGAAGTAGATATTTCCTATCCGCCATCATACCCAAACGTCGATGAGATTCTTATTAAGAAAAACTCCCAAAGCTCTTGCCTCCTCATAACGAGGGAAGAGCATGGATGAAGGAGAGAGTCCGCATTGAGAGGAACTGCCTAACACAGGAGTCTTCTGAATAATGAAAAGGGGCTTCTCTTAGTATTAGAATCCTTCTGACAAAAGCAACGGCCACCTGTGCGACATCTTGCACCTTTGCCAGGGGAAAGTTGCTCAAGTTAAAAAACTCAAAGAGGAGCCTCGCGACTGACCTCTCTCTCAAATGAAGATTTTGGAATATTCTGGCGCCTGGATCCTTGCGCCTTGCGCCTAGCACCTGGCGTCTGGATAGTTCCGCGCGCCTGGAATGTTCCGCACGCTAGAAAGGAGACTCGCTCCTGGAACGTTCCGCTTGCGTGGAAGGTCCCGTGCGCCCTGATAGTTCCGAGCGCCTACTAGTCTTCTTTTAGGAGCCTCTTGCCAGTAAACGTTCAATGGAAGCATCCTTCTGATTGCCACTCTACTATAAGGCTCCTCAGTCTAGCCGTCTGTTTTCTCTTTGAAGGCGCCTTGCGCCAAGAAAAATTTTCTGGAGCACGGCTCGCGCTCAGTTGCTGGAACGCGGCTCGCATTTATCTGTATGAACGAGGCTTGCTCTAGTCTGTTGGAACGCGGCTCGCGCTAGTCTGTTGGAACACGGCTCGCTGCTGGCTGTTGGAACGTGGCTCGCGCTAGCTTGCTGGCTGGCTCTCAGCCTCTCGCTCAGTGTTCTCTTAGTTTTCAGAGAACGCGCTAGATCGTCCGAACTCCAAACATGTACATTCTTCGTCTTTTCGGATGTAAGATGAAGAAACGGAAGAAGAGACGCACTTTTTTAAGGATGCCTTTTTCAATGGCTACCATCCTTGGCCAGGGTCACTGGGACGCTACTACAGAACCTGCCGAGGGGACGCCCGACCGGTGGGGATTCTCTGAAACCTCCGTGCGGCTTTCGACATTCCTTCTCCTCTGGGCTTGTGAGCTTGGAAGAGGTCTAGGCCTGAGAGCGAGACAGAGCCGATCGGACGCACCCTCCACTATCATAGGACGCCTTTCCAATGGCGAACTTGGCAGTCTGGGACGTTCTACAGATCCTGTCCGAGGGGACGCCTGATCGGTGGGGATTCTCCATAACCTCCGTAAGGCTTTCGACTTTCCTTCTCCTCTGGGGCAGGGAGCTTGGAAGCGGTCTAGACCTGGGAGCGAAACAGAGCCGATCAGAACGCACCCTCCACTGCACTGGGAACACTAAATTCACTTCTTACCTTATAAGAGCTCGCATTTTGAGCTACATCCAATTATCTTCAAATTTATTAATTTGTAGATTCTGTAGAGTAAGAAGGAGATGAGGATGCAAAAACTACTATTACTGTTAATACTCTAACTGCTTGTTAGCACGAGAGCTATTAAAGCTTCTAAAGGAAGCGTAAAAAGTTATATGCTTTCCTGACTTCCTAAAGTAGGAAGTTAGAGTTTTATATTTCCTCAATAAAGTTCTAACACTTATTACACGTATTAATGAATAAATATTAATATTTCCCTTTCTTGCAAACTAAATGTGTGTCTACCGAAAAGTTCGGTAGTTACACGTAAACAATTCTTCGAAATTTTCGAAGCCAAAGTTATTAAAACAAATTAATATGCGTATGCCGAACCAAAGACCCAGTACTTCCCTGCAAAAGATAGCCCAGAAGATCGATGGCGATGAAATCCAAAAATCAAGTCAGGAGGAACTGCAACGTTGTTTACATTCCAAGCGACAGAGAAAATATGATAGAAAACGGGAATGGTTCCTAATCCTGCCACCCAGGGCAGGACGGTAGATCACCTGACCTACCTGCAGCATGTGCCGCGAAATTTGAATTTCTGTCGGGGACGACGGAGTCTTAGCTATGTATATATCTGACAGGTAAGTTGATTGTATGAACACAGCTATATATATATCTGCTGGGTAAGTTTCATGAACAAACTGAGTCTTAAGAACAGACTGATGTTCGTCCGACCTTGGTTCCCTCCCTGGTCGTAAGAGCAGAGGGAGGGATCCTAGCCTCTGCCCAACTGATCGGGGTGTGCACCGCAGGATCAGTGGTCATACCTCTGGACCAAATTCATAAGAGGGAGGCAAGCGTGCCTCTTATGAATAGCAAGCAAGAACTAGTTCCTACTCAAGAGCCAAATATAAGGTCTTGGGTTTGTCTCTTTTTGGCATCCACTCCCCCCCTTGTTAGGGGAGTGGTGGATAACTGCTCCTATCCCTAATGAAAGGGATAGGATGGAGCTCAGTTGCATAGCTTACCTGGATCGGCCTCCTGTTCCAGCGTAGTGACGACCGCAGCCCTCTACCCACAGGTAGAGGAGAGAAAAGAGGAGGATGAGAAGCCAGTCACACACTCATTCACTCTTCCATTCACGCAGTCACACCAAGGATGTGATGCTGTCTTGTCCGGCGAGGGAGCTGGGTAAGCTACACAGCTAGTTGAGCAGCCACCACGGGTCCCAAGGAAAAGGTGTTCAAGGACCTGTGGGCGATATCCAGAAGGTAAAAAGATGTGAAGGTGGTCTGGGTGGCCCAAACCCCTGCCTTCAGCACCTGTGCCACGGAGGAGTTCTTGCGGAACGCAAGGGTTGGACCAATACCTCTGACTTCGTGGGCTCTCGGATGAAGGGTACCGGTGTCGTCACTCCTATCCGAAGCGTACGCCTTCCTGATCACCTCACGAAGCCAGAAAGAAAGAGTGATCTTGGACACTTCCTTCTTGGTAACTCAGGTGCTAACGAAGAGGCATCGACACTGAGGGCTGAGGTGACGAGGTCTCTTCAGATAGCGCCGTAGCGCCCTCACAAGAAAAACAGCATCTCATCCACATCGTTGTTGGTGAAGTCCTTCAGAGAGGGGATCGTGAATGACTCGAACCGGTCGTCAGGGACCGAAGGGTTCTGGGTCTTCGCCACGAAATCCAGGACGAAATCGAGCGTCACTGATCCCCATCCCCTATACTTTACATTGAAAGAAAGACCATGAAGTTCCCCTACTCTCTTCGCCGATGCCAGGGCCAGCAGAAAGACGGTCTTGAGGGTCAGATCCCTGTCTGACGACTCCCGAAGTGGCTTGAAGGGTCTTCGAGTCAAACTCCTAAGGACGAGAGTCACGTCCAACCCAGGGGGCCCCGAGTTCCCTGGGTGGGCAAGACCTCTCAAAGCTCTTCATCAGGAGGGAGATTTCCATGGAGTTGGAAATGTCCACTCCCCGCAGCTTAAGGACTAGGGATAGGGGGGCTCTGTATCCTTTAACTGCAGAGACGGAGAGAAGCTTTTCTCAGCGAAGGAAGACGAGGAAATCCGCTACCTACTGAAGAGTGGCTCTAAGAGGAGAGAGACCCCGTCCACGACACCAACCACAGAAGACGGACCACTTCCCCTGCAGAGGACTGCCTGAGGTACCCAGCCATCTCTGTTGCTGCTTGGCGAGAAAAGCCTCTCGCTTGCAAGAGATAGTGGATAACAGCCAGCCGTGAAGAGACAGGGACCGAACTGATCGGTGGTACCGTTCTATGTGTGGTTGGCACAGGAGGTTGTGCCAGGGCGGAATCTCTCTCGGTGCCTCAGCGAGAAGAGCTTGCAGGTCTGGATACCAAATGGCGGTGCCACCAGATTCATCCGAAGATTCACGGTGACCAGACAGAACGGGCGAAAGGCACAAACGAAGAGTTTGTCCCACGGATGTTGAAGAGCGTCCTCTGCAGCTGCCCATGGGTCCGGCACAACTGAGAAGAAAACCTCGAGTCTTCTGTTGTGCCGGGTGGCGAACAGATCCACGACTGGATGCCCCCATAGGTCAAAGAGCCTTTCTGCCATGTCTGGGTGAAGGGACCACTCGGTCCCTATCACCTGATTCCGACAGCCGAGCTTGTCTGCCACTACATTCCTCTTGCCTGGAATGTATCTGGCTGACAGCTCTACCGAGTGAGCTACTGCCCACTTGTGCACCTGCATCATCAACTGGTGCAACAGGAGGGACACTAGGCCCCGTTTGTTAACATATGCCACTACTGTGGTGTTGTCGCTAATCAACACCACTGAGCGTTCCATCACCTGTTCCCGGAACTTTTGGAGCGAGGAACGTTGCCTTGAGCTCCAGGACGTTGATGTGAAGGTGCTTGTCGTGATGATCCCTCACACTTACAGTCAGCAACTCCTCCAGGTGTGCGCCCCATCCCTCGGTCGACGCGTCTGAGAACAGCAGCATCCGGGGGGGGGAGTGCGAAGGGGCACTCCTCTTACGAGGTTCCTGTCGTCCAGCCACCAGGCTAGGTCCTGCCTCACCTCCTCTGTGAGAGGCACGGGGAAGTACGGCGGGTCTCTTGCCTGTGACCAACACTCCTTTAGCCTCCACTGAAGAGACCGCAGCTGAAGACGCCCGTGAGGGACTAACTTCTCGAAAAATGACAGGTGACCGATCATGACCTGCCACTGCTGAGCTGGCTGCTCCTGTAGGGACAGGAACCGTCCGGCTGCCTCCCTGAACCTGCTGATCCGCGAGTCTGCGGGGAAGACTCACTATGCTACCGTGTTGATAAGCATGCCCAGGTCATCCCTGTCCTGTAGCAACTGCGAGCGGGAGCTCGCCAGGACAAGCCAATCGTCGAGATACCTCAGAAGACATATCCCTACCGAATGGGCCCAAGCCGACACCAGAGTGAACACTCGCGTGAACACCTGTGGGGCGGTTGAGAGACTGAAACAAAGTGCCCTGAATTGGTACACCGTCCCATCAAGGATGAAGCAGAGGTACTTCCTGGAGGACTGGTGGATGGGTATGTGGAAATACGCATCCTTAGGTCCACAGAAACCATGAAGTCGTTCTCCCTGACAGAATCGAGCACAGAGTGTGCCGTTTCCATCGTGAAGCGAGTCTCGCGAACGAATCGGTTCAGGGGAGAGAGATCTATCACCGGGCACCAGCCCCCAGATGACTTCTCCACCAGGAAAAGTTGGCTGTAGAAGCCCGGAGACTGATCTCGTACGATCTCCACGGCCGGTTTGCTCAGCATGGCATCCACCTCTTGCCGAAGTGCTACGTCCCTGGTAGAACTGGGGACGTATGTCTGCAGATGGACCAGGTTGGAGGTGAGGGGTGGCCGTGACTCTAAGGGTATTAGATATCCCTCCCGAAGGATATCCACTATCCAGGTCTCGGCTCTGTAGTGCTGCCAAGTTGCCCAATGGCTCGCCAGGCACCCCCCACTTCTGGCAGCAGGTGAGGGGGAACACCGTCCCTAGCATTTCCCCTTCTTCAACTTCTTCTTCCCGGTTCCTCCTCGGGAGAAGGAGGACTGGGAGAAGGGCTGACGGTCACTCCTTACAGCAAAAGTCGAAGGCTGAGTCTTTCCTCTCGGCCTCGACGAGGACATCGTCTTAGCCGTAGAGGAAGCACTAGCCAAGCTCCGAGGCTTAGCCGCAGTGGCTTGAGGCTGCCCAGTCGCCTTTGAGACTGCCTGGTGGACTAGGCGGTCACTGTCCTTAGTGCGCCGCTGTTCCACCAGAGCGTCCACCATCTCTCTGGGAAAGAGAGAGGAGGAACCCAGCACCGGTCCGTTCCTCAGACCAAAGCTGCCTCGCGCCCTACCAACCTGGTAACTCGAGCGAGGACTGCGTCCCTATGTCTCAGAACCAGGTTGGCCCACAGGTGGGCCAGGTAGGAGATCGCCTACCCCCAGACTGACAAAATCTCCCGAAAGCCGGGTCTCCTTCTGGAGTGATGTTTCCTGAGGAGGCTGCGACCTTGGACACCGTGAGGGACCACAGGTCCAGCCAGGAGACTGCTTGGAATGCTGCCATGGCAGTCGATTCCAAAGCCAGTGCCTCTTGCTGCGAGAACCAGAGGTTCTCGGCCAGCAGGTGTTGAAGAGACACACCCGGGGTTAGCCTAGCTAGCTCTGGGTTAACCTGTTTGGGCGGCAGCGGGTCCTCCGAAGGCACGTAGAACTGCCTCTGTTGTGGTAAAGGAGGGGGAAGTAGCATGGACGACCTGCCAGACCGAAGGGATCCCTCCTGTCCGGAGACGAGAGAGTCCACCAGGCCCAACACACTGTCGGCCAAGGCTGATTGGGGCAGACCCACCTTCGTCCTGGGTTCCTTCTTAGGACCCCAGAACGACTCCAGCCTTGATGTAGGCTCGGAGGGCGGGAGCACCGATCCTTCCCCGAGGTCATTGTGCTGACGAATCAGCACGATGATCTCTGCAAACGACCTCTGGATCTTGGGAGTGACTGCGTCCTGGGGAGATGGAACGTCAAGTCCATCCAGGGAGAACGCCTCCCGAGATCCTCCTTCTTCCACAGGAGGAACCACGACAGACCCCTCTTGGTCTCCTCCAACCACTTGGGCGTACGATGTGGTCAGTCCCAAGACCGTACCAGGTTCGTAGGCCCTTGTGGAGGGACCGCGAGAAGCGCACTCCTCGCGGTCGCTCCTAATCGCCCTGCTCCTCCCGGTGTAGATCGCCGGTCTGGTGGGAGTCGCCTGAGCGATTGCCACCAGTCTTCCGCTCCATGCCTGGGTCCTGGCGGTGAGCAGGCTCAGCTGCCTGGACCCTGGCTGCATGGTCACCCGCGGGCGACTGTACACTCGGTACCAATCGTGAACGAGCGGCCGAGACGGTTCTTGGTGCTGAGGCAGAATCTCTGGCGCCAGGAGTAGAGGTACTGGTGTTAGCTGGTACCCCTCCGGTCCCACCGGAGTTGGACAGACCCTTAAAGGTCTCTGAACGAGACTTCTTAGGGGGGGGAGGCTACCTTCTTCTTCCTCGGCTGTGGGGCCTTGGAAGTTGAAGGGGAAGAGGCGGCTGCATTCGATGACGACGAAGAAGACAATGACAAAGACGATGACACCTTCCTCTTCTTCTTCGTCAGCTTCCTCAGGACCACTGTCAGGTTCTCCATCCAGGATGGAGCTGGGGCAGTTGCCGAAGCAACAGGGCCCAGCTACACCTGTCCGGAGGGACCTGCGGTGGGAGCAGCAACACCATGGGCTGGAGCAACAACAGCAGGAACTGGTACGGGGGCAGCAGCAACAGGAACTGACGGAAGCACAGGAGCTAGCGGCAGCACAGGAACTGGCGGCAGCACAGGAACTAGCGGCATCACAGGAACTGGCGGCAGATCGAGCGGGGAACTCTTGGGGCACCGAAAGTCAGGGGCTGGGGCGAGGACAGCCAAACCAGGCGGCGGGGTTATCTCCTTCCTCGGCAAACACGGCAGCAGGGCCTGGACTGCAGCTGTCGGGGCAACCATAGCCACGTGCTGGGTGTGGACCAGGTGAGGAGGAGCTGCATACCCCGGCGTCGACACCGTTGTTGTCGTCGACGTCTCTGGTCCACGGGTCACTGGCCTGGGTCCCTGCGCAGCCAGGTGGTACAGCAGCCCCTGAATACTCGGTGTGCCTGGGAGTCCAAGCGAATACCAGACCTGCTCGAGATTGCCACCCGCGGCAGGCATACCTGAGGAGGGAATAGTCAGGTTAGTGGGGGGGGGTCCCGCTGGGGGGGGGGGGTTCCCGCTCAGCCGGGGGGAGCAAAAGTTCCCACCCCGAGAGATCGACGGATGAACCCAAGTACAGTTGAACGTCAGGTTGCCGCGCCCCCTCCTCTACACTCGACAGATCGAGTAAAGAGGTGGACCGCGACACGCCCCCTGAAGGGGAAGGAGCCATACGCGGGAGCTGACACAGAGGAAGAAAAGAGGAAGACGTGTCCGTAACCAATGGTGTCGCTGGAGAGCCCTCCGACGACCCCCTGGCCGGCTTACGCGCCTTCTTCCTCCCCTCGTACTGCTCCCACTGCTCCTCCGACCAAGATACACATATAACATGTATCGGCGTGAGAGCATTCTTGCCCTCGACACCGAGTACATAAATCAAGAGGGTCTACTTCATACAGTGACCTAAAGGCCCCACACCTACGGCCCTCCACGCCAGGGCACAATCTGCGGCTGACTGGGGGTGGGGGGGGTCTCTCTGTCTTGTGGCCGCTCATATCCAGGCACAAAACAGCAATACAAAACTGATGAAAAAAGAGAAAACACAAGTACTTACAGTCACCCAAGTATTACTCAAGATAACCATACACACAAAAGGCTTCGATAAAGCGAAGGCGAAAGCAAACGACGATGGCGGGCAGAGAGGCGAACACACGTCTGTCTCCGTCAGCGGCCGAAAGCAACTATTTATTTAAATAATTATCTAGTGCACGCTTCTTCTTCTTCCTCTACCAAAAAATCATAGTTTCCTTAGATAAGCTGTGGTTGGTGTGCGGATTTAATACATGGAATGGGAAATTCATTGACACAAGCGACTCCGCAACATCGAGATGGCGTCAATTTTCTAAATATTCGGAGTCGTAAGTAAAAATTTCGAAAGTGTCATGGAGGTATGTGTCCACTGTGTAGAGCTAGACTTTCATTAACCTCTATTTGATCTTAAAATTTGACCTTAATTTCTAACTTCGGAGAAAATACTTACTTTGAAACGAGAGTAGAGGTCTCGAGCTCTTGCTCTCACCACCAACAACTCATGACTGGTGACCATCTCCGGTGACAGGACGTGTTAAAGTACTTTTTCGGAGGATGGATCCACACGCGGTGGAAACTGGATCCGCTAGTCCTGTCGGTTGTTCCCCCTAGTTGCCTGGTCACGTAAATAGCTCAAACCTCTCCTATACCTAATGGCAGGTCCTTACCTAACCAAATCTTAGCTACCTAACCTTAGGTACCTAAGGTGTCGTGACCTGACCTCGCCGCGGATAGGTACCCTAGATCTACCAAATCATCTAAATCAAATTAAAACCTAGGTATCATAAATCATTTTGGGGAGGGATCCATGGGGAGCAAAAGCCCCACTCTCTCCCCGGCCAGGTTAGCGTCCTGTGTACGAGGTTAGGTTAAGTCAAGGTCTAGCCAAATCTAGTAGTTACCTAGCTATAGTAGGTATAGCCTGGTGGCTCTGGCCCATAACCACTGCCACTTACTATGAGATTCAGGGCCTCTGTAAGACGGTTTTTTCGCAATAACTTTTTATCTATGCATTTCATAAATATAACGCTAATTCAGAATACACATTATATGTACACATAAATTTTGACTGCATTCTGCATTACGTAGGTTGAATAAATTTGGTACTTACAATGTAAAAGTGACTTTTTTTGAAGACGGGCCAACTTGCTCAGAGAAAAGGTTTCGAAAGCACTCGTTACGTAACTTATGACAGCATTTCTTCCCTCTTTCTCGATGGATGATTGGCTATACGTAACGAAGGCTATACCTCTGGCAACAATGACAAACAAATTTAAATACGTACAAGCAAAGCAGCACACCTTTATGAAATCTGAAACCTCTCCACTGATAATTGTCATAATGAACAAACCAACAAAATATGACAATTTGTCGAAAATTGCATTTTTCCTAACTATACAAACCTGAGGTCCTTTAACAATAGGAAGTAGCTAGCGGCAGCTGGAACGGTCGTAAGCTTCGAACAAGGGGAGAACGGTAGTTAACTGCTTGTCCGATCGTCGCGCGCCGCGCGACTGGGAGGTAAACAAATCACTTTTGCTTTTGGCCCATGCAAAAATACGCAGAGTGAGGGGTGGCATGAGGACGGGACTATATGTAAAGGACCTCAGGTTGTATAGTTAGGAAAAATGCAATTTTCGACAAATTGTCATTTGTTCCCGATACGTAATACAAACCCTCGTCCTTTAACAATAGGAAGACTCACTTCTTGGTGGGAGGAATCTGAGTCTTTTGATGAACAGACTATTGTTCGTCATCCCTGGAAATGCCTCCCTGGTCGTAAGAGCGAGGGAGGGATCCAAGCTCTGTCCGATTGATCGGGGTGTGCACCGCAGGATCAATGGTCAGACCTCTGGGCCGAGTACTAAGAGAGGAGGCACGTATCTCTTTGTTACCAGCATTGTAAGAACTTTTTCCTTTACATGAGCAAATGTAAAGTAATGGGTAAGTCTCATGTAGGCATCCACTTTCTCCCCCCCTTGTTGGAGAAAAGTGGTGGATATACACTCCTATCTCTAGTTAAAGAAGATAGGATGGAGCTCTGTTGAATAGCTTACCTGCATCTGACTCCCTTCCAGCAAAGGTAACGACCGTATCCCTCTGCCCACAGGTAGAGGTAGAGAAAAGATGGTGAAGAGAAGCCAGTCACTCTCTCATTCGCACATTCATTCTCCCAGTCATACCAGGAATCGATGCTGTTCTGCTGCTCGGTGCTGGGTAAGCTTACACAACGTGTTGAGCAGCCACCACAGGTCCCAAGGAAAAAGTATCCAAGGACTTGTGGGCAATATCCCGAAGGTAGAAGGAACGTGAAGGTGGTCTGGTTGGCCCAGACACCTGCCTTCAGGACCTGCGCCACGGAGAAGTTCTTACGGAACGCTAAGGAGGGTCCGATAACCTCTGACTTCGTGGGCTCTCGGTCGGAGCGTACGGATGTCGTCGCTACCATCAGCCTCGTACGCTCTCCTGATCACCTCACCAACGCAGCCAGAAAGAAAAGCGTGTTCTTGGAGACTTCTTTCTTGGTAACCCCAGTGCTAACGAAGAGGCGTCGACACTCAGGCCTGAGATGTCGAGTTCTCTTCAGATAGCGCCGTAGCGCCCTCACAGGACAAAGCAGCATCTCATCCGCATCGTTATCGGTGAAGTCCAGAAGGGAGGGGATCGTGAAAGACTCGAACCTGTCGTCAAGGGATCGACGGATTCTGAGTCTTAGCTACGAAGTTCGGGACGAAATCGAGCGTCACAGATCCCCAGCCTCTGGTATGTTTAACATCATAAGAAAAGGCCATGTAGTTTTCCCTACTCTCTTCGCCGATGCCAGGCCCGCAGCAAGAAGAGGGTCTTGAGAGTCAGATCCCTGTCTGACGACTCCTCGGAGTGGCTCGAAGGGTCTTCGATCAAAACTCCTAAGTACGAGAGTCACATCCCACGCAGGGGGGCCTGAGTTCCCCCTGGGGTGGGTCCAAGACCTTTCGAAGCTCCTCATTAGCAGGAGATCTCGAACGAATTCGAGATGTCCAGTCCCCCTCAGTTTTTTTTTAGGACGAGAGCCAGGGCGGCTCTATAATCCCTTAACTGTGGGTACTGAGAGGAGCTCTCTCGGCGAAGAAACACGAGGAAATCCGCTACCTGCTGAAGAGTGGCTCTGAGAGGAGACAAACCCTGTCTACGACACCAACCACGAAGACGGCCCACTTCCCCTGGTACACAGCTGCAGAGGACTGTCGGACGTGTCCAGCCATCTCTGTTGCTGCGCTACGAGAAAAGCCTCTCGTTCGCAAGAGATGTGTGGATAACAGCCAGCCGTGAAGTTGAAGGGACTGGACTGCTTGGTGGTACCGTTCTACGTGTGGCTGGGCTAGAAGGTTGTGCCAAGTGGGTAGCTCTCTCGGTGCGTCCCCCACCGCAAGAAGAGCCAGCAGGTCCGGATACCAAACGGCTTGCGGCCCGTTTGGGAGCCACCAGGATCATTCTGAGATTGGTGGGAGTGACCAGCGCTCGACTGATCACTTTCCGAATCAGACAGAAGGGAGGAAAGGCGTAAGCGAAGAGGTTGTCCCAGGGGTGTGGAGAGGCGTCCTCTGCAGCTGCCCATGGGTCCGGCACAGCTGAGAAGAAAACCTGAAGTTTTTCTGTTGTGCCGGGTGGCGAACAGGTCTACGACGGTTCGCCCCCACAGGTTGAAGAGCCTTTCCGCCCACGTCTTGGTGTAGAGACCATTCGGTCACCCCTATCACCTGATCCCGACGGCTGAGCTTGTCTGCTACTACATTCCTCTTGCCTGGAATGTAGCGTGCTGACAGCTCTATCGAGTGAGCCGTGGCCCACTCGTGCACCTGCACCGTCAACTGATGGAGCGGAAGAGACACTAGCCCCCCCTGCTTGTTGACATATGCCACTACTGTGGTGTTGTCGCACATCAACACCACTGAGTGTCCCACCAAGCGGTCCCTGAACTCTTGGAGAGCGTAGAAACGCCGTCTTGAGTTCCAGGACATTGATGTGAAGGTGCTTTTCGTGATGGTACACACACCTGCAGTCAACAACTCCTCCAGGTGTGCGCCCCATCCCTCGGTCGATGCATCTGAGAACAGAAGCATCTCCGGGGGGGGAGTGCGTATGGGCACTCCTCTTAAGAGGTTCTGTCGTCGAGCCACCAGGCTAGGTCCTGCCTCACCTTGTCCGTGATAGCCACGGGAAAGTAAGGAGGATCCTTGGCCTGAGACCAACTTCTCCCTTAGCCTCCACTGGAGAGACCGCAGGTGAGAAACGCCCGTGAGGGACTACTTCTAACTTCTCGAGTGACGACAGATGGCCGATCACGACTTGCCATTGCTGTGCTGCCTGTTCCTGCCGAGACAGGAACCGGCCGGCTGCCCCCTCCCTGAATTTGCTGATACGCAAGTCTGCGGGAAAGACTGCCCTGCTACCGTGTCTATCAGCATACCCAGGTACTTCATCTTCTGCTTGGGTTCGAGATCGGACTTCTCGTAGTTTATCACGATCCCCAGATCGCGACAAAACTTGAGGAGTCGATCT
>NC_061090.1:77360897-77379889 GCF_015104395.2 Macrobrachium nipponense | reverse complement strand
GTCCGGAAAGACCTGAGACTGTTACAGCAACACCAGCAGCAGGAACAACAGGAACAGGTCCGGGAACAGCAGGAACGGCAGGAACATCTGAAATGGAATGTGCAGCCTATCTGAAAAGGAAAGAGTAGCTGGAACGGCAACAGGTACGGCAGGCACTGGCAGGTACCACGGGAGAGCCAGGCGTCCTGTCGACAGTCACCGTCCATCCGTGGCACTGGCGGCATGGTCCCAGTGGGGTACTCTTAGGGCAGCAGAAGTCCGGGGTCGGCAAAGGAAAAAAATCCAGGTGGTGGTGGCATCGTCCTCTTTGGAACGGCGGCAATGGGGGGTTTTTGTACTGCCACCGTGGTGTCACCGACATTATATGGGGCGTATATACCAGATGTGGTGGCATCTCATACGCTGGTGTCGTTTAATGTGGTAGTAGGTGGTCACCGCACCATGAGTGACCACCGCCGACCCGCCAACGCTGAAGCAACCCCTGGATGCTGGGCACTCCCTGCAGTCCCAGCGACTCCCACACCTGTCCCAAGTCGTCCTTCGCTGATGGCACACCTGCGGAAGCAACAGTCGGGTAATTGGAGGGGCTTCCCCGCGCCTCCTGGGGGGCGAAACACCCCCCCAGAGCGGACGGAAGATCCCGAGTACAGCTGTACGTCCGGGTAGCGGGCGCCCTCCTCCACACTCGACGGATCGAGAGAGGAAAAGGACTCCGCTACCCCCCCCGCAGGGAAGGCGCGAAACGTGGGCTGGCCGGGAGGCAGGAAAGAGGACGAAGTGTCCGTCACCAAAGGAGTCACTGGACTTTCCGATGACTTCTTGGCCGGGCCTAAGTCTCTTCCTGCCCTCGTACAGCACCCACTGCGCCTCGGACCAATTCATACAAACCACACATGGTTCGTTGCGGGAGCATCTCGCCCCCGACAACGAGTACAACCTCGTGGGGGTCCACCTCAACGAATGACCTGAAACCCTCCACATTTACGCCCTCCAGCCCGGGACACACTCTACGGGCGACTGGAGGGCGCGGTGATATTTCCATTTCTTCCAATTCACTCATTGCAAGAATAATAGAATTGAGGAAAAGTACTTACAATCACTCCTGATATACAGAAAGAGAAACAAATACTCAAAGTTGAAGCAAACGACAAAGCGGGCAGAGCGATGGCGAACACGTTCCTTCCCACACACGGCCGAAAGCAAAAGTGATTTGTTTACCTCCCAGCCGCGCGACGATCGGACAAGCAGTTAACTACGTTCCTCCCCTTGTTCGAAGCTTACGACCGTTCCAGCTGCCGCTAGCTACTTCCTATTGTTAAAGGACCGAGGGTTTTGTATTACGTATCGGAACAACTTCAAAAACTAAGCGCACTGTGATTTTTTGAAAAAATTATTTTTTTCCGCGCTCACTCAAAACCGGCTCCGGCATTCGGGAGACGTTTTGATTTTTACCGCTTCGGCATTTAAGGGTCAGTAGTCTAACTCCCAAAATAAGTTTCCTAAGAAATTACAGTCTACTTTATAGTTCACAATCAGATTGACAAGATGTAGGGAATAGTTGGTAATTTTTAAAAACATAGTAGACAAGCTTGATTTGATAACTGCTATATCCAATGTCAAGCAATTTTTATTTATTGGCTATCTACCTATTGACTGAAAAAAATAGCCGGTACCATATTTTGGCTTTAAACCTTCACCAGTAATTATCGCCAGAATGATAACTTCATGAGGCTCCACCCACTTTGGCCTTGTTATAATTCAGGATAACACTGAAGGCTATCATGGGCATAGTTGGATTACAAAATTTAACTTCTGGCTATACCTAAAAACTCATTTCTCGAGTAGTTGTAAGAAGTGCTAAATGATCCTCAGGGATCCCAGCAGTTGGCCTAAACGTTTAATTCATGTAGGGTAAAAAACCGCATGGTACACGGGTGGACCATGTACGATCAATGTGTACAACCCCAAGAAAAGTACATTATAACGCGTCCTGACACCGGAGTAGAGGTCTTTAGCTCCGTTTCTCACCAACAACAAGTTGCGTCTGATGCCCATCTCCGATGTCAGGACGCGTTATATTGTACTTTTTTTGGGGTTGTACACATTGATCGTACATGGTCCACCCCTGTACCATGTGGTTTTTTTACCCTATATTACGCATATACTGTTGCGGCACTACTGCTACAGTAGTATTACTACGCTATCACAGATACCCCACCCACATCTATGTATCGTTTCGCCATTCATAAAGTCTTCGGGTTTCAGAGTCGATGGAACAAGGAGAATGAGTTTCTGTTTAGTGGATGGGCGGGGCAACATTTCGTCAAAAGGTGTTTACTTTGCTTACGTAATGAATGTTTTTCGACTCTTGGCTCGTAATCATTGGCCATGGCGTCGGCTAGATAATTTTTACGGAGCGACTACATATCCACGGACGATCGATTTAGCTAGCTATAGTATGTGGTACTTCGCGCCTTATCTGCATATTTAAAGATTCTTGGTAAGCACGCCATGTTCTGGCAAGAGGTAATGTTGCACTGCGTGCGCTCCGACTGCCGTGTCCGTGGATCTGTAAACTACCCATTTTCACTCAATAAAATTTTAAACTATCGGGTTTAGGTTATTGATAATGCTGACAAAATTTCTGTGGTTGTAAAATATAGATAGGTACATACCTAGGTATGTCAACGTTCAGCTACATCCGATGCTTTGACAAGGAGCAAAGTCCAAAAAACCGTGTTACAGAGGCCCTGAATCTCATAGTAGATAGATTAAAACAATTTTAAGACGCAAGAAATGATACAGTAACCATTTTGCTTTTATGTCTTGAACCCTTACTTAAAATAGGTTGAAGTGATTTTACCTTGACATTATGGTAGTAGTAGTAGTTATGGTCGAGGCAATGCCTTTGCAACGGCGCCTCTTAGTCTTGGGTATTTTTTGTTTTTGTTTGTTTATTTGTTTAGCTCTTTCCTGTGGTTTTTTTCTCTCTTGTTTTTTTCCACATCAGAAAAGTATATGGTTTCTTTTCTTATTTCGTTGTTACCTGAAAATAGAAATTTTCCCACTACGTCACTTTCCTTCTCTTCATAGGGTTGTTGTAGCCCTATTGCTTTAACCCGTTCCTCTATATATGTATCACAATATAAAAGGAAATGAAATAGTCTTCACTGCATCATTGCAAAAGGACAACATGTTCTCCTTCTGGTGCCTTTTTGCTATATTTAAATTAAGAGAGTTGGTTCTGGCTTTGAAGAGAAGGACTGAACCCATAGAGTTGTCATAAATTTCTTCGTCTTTTATTTCTCTTTTCCACGTTTTATATATGTTCACAGTCACTTTATTTTCCAACTCTTCTTTCCACCTCTCTGTGTCCCATATTCTGGCTTTGTCCTTTATTTCTGTTCTGGACATTCCTTCTAATTTTTTAAATTATTTTAACTTCATGCATGTACTTTTCCACAGTTTTCCACCATTTTCCTTTCCCTTTTCTTGCATATCTGTAATTAATTTCTTCGTTACTCTCTTTTCCGTCCATTTAAAGTATTATTTACATAGCTTATCTTCCGCCCATCATAATTCTACTTTTCATTGAAGAAGCTCCTATCTCCCCCCTTAATGTGGCTACTACTGTACTTCTACATCCCCGCCCCTAATATTTTCCTATATACCCCATTCTCTATTCTTTGTAATTTTTTCTATTCTGCGTCTGTTAGATTAACCACATTGGTCCGTATAAGATTGATGGTAGAGCTATGTTTTTCCAGAATGTTTTCCCTATTAGAACTTTGTTGCAGCTTTTTTTCTATTACGGAGTAGGTTAGGTTGGCTAACTTCTGTGCTTTATTCAACATTTCTTTTTTCTGTAGCTTAAACAGATTTCTAGAGTCATTTATCTTTATTCCAAAATAGGTAATGTTCTCCCTCACCTTATGTTCTCTATCTCTTCTGGTTTATCTTTCATGTTGAAAATAATGATGCTGCTTTTCTCTTTATTTATTTCTAGCCCACATTTGTTCCCTATATCTATTAAAATCTTTATGTTTATTCTTGAGTCTTTCTATATTACTTGCTAGAACTAATCCATCGTCGGCGAAGAAAAGTCCCTCCCTATCTTTACTAGTTCATTTTCAAATCCTGTCCCTTCCTCCTCCCATTTTCTTAATTATTAAATATGTCATTAGTTTGAAAAGTGAAGTAGAGCCTGTGCAACCTTGCCTAATCCACTTGTATTTCCATTTCCTGTTCTACTCCCTCCCCTAGGTCTATTATTGTGCTATCCCCTTCATATATGTTAACTACTGCCTCTATGATTTTTGGATGTATTTTGAACTGTTTCATAACTTCAATCATGACTTCTCGTTTTACCGAGTCAAATGCTTTACTGTAATCGATAGCTATTACTATTAATGGTTTTCTATTCCTGTAGCTCTCTTCTACACCATATTGTAGTGTAAGAATGTTATCTTCTATCCTACTCCCTCCTGTAAATCCTGCTTGGCATTCGTGATCTTGTTCATTCAGTCTGAGGTGTGCTTCTATTTCGTCTTTTATCAGCATCATGAATACTTTGTATGATATATTTAATAAAGCTATAGGCCTTAAATCCTTAGCCCTTGGTTTCCTTTTCTTTCTATCATTTTTGTTCTAGATTTCTTCCAAGATTCAGGCTTTTCTTTGATTTCTAGTTCTTTGTTGTAACACCTAACTAGTACTTCTATACATGTTTTGCTCTTCATTAAAAGCTTTGTAAAGCTCTGTTTGATTTCTTCCATCTGGGCCTGCAGCTTTTTTAGCTTGAGGCTTGACTTAGACAAGCTATGACTTTTTCCTTGGTTATCACAGGCTCTTGCATTGGGATTATCTTCCTTTTGCATTCCATCACTAGGTCCATGTGTTCTCTTAGTACTTCCTGGGAATCTATAGTCTCCAATTCTTATGATGTCATCTTCTGCTGCCAATTCATTTTGTTTTCATATTCCATCCTTTTCTCTTCGTTCCAGATTCCTTTATATTATTTTCGTGTTTGCTGTAAATGGTTCTCCAATAATTCACTAATTCTTCCTTTGTTCAGCCTCATTTAGCTTGCTTCCCTGTTCATTATATAAGTGTATAGTTTCTTTTTTGGCTTTTTGTTATTTCTTAACTTACCAATATTTTCCAGAGCTCTTTGTTTTTGTTTCTTTTTATTTCTTCTGTTATTTTCTTTTCATATATTGTTATCTTTTCTCTTATAATATCTGCACTTCTTTTTTCTTTTGCATATATTTCTTCTCTAGACTTTCTTTTACGACATTATCTCTCTCATTCCTTTTCTCCTATTCAGCTCCTTCCTTTCCTTGATACCTTTTCTTATTTCTTCACTGAACCAGGGTTGCTCTTCTACTTTCTCCTCTACTAGCAACTTTCTCCTGTATGTTCTCATTAGCTTGTCTTCTGCTACTTCTTTTATTGATAGGGTCCATATCTGTGATTCTGTCAATGTCTTATCTATTAGGATCTCTTCTAATTTTTTTATAAAGTCATTTAGGTTGTCTTCATCTGTTTTGAAGTATTTTACTTCCCCCCATTTACCCTTGTTGAGATTCTTGTTCTGTCCTTTGAATGTTAAGTGAATGGTAATTAGGTTATGGTCTGAGATATCAAATTCCTTTTGTCTTCATCAATTACCATCTCCTCAAAATTTTTGTATAACTTCTCATTGACTAAAGCAAAATCTATTACGCTTTTCATCTGCATTCTCTCCATGTGTATACTCCAGTGCATCTGTCTTCTGCGTTAAGTAGTATTAGCCTATGTTCATTCATCCATTCTAATATTATTCCCCGTTTCTCTGTCTGTATTCTGTGCCTAAGAAACCTATATGGCCATTGAAATCTCCTAAAATCAGTAATGATTCTTGGGGTCGTTTTATGTTTTTTCATTATGTTTTCGCATTCTAGTTTTATTTGCTTTATCTCTATTTTTATCTCCTCTGTATTTCCTACTGATAGGTATAACAATAAAATGGGATATTATATTGTATATTGTTTTGCATTTAGCATATAATAGGTCTTTGCTAATAGTCTCCACCTTGTTTAACATCTGTGCTATCACTGTCTCTATATAGCATCATTAACCCTCCCCCTTTTTGTCTTTCATCTCCCTCATATTTTCTATTTTATTTTATACCTTTACTTAATGCTAACTTGTCTAGTTTCTGGTAGTTTCAGTTAAACAAAAAATATCATATTTTCATTGTCTAAAAAAACTTTCTATTTCTACTATCTTTTGTCTAGTTAAACACTGTATATTTATCATATATATTTTGAACTGTATTTCAACTTTTTTTGATTTTGGCTCCTTGGTTAATGTATTATTTTCATCTCCGTTATTACATTTCTCCTATTGCCCCATCCAGACTCTGAAAATTTTCATTTCTGATTAGTTTACCCTTTCTGATGTACCATCCCTGTTCCCCCCTTTCTTTCTTGTCTTTGAGTTCCTGTCTCAATATCTTATCCTGTTCTCTTTCTCTGAAGGTTAGGTCTGGTGCTATGAATATTCTGTTGTATCCTACCTCTTGTTTCCCCTTGAGAATCTTGGCTTTCCCTATTACTGCCCATTTCTCCCTTTCACATTTTCACTCTAAACTAAAATAGGTCTTGGCCTAGGTTCTCTGTCTCTATCCTGGTTCCCTGTAGTACTATTATTGGGTGCCTGCATCCTATCATTTCTTCCTAATCTACTTACTTCTACTATTTCAATGTCCTTAGCCCTAGTTCCTCTTTGAACAGCTTGCTACAGGTTTCTGTGTCATTTCTAAGCCTAGTTTCATTATTTTCCCTCTAAGCATTCCTTGATGTTGTAAATAACAAGATTATTTTTACGTTTTTCTGTCTCCCATAATTCCTTCACCTCTTCTCTAATCACTGGTTTAAAATCCTCACTTCTTACTCTCTGTTCAGTGTCTAAGCCTCTTTTCACTTCCTTTAGCTCCTCACTGAGTTTCATTATAACCTCTTCTAGGGCACTCATCTTGAGCACGAAAGTATCCCTCAGTGTCTTCATCTTCCTGTTCTCAGTTTTTCATATTCTATAAGCTCCATTGCATCTTCCACAAAACCAGTTGAGGCTTTTATTTTTCTGTACTAATTTATATTCTTCCTTACTTACTTTTACGCAGCCGTTGTGAAACCAGCTGTCACAATAATCACAAGCGATGCCATACTGATTCTTTGTTACCTGCTTCTCGCAGATCGCACAATCGTCCGGCAGAGTTTCTTCTTCCGAACCAGAGGTAATGTCTTCCTTGGGATTCTCATCCTTATGCCTATTAGTGATCCTTTCTTTAAAACCATTTTTGGAAATTACCTACTACCCTGTAACCACCAGTGGTGGTAGCGTAGCGTAGTAAAAGTAGTAGTAACCGCCGTAGTGGACCTGTGCAAAGGCTCCCTTCCTCTTCTGGTAACTTGCATTTCCAATTTTTCCTCTCCCTCCTAGTTTTCTGTATATATATATTTATATATATATATATATATATATATATATATATATATATATATATATATATATATATATATATATGCCCATCAAAACACTCTGGTTTAAAGCTATAAACCAGTGTTTTAATGGACCTTTCATGCTAGAGACGTATGATAAGTGACCAATAATATGCTGCCTTTGTTGACATTAGAAACTCAGCTGACGTCGCTGGCAGCTACACGAAGCGAGTCGAGGTGTGGTCATCAAACACTGCCTTTTCTTCGCGGATTTGTCTATGTTTTTCCAATCTTTACAGTCTATGTCTTTCTACTAACCTTGTACGGCTTTTTTGCCTACTCTCAAACCATTTCTTCCGCGGCATTTTGCGTGAAGAGCGAAAAACAGTTAAATATATATCGCACTAGCTGGCAACGTTGGAACACGTGTCGACGTAACGAAAGTTATGGTTGCAATGTTGTTTTTGATTAAACTGACCTTGTGTCAGCACGGGCTCTTGCTCACAGAGCAGCAAGCAGAGTCAAAGCATATAGTGTCTGTTCAAGAGGCGGTACTAAAACCTATCCCCACCCCTTGTGAAACGTCATCAGTTACAAAAGGACCATATCTTTATGAAACTATATTTACGATAACATTTTCATAGAACTATTTTTGCGATGGCGTTTTCTTATATAAATTTTCCTTTTATTGCATGTTGCCGTATACTACGTTAAAGTACAAAGAATGATCTTCCAAATGATATATAGCACATTACAATTACGATTACTTTCAAACCCAAAAGCGCGCACATAAAAAATTATCTACGCACACAAAAATGTGCAATTACTTCATCCGTCAACCTACATATTTTCACGTTTCGTAGCGTATCTGACTAAGGAATGATGATAGAAAGAAACTGAAAAATGGATTAGAAAGCTGATAAAATTTACTATATAATGGAATTCTAGGTCAAAGACGGACAAAAATGTTTAAATTGTATGTAAATATTTACCACATTTTTCTTACATAATTTTTCATCTTATTACATTTTGCCATATACCATGTAAAAGTACAAAGAATGCCCTTTCAATTGGTATATGACACATTACAATTACAATTATTTCCAAGCCAATAATCGAGCACAGAAAAAATGATCTACGCACGCAAAAATTATAAAAAGTTAAGCGTTCCTGGGAGATCTGAAATCTAGCCCCGCCCCTTGTGAAACGTCATCAGATACATCGAGCCAGACTGACGAATACCTTTTTGTACTTTTTCCGAAAATATTATAATCTTTTGAGGCATGCATAATTAATAACTTTATGTATACAGTTTGTGTTATATGTAAACTTATGTGTTCGGAAGTATATTTATGTGATTTGAAGTGCTTATGAGAAATTTTCTGGAAATGTGTTCCCTGTATCATTTTCTTCATCATTTATTCATTTGATACCTTGTATTGTATATGATGTAATTCTTATACTTTTGATATTGTTTTCTTTTTTGTGGTCAAGTCGTGCAAATGCAACTACCATTTTTTACACTGCCTGTATCCACCTTTTCTTTGTATTTATTGCATATCAATAAGTATTCTTAATAAGATTTGGAAAATATAATTAATCTATCATTCTAACCTTTAGCATAACAAAAAATTTGCTTTTCAAAGTGAGGTATGAACACAGTGACAGAACTAAATACATTTTTTAAGAATTATTTAAAATCTTGATAATATTAACTACGAAAGAGAGAGAGGAGAGAGAGAGAGAGAATGAGAAGAAGAGAGGAGATGAGAGAGAGAGAGAGAGAGAGAGAGAGAGAGAGAGAGAGTTGTCATGTTATAAAAAATGGACTTGAAGAGAATACAGTAAACCAGTATATAAGTAAGTAAATAAATAAGTAAAGAATAAACATATGAAGAAAGCTGGAGTAGCTATGTGTGTTCAAACTGGTATATTTTATGTGCAATAAAACAAGGCTTGGTGACTAAATAAGAGAATGGGCATTAAAAAAAATCAAACATGTGACCTCTCTTCAGATTTTATCAAGATTTTATAAAAAAACACCATGTGATATGGATTAAATGTATAAAAACTAAGGGTTCTTTAAGTAATTAGATGGAAAAGCAGGAAGTGTTACTCTTGTGACGTCACAGTATTAGCTCCGCCCCCACTGCCGAGTTGAGCAGACCCTATATACCTTGATTGGGTATTAAAAAACATCAAGCATGTGACCTCTTTACAGATTTTATCAAGATTTTATCAAAAACAGCATGCGATATGAATTAAATGTATAAAAACTAAAGCTTCTTTAAGTAATTCAATGGAGACGCACGGGAAGTGTTACTCTTGTGACGTCACAGTATTAGCTCCACCCCAGGCCCCCACTGCCGAGTTGAGCAGACCCTATATACTTTGACTCTGGTTGCAAGTTGAAGGGACACAAAGAACGGCTAGTCTTGCCGGTCGCCTTGGGACCGAAGTGTCAGTCGGAACAGCCATTCTCAAGTGTCCCAACAAAAACGAGCGGGAGTGTGCGCCCCAAAGATATGCATTACCAAAGTCTACTGGCAACACTGAAGGGTAAAATATCGTATAGAAATATGATTATCTATATCAAATGAAGCACAACAAAGAATATCATGATTTCAGGATTACTTTTTGTTGCGAATACTTTCATAAAAAGACAATTCTTACCCATTTATAGGTAAGATAGAGCTTTAATACTTTACGTCAGGCAACAGAGCACAATTTTGATACGGGCTGCTCTAGGAGCAAGAGCCAGTGCCAGAACAAGGCTGGCTTAATCTTCAACAACAAGCACACAAAGGATACCAAAACCTATTTAAAGTTGAAAACACAACGTATAGACCTCTGCACTCACAACCAACCCCCGACAGCTACAGTCAAACTGTTTGACAGGACATAAAAAAGGTCAAAGTGGAGCATGCACAGCTTTATCTTTGGTAAATATGTATTTCAGCTGATTTAAGTTTTTGCTTGCTGCTTGCTAGACAAAAAAAGAAAAATCAAATGTAGCTTCCCAACTGAGGCTACAAAATCATACTTCTAAACTTACTGAAAACTTATCAGAAGCATTCAAAACTTCACTATGAGCTTTGTAATTAATAAATCTATGCTGATGTTGAACTTACGGTCAAAGAGAAGCCTAGATGTACAAGCCTTCTCATCAGCTTTTTTTGTTTGCTACCACCATTTTCAATGCTGTTGCCAACTCAAATAGAGGCGGCGGGATTTTTTTTTAAACTCAAGTCTGGACATGACCTGAAACTGTCCTCTTCAAAATATTACTGGCAACATTCTTAAAACCAGCCATACTAAGAAACATGATCTTGTATAACTATATTTCTCTCTCCCAAGATTCCTTGCCATTTTTGTAAGCAAATGTGCAATCAAATCAAACGAGGAAAGAGACGCGAATTCTATGGCTTTTATCACCATACAATGATCCACAACATGCAAATTCAAAGTTGTGGATTACAAGCAAACATACAGATTGACTATGCAAGACAGTAATATCTGGGAGATCAAGCCTCACTTCACAATGCATGAAATGTTTCAGCCAGTCGGCGGCATTCAAGTCCTCACACATTTTATTTAATGTGCAATTTGAGTTGGTAAATCTGATCAATTGTACATCTTAATGTTGATCATTATCAACTGATTACAGCAGTTATTTATAAAAAAAAAAATATTGTCACAAGTTGGAAAAGGGTTTAATAAGTTTGTATACTGAATAATACTTGGATGACTTAGTACTTAAACAATACTGAGATCTAAAAGATTAACATTAAAAATACTACTTTATCATCAAAGAGGTCAAAGTATTTTGCAAATGGGAAAAGTCCTTGTGAGCAATTATCAGCCGGTGACCAAAATTCTACATGTCCTGTTATGGTAGATGAAGGCGAAGGAGAGGTAGAGAGAGGGGTAGAAACTGAACGAAAAATAGGATGTTTAAAAAGTGAGAGCAATAAAACCAGCGCCTTCGCCACAACAGAAAATTGATGAGTAAGCTGGGAAAGTGAACTCTCACCCCTCAAGTGGGTGGTTATGATGGATTACGACAACCAACAGGATTCGCCCTGGGGTGGCACCGGAAGCTGGAGGAACCAATTATGAAAAAGTAAGATGTTCTCTAGTAGCCAAGAAGGAGGAGTCTGAAATTCAGGAAGAGGTTCAGAGCTCATTTGGAAAGCACAGAATAGTTAGTTAGGAACTCAACTCTGGACGCAAAACATGTGTCGGTTGATACTCTGTACCCTGTGAAAAATTGTGTGTTTGGACAGTGAATTTGTGTGTGTTATAATAATAATTAAGATAAACAACTTGGTGTTTAACTTGCCAAGAATCCAATGATATGTATCCATGCCAAAACCTCCTGAGAGAATGGATCAGTGAAAAGAATTAAATTAAAATAATTAAGACAGTCCAGTAAGACGTCCAGAAAAACTTAAGTATCCTACAATATATAACCATAAGTTCCTAAGAGAGATTTAAACACAACGCATTGTAGATGAAGGATAACTCCCATATAACAAACTAAAAGAGAACAAATACAAACCAAAACTACAAAAGAAAAAGACTGACTAATAACGAAGAAAAAAAGAATAAACTCTAACACTGGAACTCTTTATGTTTCATGGATAGCCTGGGAAACCAGTACTATTGTCTTTTCGATTATGAATAAATTCAACTTGGATTAACTAAACTTTATTTTCATCTCTAACACGTGATCACTGAATAACAGCCAAAGTGCTAAAGCTGCTTGCATCAACAAGGCTCGACTTTTCTACAGATATGAGTAACACCTGTAATAAGTCATAGTATGGAGGAGTTATGGAGTTCCATTTGGCAACGTCTGTGTGTGTGTGTGTGTGTGTGAGAGAGAGAGAGAGAGAGAGAGAGAGAGGGCGTAATTGCTGGATGGGTGGTTAGCGATTGGATTGGATGTTGGAGAGTTCTGGGTTGTCTGCTGGTGCTGTTAGAGATCAGAGTTCTGTGTTTTTGGTTAGTTTTCAGTCAGTCTTTGGTGAGAGCTGTTGATAATAAGTAGTGTTGACAGCAGTTTATTGGAGGAATTGAAAGTCAGTTGATTTGTTTTATTGATTTGTTGTTAGTTTGGTGTTGTTTGCTTTGGAGCGGTTGTGCCTGTATTGTTGGATTTGTTGTGCTTTTGAGTTCCTGAGGGTTGTATGTGATTGTTGTGGTTGAGGGTTTTTTGTTGTTGTTGTTATTTGGGGGCTGTTGTGGTTTCTTGGTCTGGTTGTGAGTTGTTGAGGGTTGTTGTTGTTGCTGGGGGGCTGTTGTGATTCCTTGAGGTTGTTAGTGGGTGTTTGTGTTGCCTTTTTGTGCTATTGGTTTTTTTGTGTTGTTGGTGATTGTTTGTGCAGTGGTCTTGGGTTGTGGTTGTGTTCCTTTTTTGTTGTTGTGTTGTATAGTTGTGGTGTTGTGTTTCTTGGTTTTGTCTTGTGGTTGTTAGTGCTCCGTGACCTCGACCGGCAGACAGCACCGCATAGCCTGGAGTATCTGGAGTGGTTGGTAAGTACATGTGATGTGTGTGTGTGTGTGTGTGTGTGTGTGTGTGTTTTTTGTAGGTGTGGGTCAATTGCCCTGCGTGTATTTTGTTGTGTATAGAGGAAAGTGTGACAGAGCGTGAGTTTGGCAGCTGGATTGATTAGGTATATGTTGGGGGGGGGGGATTCTGCAGCTTGTTTTTTGAGCTGTGATCCCGCCACAATAGGTTTAGATTGTCCTTTGTTGACTTTGCCTCTAAGTTGTATTCTGGTCTAGCTGTCCAAAAAGTCCCTTCCATTATTGCTTGACAGTAATTGCCAATTACTTTATTTTTGAGAGCAAAGCAAATATATTTTCTTTCCTCATTGTGGTTTCCTGTATACATATGTTACAAGATGAACAGTTTAAATAGCAGGATAAGGCAAATGTATTATGTATGAGAAGTATGAATTAACTTTTGGATTAATGTGGCACACAATAGGTTGTGGTATCAGAGAATCTTCGCAGCAACCCTCTACCCCACAGGCACTACATCACTTCCAGCCTTTTACTGACGAGCCAGTTTCCTTGGTCTTATCTTACTTAGTCATCCAACTCCTTCAACTTCTTGCTTTAATTTTCATTTCTAATTTTAAACTAATAATGTTACTGTTTACTTAATAAATGTATACCAAAATGAACTGAAACCTCCATTACATCAATCAGATCTCTTGAAAAATATTCATACTACTACATTACAAGTTTAGACATGCCTCTTTACATTTTGGACAAATAGAACTCTTGAACTCTTTCAGTATGTATGCAAACACACACATGCAATACATATATGTATATCAGTAATCAAATATAAAAACTAAATAAAAAAACCTAAACTTTCCTTTTATGATAAAAAAGTATTCTGATAAAAAAATATTCCATGTTAAAAAAAGGCCATCAAACTGAAAGTTTATCGTCTGTTGTTTGTTTTTCATCACTTATCTCATCACTGCTGCTCGGCATCTCGCTCTTATGCTAAAAAGGAAAAATAAAAATAATGCATCACCATGGCTTCTCACTGGGCTCAATTAAAAATCCAAAAAGAAAAACATTCTAAGAATAGTAAATATCCAAATAAATAAAACATTATAATAAAAGATTTTAAATGAACCCAATAATCATATAAATGTCCAATATCATGGTCACATTGTTTCCTGGATCAGTAGTCTTTCATATATTAGATAGAACAAAAACTGGAAGTGTTCCACATAGCAAACCCTTTGGACCCTCGGGTATTAAACTGATAAATGACTTAGCTTTTTTAATAACTGTACACATGTAATCAAGTTAAGTATATCTTTGTTATACCAGACCGCTGAGCTGATTTGATTAACAGATCTCCTAAGGCTGGCCCAAAGGATTACATATTTTTACGTGGTCAGGAACCAATTGGTTACTTAGCAACGGGACCTATAGCTTACTGTGGAATCCGAACCACATTGAGAACTGAATTTCTATCACCAGAAATAAATTCCTCTGATTCCTTGTTGGCAGAGTGGGTCCTAGACTTCTAAGCTGAATCCATGATAGCACACAGAAGGCACACATACTCAAAAGCATAAATAAATCACAGTCAAAACAAAGAAACCGGCTTGGGCAGGAGGACAGTAAATACAAACATCCACACTCCAAGGCAGTCGAAGAAAGACTAAGTGGGGCACATGATGCAGACATGGTCAGTGACCAGTCTTTACCTTGGATACACATTGTTGCCAGATGCCACAGATTCTACATTACAACCTAGACCGTTTTTAACCAGTTTCCAGCTGGCGCTAGAAGATTATCCTATTGTTAAGACCAAAGGTTTGTTCCGCATATAAACAAATTGGGTATTTTGGCCTTTAAAAGTTTAATATGAACAGAAATAATTTGATGACCAGAGTAGGCAAAATCTAGTTTCATTGACAGTATACTTTTTAAAAATTGCATCTTTGGTCAGGAAATAGATTATGAAGTTGTACAATTGTTTTTGGACTTTTTTCCTCATATTGGAGTCGCAGCAAACCCTTCATTCACTATTCCTTGACAGGAATTGTCATGACATCTGCAATGTGCTGGTTTTGGCAAAGTTGCAATTTCAATTCACAATGAAATAACAGTGTTGCAGGCAAGACAATGATAACAACACAGGTAAGAATGATGCATTTATGTATTAAGCTGAAAGTATTTCATGAATTGGCCTTTTTGTGTGGCTGGCATTGCAGGAAATTCTTGTACTACAGTAGTATTGAGTTTTGGAACTTCATGAATGACGTTTTTACTTTTTAAGAATGTTACAATCCAGGTGTATATTTTCAAATTCAGATGAGCAAATTCCAAGTCGAATCGGATCGACTCCCTTTCCATAGGTTATAAGATGTCTGTTTCTCCATGTAAATATGTCTATAATCACCACTGAACTAAGCTTTGTCTTGAATAATGATAGTCATCAAATGAGAAGGAATTCATCTTACTTATTTGCGGATTATGCTATCACTTACAGAAACTTCATTATACAATCATGACCCATTAAAAAATCAGAGATCACTGAAAATTCCGCGACATTATGCTTGAGATTTATTGTATATCTTTAAAATCAGATACATCAGGGGTACCTCAGTTTTATTCATCAAAGAAACAGAAGCATGACCTGAGGTCACAATTGGAGGCTGCAGTATTGGTTTTAACATCAGAAAAATCAATAAACAACTAATCCAAGCAATTAACAGACTTGTGTACATTACTATCTGCTCACTGCCAGATTCAGTGGTCAAAATCTCTAAGTTATGGTGATGATAGGAAAACCACTCCGTGGTAAACACTGACATTGTCAACAAACATAAAGGAAGCTTTTCAAAGGAAGCTTTTCAATCAACTTTCTGCATCTTATTCAAGATCGTGAAAAGTAAAAAACAGGATCATCTAAGTCTGCTTTGCAGTAGCTGTAACACAGTTGTTATGTCTACCACAGACCTTTACAACCTGGAATATGTAAGACCATTTATGAAATGGAACACAAAATGTTGGCCAAAGGCCAAGTAGTCAGACCTATGAGGTCATTCAGTGCTGAAATTGAGAGTAACAGGAAGAAAACCTTTCAGCTGCACTGTGAAATACCTGTTCGGAGAGGGTGGAAGTTAAGATGGAAGAAAGAGAATATGTGTGGATGTACAGTAAAAGGAATAAAGGGGGTTGCAGGTTGGGGGTGGGGGCCAAAGGCCCCATAAGAGATGCACTGACAGCACTAACCACTATGGAGATAAGACCATTTATGATTATAATTGGAAAATGACTGGGATTAGAGCGCTGCAAATTCTTACGTTGATCATCAACCCTCCAATCACCAAACATGCAAAACTGCAGCTCTCTACCCTAAGTAGTTCTGATTTTATTTAAGGTTAAAGTTGGCCATGATCGTATGTCTGGCACTGCTATGCATGCCAACAACACAGGCCACCACTGGGATGTGGCCTCTTGTCTTTCCATCTGTCTGTCTTTCTGCCTGTCTGTCCGACTGTCTCTCTTGCTAAATCTCCTTCAGCGTCTCCCTCCTAATTGATCAAAGCCTCTCAGTCAGCGACTCATCATCACTTACACTAAACGCTTCAATCTATTGTCGGGGAGGCGCTTCGTCCATACAGGGCTTGAGAAGTCGGGTATTATGTAAGTTTACGCGCATGCGTGCCGTGTGTATGTAGTATATGCGTACCCACAAACAGACATTCATACAAACAACACACACACACACACATATATATATATACATACATATATATATATATATATATATATATATATATATATATATATATATATATATATATATATATGGATGGATGTGTGCGTGTGTGTGTATGTTCCAGCATAACTTTGAAATGCATTGGGCAGTTTCAACCAAAACTTGGTATACATATGAATTACTATCTAGAAAATAATACTGGCTTAAGGAGAGCCTTAAGATAGGTGCCCCCTGACGGAGCTGTTGTTGTTATGCCAGGGAGTCTATTAGTCCTACAGACAAGGCGATTTTCAGTTTTGTTGTTGGGTTCTAAGTACAGAACAGAATATTTAGGCCAAAGGCCAAGTGCTGGAACGTTTGTGGTCATTCATCACTGAAACGGAAATTGACAGTAATAGGTTTGAAAGGTGTAACAGGAGGAAACCTCGAAGCAGTTGCACTATGAAGCAATTGTTAGGACAGGATGAAAAGTAAGATGGAAGAAAGGTGATATAAAAAGAGGTACCGTAAAAGGAGTGAAAGTGGCTGCTGCTAGGGACCGAAGGGTCGCTGCCAAGAACCTTAAATAATGCCTACAATGCACCGCATAAGGCGCACTGACAGCACTGCCCAGGATTCTATAGTGGACTGGCTATGTCTTGGACCCGTCTGTCGACTGGCTTGAGGTTTATGATTTGCTTTCAAGCTGTGTATTTTCAAGCACACGATTTTACTTATGTGACGCGCTGGGGAGCAAGCACTTTTAGTGTACCGCTGTACATTTTCATCAGCACCTAAAAATTCCAAGCGCAAGAGTGAGCTGAATGGTCGATTGTCTTTTGGTGTACCTGCACCTGAGCTTCTTGAAAGCTCCATGTCAGAGGCTCCGAGGTTGTTTCTTGGCGTTCCTTTCAGTGTTCAACATATATTACATATCGGAACTGTATAAGACCCTGTATAAGACCAATCAAAATTCGTTCTACAGCAAAATTTGAAGGAGAGAGAGAGAGAGAGAGAGAGAGAGAGAAATATGAAAGCACTACGTCAAAATGGTTCCAGAGTAGCTCTCTCTCTCTCTCTCTCTCTCTCTCTCTCTCTCTCTCTCTCTCTCTCTTCAACTTCATCATCCCAAGTGACCCCATCAATTCTCTGGGGCGTGATCAAGAAGGTATTTTGCTAATCACGCCGATTTCAAAAGCCATAAACAATTTCGTTTTTGCTCTGAGATCCCGCTGTATTTCACTTCTTTGTTGTTTCTTTCTGTTTTGTTGGGAAGTTGAAGAGAGTCTTCCTTCTGTGCCCACTAGTTATTTTTTTTTTTTAGTTTTTTCAGATTACCACCACGGGAAGTAGACGTTCGTCTGTTTGTATTGTTGTTGAAGTCCTTCGTCAGACTTTCCTCTTTCGTTATTTTTAATTTTTCTTCACACACACACATACACACACACACACACACACACACACAAAACATACATGGCCGTTCTGATTTGGAGTTGCTAGCTATATGCCCTTCTTCAAGCAGACTTGTTATGTTAACAGACAGAACGAATCTTTTAGGAAATTCGTTCAAGTCGCTTGCAGCTGTGGGATCGATTTTGTGCTTTTGTCTGGTGACTCAAGTTTGATAACCCCTGAGCCTCAGATCATATTAAAATTTGTTGCAAGGTCTTGCACGGTAAAAATTTGCTTGGAAGTCCAACCATTTCCTTGCGCGGAACAATTTGAAGCCAACTATTGGTAACACCTCTTCGCACCAACGTGAAATTTTACTGCAATCTGAATCTCATGAAAAATTCAATGTATAAAGTTTTAGGAGATTTTAACTACCGCTATTTAGAGTACGCATTTCAAGTCCATCCTCGATTTAGCTGTTGATAAACTGAATTTCTTTTTATCAAGAGTCCATGATTACTCTGATGACTTCCGTCTCTCCTTACTGGCACAACGCGATCGGGAGTTCGACCTTGAACGAAACTATGTAAATCATATTCTATGGCCGTCTCTAATTTATTATGTATCACCCTTTACTATGTAATATCTCTCTCTCTCTCTCTCTCTCTCTCTCTCTCTCTCTCTCTCTCTCTCTCTCTGTAATATTCATACCAAACCGTCATAATTTTGAGATTTTCCCTTCCTGCTTCTGTGTTCCTCGCATCATTTGGTGCTTCCTCCTCCATCATCCGCGGGACCCGATTCCAACTGAACGTATATCCCATCCAGGACCCGTCCTCAGGAGGTCACTGCCGAATCCTCGACTTCAA
>NC_061090.1:77320897-77355897 GCF_015104395.2 Macrobrachium nipponense | reverse complement strand
CTTTGCACAACATATCCTTACAAAAGAAAGAGGAAAAGATGGTACAAACCCATTTGGCACCTAATAGTTAATGCTGCATTTGTAGACTCAAACATATGTTACAATATTCAGAATCCCACTAATAAGCTTGATAAAAGAATCTGGGGAAAATGACTTACACTAGGTTAGGCTGTAAAGGGAGCAAAACTCAAAGGGGTAGATATTCAAATCCTATGGAATGTAGGTTAAGAAAGGCATTTTCCAGCACAGTATGACGACAAAACCACAAACCCCAATGTATTGTATGCTATATCTTGCCAAAGAATTGCTTAAAGGAAGATAATGGTTCATGTAAGAGAAAGCAATCCTATTTTTTTTATTATCAATGTTTTGAAAAAAGACCTCTTTGTATCATTCCATGTTTTGAGACATCATACCTATCAAATGCACTAAAGGCAGTGCCAATGTGGAAAATAAATGTGTGAGGCATTGATGAATTGGGTAAAGGAATGTTGGTGAAATTATTAGTCATATATGAAAAGGAATTTTTATGATTTTCCTCAATGTTTACCCTTGCATACACTTCTGTAGTATTATTTTCGTTGCATATGTCAAGATTGTACAGGCTCAACCTTCCTCTTTCAGATAGTATGCTTCAGAAAAATTCTCTTCACTTCATGATGCATTGACCTTAATTTCAGTACTTAGTTTGTGTTCCTTCATTTTTGCTCTCAGAATTATTCACTTCTAAAGGGTGGCAACCTTGCACAACTTGGAGCTTCACGCAGCCTGCTGTTTTTTCTAGTCCATACATGCTTTTCCTGTTGTTACAACCTGGTCATCAATTTTCCATCATCTACACTGCAGTACAATGTGCATAAATGAACGTTTATGTACATCAAGCATGGACATGAATGGGGTTTAAAAAATAAATGTCTATACTGTGAAAATATCTTACATCAGCCTCTATTGCTAAATAATACTAATGATAGTATGAAGCTGCGAGATCAATAGTCTTACATGCTGCAGACTTGTAGTAAAAGGACAAGTGGGAGGGTTAATAAGTGCGAGGATACTAAACAAAAAAAAATATATTGTACGAAAAATAAACCCATTTTCAACATTATTATAATAAATGCCTGTAGATAATTATATAAGCATCTTCCTACGCACATGGATGCTAGTAGGCGACAAGTAGCAAGTAAAAGTAGTTTTCACAGTGGATGAAGAAATGGTGATAATAAACAGTATCCATCTAATATATATCAGTCATCCCATGCCCAGGAATATGGAAAGCATCACAGAATACATTACTATAAATGTCTGTAGATAATCATATAAGCAGCTTCCTACGCACATGGCATGGATGCTAGTAGGTAATACATACACGAGTCCTAATAAATAAAAAAAGTTCAATCTGAAGATCACGGAAATAAGTGAGAAGTGCATACGCAGTTCTTGCAAATATGAAGGTAGTTTTCACAGTGGATGAAGAAATAGTGATAATAAACAGTATCCATCTATGAATAATATTGTTTTATATAGCAAAATACGTACACAGCTATCGTAAAAACGGATATACATCAAATTTCATGCTGACATAACATATTAAAGATAATACAAAGTTAAAACCAGCGAATGTCTGGGAGAAGAATGAACATAGTGAGTGAGTAGTACGTAAGACAACAGATGGTAGCCTGTAGAAGCCTAACCTTAAATAAAAATAACAAAAACATAATAAAATAAGCTAATGACTGGGAGAAGAATGAAGAGGCAAGTATGGCATAGCGAAATGCAAAATGCGTCGTCCATCGTCTGCAAGGAAAGTGAGATATCTCCGCCCACAGAAGTTAGGCCATACGTCAGCTGACGAATGTAAACAAAACTTCGGGTTTAGGAAACGAAGCTCTTTTCCTTTAAATGTGCTAGTCATTTGACTATTACTCATATTAACCAAGTGCATATATATAATAATATCTGGAAACACCACTAACTGTCACATTTTGAGTTTCAATTGCGATGAAATGTGTATATATTCGTGTAAATGTCATAGCATCCGTTCGGATCGTATTGCAAAACTTTCGCTAAACGAACTTGGGCTAGCAGCATATTGCAATAAATTTATGAATAATATTGATTTATATAGAAAAATATGCATACTGCTATCGTAAAATATGGATATATATCACAATTTCATGTTTACACAACATAATAATAATAAAAACGCAACAAAATAAGCTGGCAGAGCGAAATGAGTCATCTGCTAGGGGAGTGAGATATCTCCGCCCACAGAGCTCTAGGGGAGGAGCCTGGAGGAGCCTGGCCGAAGCCTCAGTGCAGTCCGGGAATATGCTACCCGGTCATTTATTCATCCATTTCAAGATCTGATTCATAATCAATTAGCTTTGTGTTATTGGGCCCTTAAACCCATAGTGTGTAATCAATGATCTTAGTGTGATTGTGTGTAAAAATAATTAATTAAGCTAACTCTTAGAGTTTGCATAATCAATCCCCACTTTGAAATAGGCCCTCATCCTCATTTTTATCTTTGTGATTGTCCCCTCTTCATCAAGGCATTTGTACATTTAGGTAAATACCCACAACATTTGGGCACTCTCTAGGTATAATCACAATATATACACACACACACACATATATATATATATATATATATATATATATATATATATAATATATATTTTATTATACCTAGAGAGTGTCCAGCTGTTGTGGGTTTTTACCTAAATGTACAAATGCCTTGATGAAGAGGGGACAATCACAAAGATAAAAATGAGGATGAGGCTATTTTTCAAAGTGGGGATTGAGTATACAAACTCTAAGAGTTTAGCTTAATTGATTATAATGCACAGGAGAATATAATATATATAATATATATTATATATCAGATATATATATATATAGATATAGATCTATATATATATATATATATAATATGATATATATGATAATTATATGTCTATATATATATATATTATGATCTATATATATATATCTATATATATTATATCTATATATTATATATGTATATATATATATATTATATATATATATAGATATATATATATATATATATATATATATATATATATATATATATATAATATATATATATATATATAATTGCGTGCATTATCGCCTTAAATTCGGGTAATATCTTATAATATGAAAGAAGCAGCAGATTCCAATTACGGAATGCTCCAGAGAGTAGCGTTTGTTCTTCCTCTCCGGATGAAAATGGCTGTTTCCGGATTCTCTGGAAAAGGACGTAAAAGCTCCCCATATTTTCAGACGCCTGAACAACAGGCAATAAAAGTTTTATGACATTTTATCCCATCTTTGTGGATTCCATTTTTTCCTTTATAAGGGCTATGAAGGTTTGACTCAGGAAAGCGAGCTATAAATTATGAGATACTTCCGCTCTGGTGGATGACGTGAATAAATACAAATTTCGGGCATCTGTCAATAACTCGAGAATAATATCCATTCATATGTCCTAAAACGCAAGTACACCACACACATTAAATATATATATATAAGATTATATATATATATATATATATATATATATATATTATAATATATACACACATATATATATATATATATACATGCATATATTTCCTCTTCTTTCCCACCGTTATCGCTACACTAAGGGGTTGGTTGCCTGATGCGCCTTTCCTTACAATATCAGGCATGGTTTATTATTTGGCAGAGGGATTTTTACGACCGCATGCCCTTGCTGTCATCAACCACAGTTATTGGAGGTGGGCCTCTCCTTTGACTAAAAAGTCCACCTGCAAGGCATCAGTTTCCACACTTAATTGGCGGTGAGCCTTGCCTTTTACTAAAAAAGTGAGACTGTAAGGCAGCAGCTGTCCTTTTAGTCGCCTTTTACGACACGCAGGACCTATGATGGTAGTATTCTTACACCCCTGCCACAGGGTGGTACACACACACACACACACACTGTATATATATATATATATATATATATATATATATATATATATATATATATATATATATGTATATATATTATATAAGAGGATCACAGGTGGACCAGACCCAATAAACATCACAGGAGATGAGGGAGGTAAAGGCATGTCACATTTATATAGAAGTTTATTGCCTTCGTTTCATCACATCTGATGTATCTTCAAGGCTGTAAAAATAAATTTTTTACTACAGGTTTACATAAACCAAAGTCACTAATATACCATAAACGTTATTTATTTTTATCTTTAAAAGTAGAGCAATATTTTACTAAAGGAAAAAAATATAAAAACACACGGAAGGCTAAAAGAAACATCAAGAGCAAAAACGCGACTGAAAGAGAAAGGGAGAAAACAGACACATGAAGATACCGACAACGAACGTGGGAAGTCAACAAACAGGTAATTAGGCTACAAACAGCTGGGTGGACGAGGATTGGGTATTTAGTGTCGGTACATTTGTTTTTATTCAAATAGACTCCAACACCATCAGCGCCTCGTCGCTATGGGCAGATCCAGTCATTTTAAAATCACTGATGTCCAAGCGGGTATCACTAATTTGTGGGTGATTACGGATGTTGGGGACCTCAAGATGAGACAATCTGCAACCTGTCCTGAAGCTGACTCCTTGAAGACAAAGGGCATTATTTAAAAGCCTGCTCGTGTCCTTTTTCTTTTTCTTTTTACACTGAACGTGGAGACTGGGAACGTTAGGAAAAACACACGTTTTTAACAACTAAATGAATTAAGTTTTTAATTTGTCCATGCGGGTGTTCTATAAAAAGGAGTTTTTTCTGTCTTTGGGGTTTGACTCCTGTCTCGCAAGTGACAAACTCAACTTCTAAGATTTTTTCGTACATTTATAAATTTTTTCCATTAAACATCGAACCTACCTTTTTGTAACAACGCCGAGCACTTCAGAACGCAATTATCGGCCCTGGGCGCATCAGATGTCTAATAACTTTAAAATTAGATGGGCTCCTTTTGTCAGAAAAGAGGATCTCCGTATTTTGAAAGAATTATCTAAAGACGAAGATATAATCATTGTTCATCCTAACAAAGGCAAGGGAACAGTAGTTTTAGATAAATAGGTTTATATTATCAAAATGCACTTAATTTCTCAATGATTCAATGAAATTCCAGAATTTGGGAACATCGAATTCACAAAACGTTACCAAAAATAGAATGCAGAACTAATAGACTCCTCAGATGAGAAGATTTTCCAAAACCTGCTTGATACAGGTTCAACTCAAGGGATCATGTATGGCCTTCCCAAGATCCATAAGGAGGGTCCCCGTAGGAGGGTAGTGCCGTCAGTGCACCTCATTCGGTGCAATGTAGGCATTACATGGTTCTTTGCAGCGTCCCTTTGGCCCCTAGCTGCAACTAGTACTTTCATTCCTCTTACTGTTCACCCTCTCCTAACAATTGTTTCATAGTGCAACTGCTTTGAGGTTTTCCTCCTGTTACGTAAACCTTTCAAACCTTTTACTGTCAATTTCCGTTTCAGCGCTGAATGGTCTTCGTTGCCCCAGTGCTGGGCATAATGCCAAAAATCTATATAATTCATAAGGAGGGTGCTCCACTTAGACCAATAGTTTCCTCGCTAAACACGCCAATATAAACTTGCCAATTATTTGGTTCTGTTGTTAGAACAGCTGAGCCATAATACTCACAGGGTAAAAAGTGCGGCCGGCTGATTTTAAGGATTATTTTGAAATAAGACACTGACCTTCGATGTTGAGTCCCTGTTGAGTAATGTTCCTGTCGAGGAGACGATTGAGATGATTTTAAACAAACAAACATTTTTCTTCTCTCGATTCCCCTTTTGAATGGTTTTAATAGACCCTTATTTAAGCAGCTTTGAGAATTACCCGTGCGGGACACGGTCTTCATTTTTAAGGATTCTCGTTTCAGGTAGGTGGAAGGGATGGCGATGGGAAGCCCATTGGTTCCCACCTTCGCCAATATGTTTATGAACTCCCTGGAGGAGACCGTATTCGATAGTTGCCCCTTTAGTTTTCACCCTTTATTTTATATTAGAAGGCATGTGGACGACATCTTTGCGCTGTTTAAGTGGGATTTTAATGCTGATTCCATTTTGGGAGTTCACCAGTGCTTAAATCCCAATATTAAGTTTACCATGAAGAATCTCGGAACTTTTACCTTTTCTGGACTTGCGTACCAAGAGAGATGATGGTGGGTTTCACATCAGTATTCATAGAAAAAAGTACTTTTATTGGGTTGGGCACCCATTTTTATAGGTCGCATAATTTAAATTTCTACAATTCTGTCTCTGCCCTCCTCCACAGGGCTTATGCTTTAATCAACCACTTGCTGGACAACCCTTCACAATGAAATAGAGTTTTTGGAAAATTTTTTTCGTAACAATTGTTTCCCATCCCGATGTTTCCATAGAGTACTTAGCAAACTCGTACCCTTAAAAATGAAACCACCTGTTACCATATATACTGCTCCAAAGTTATGTATGTACGCTAAGTTCCCCTTCCTACATGATAATATATTTAAGAAGAAATGATTGAATTTAATTTATAATGAACTGCCTGCTTTGAATCTGAAGCTAATCCCACGAAATCCTCTAACTATACGGTTCTTATTCAGAGGGAAGGACAGACTGAGCCCTCCCGTGACATCTTACATTATTTGTAAAATATATATATAAATATACCTGACCGAGATGTAGACAGGGAATCGACGTTGGATGCGGTAGGAGGCTCATCAAGGAGTCACTTTCAGGACGGGTGGCAGATTATCCAGTCCTGAAATGTCCAACTCCGTAATCGCTCATAAATTTGTGGTTCCGCTTCGACATCAGTGATTTTGAGATGATTGGATCTGCTCATAAGGACGAGGAGCTGATGTTGTTGGAGTGTATTTGCATAAAAACAAATGTGCCAATAATAAATACCCAATCCTCGTCCACCCAACTATTTACTGCCTAATGACCCGTTTGTTTACTTTCCACGTTCGTTGTCGGTATCTCCATGTGTTTATTTCCTCCCTTTCTCTTTTAGTCACTTTTTAGCTCTTGCCTTGGTAGGTGTTTCTTTTAGCCTTCCGTGTGTTTTTGTGGTTTCGTATTAAATATTGCTCTAATTTTAAGAATAAAAAAAAATGTTCTTGGTACATTAGGGACTTTGGTTTATGTATTTATAGTGGAAGATTAACTCCTCCAGCCTTGAAGATACCTCACGAGATGTGAAACGTTGCAATAAACTTACATATATATATATGTATATATATATATATATATATATATATATATATATACTATATGTAACAGGATTGAATATGAACCTCGTTATTCATTTGGTAAACGTGTAACTCCGAGCGTCAGGCAAACCAAACACACAAATCTCTCTCTCTCTCTCTAAGCAACCAGCGGTCGCGACTTTTTCTTTCTCTCTCTCTCTCTCTCTCTCTCTCTCTCTCTCTCTCTCGTCACCTCTTTCTCTCCATTAATTCAGGTAATCAAAAATGAGAGAGTTGCATTATAAAAATACACTACTTTAACAACAGAAAGATAGTAAATAATCAAGTCTCACAGACTAATTTAACTCCGATAAACCCCAGTATTAAAATGTCTAAAATGTAATTAGTCACACCAAATGTCTATTCTCCCATCTGGGACTCCCTTGGTCGCCCCCCCCATGGTTCCGCCAGAACCGTCTGTTTCAAAGACACGAGAAACAACTCGTAAGTACACACAAGTTTAACAACAAAGATTAAAGATTGGATATTCTCATAGATGTTAAACAGACAACAAGCCACTCTTTGGCTAAAACAGTATAAGACTCACCCAAGCAGCTGATATTTCACACACTATATCATAAAGAATCTTTCGCTGAGCTTCCCCGACATCTTGTCTTTCTTCCAAAGACGTCTCTATCCAAATCCACCATAGACTTGGGTTGGGGTATATTAAGAACAGAAGAGGCGTACACGCACATACAAATGCACACTTCGCTAACGCCTCATATTACTGGCTACAACCAGTTTCCCAAAGGCACTTTGAAAAGAGCTCATGAACTGACGTACATTGACTTGTCTAGTATGTAGTTTTATATCACGCCACCCCACAGAAATCAGCTTTTCTCGGGTTGTTGCTTCGGCTCTGTTCTCCACATTCCAATAGGTCACAGCGAACATATTGGCAATATATCATTAATTATAACCCTAGGCCTAACATAGCTCGGCCTCACCCACTTGCTAACACCCGCCTAGCAAAATGTCAAACAAAATAGCTTCTATAACATAAAACACATTGGCTGGCTTAAAATAAAATATAAGTAATAACTGCACGTCTCTGGCATTATAAAATAAAGTCTTATCAAGCTTCATTTCTCCAAATAACACTAGAATTTTCTCTCATCTTGGATTCTTGAATATCCCTCTTTGTCTGCAACTAGCTGCTCAACTGTAGCAGGCTGTAGGAAGACGGAATGCCTCCCTCATCGTAGAGGACTTCTAACAGCTTCTGCAGATCCCCAAATGACACGCTGTAGAACTTGTAGAACTCTCGTAATCACTCATTTGGAAACTCTTGTAATCACCCTTGATAAACGACAGCACCCTCTCTGCACGGCTGGTGGACGTCTTGCTAGTGTTGGGAAACGACTTTTTGGTGTGTTAGTATGTCAGTCAAGTCATCGGTCAATCAAAGAAAGTTAACCCCAGACATACTACTTCTATCAAACAACGATCTCAAAAAGTCAGAAATACTAACTGAACGATCCAACTAACTCCCTTAATATGACCACTAAATCACAAGTCATTATCATAACTCTCAAAGAAAAAAAACATCAAGTTCTCCAACTCAATTCTCCAAACTCACGCATCAGCACACACACAACTCAAAACTCACAGCAACTCCACGGACTTCTGCACTCACACTTCAAACCTGAATGTTCTCATAAGTAAAAAAAAAAGGAAAAATCGTAATGACCCCAAGGAAAAAAAAAAATCACGAAACACGCCCAGACCCAAAAATGTTCTCTCAAGCTCTGATATTACAGCAACTCACAAAATCAGTAAAAATCTCCAATGTTTAACAGCAAAAACCCCTTTACTGCTCATATAATTAAGTACAATGAGACTTAATGTCAAACTCCCATTTATGTAAATAACAATTCCCGATAAATTACATCTCCCGTCCAAAAAGAAATGTTATTTAATCTCAATCCCCAATTACATCTCTCAAAGGAAAAGGAAGAAAAAAAAATAATAAAAAAGATAATCACAAGTAAACTTCCCCAATCACAAAATACACAATATACATATGCATAACATGCATAACCCCCCGCATTTTTCCTAAGAAATGCCCCATGTAAAGTTACGGAATTTGCTAGAAAGCAAACTCTTACACATGCGCTTTCATGAAATGCTATTGTCAACATTTCCAGATATTGCAAAAACTCTGAGCAATCACCACCAGAGGAAAAGTCAGCACAGCGCAGACTCAACACAATGTTTGTCAGCAGAAAAATCCACCTGCAGACGTGTGCTCAAACTGCGGCACAAAAAATGTCTAGTCAGACAGACAAGTTTGGAAACTCATGATTCTCAAGAAAACGGTCTAACTGACACGAAGTAAGCACATTTCACAAAATTAACTCCAGGATATGGCTAATGTGTTCAAAAATTTGTCTTAAAGACGTATTCTCTCAACATGACTTTGCCCAATTATATGCCTCCAAAAATAATACACTTGTGAACATAAAAAATGCACACATCTCCACAGGACCACAATGCAGTAATACCACTCGCCTCCAAATAGTCACGAAACCAAAAGGAAAGAACCACAGAAATCTTCTCGGCTCGAAAAAACAAAACTCCCATAACCACAAAAAAGGGTCACCCGCCAAAGATTAATTCCACCTCCATAAATATGTGACACCATATTAATAATAAGAGCACTCCGGTGAAAAAAATATTTCCTCCATTTGGTTAATAACCACATCCACATATTATTCACTCTTATTTCTCCAATAGCCACATGTTAATAAAAAAAACCACCACTCCAGGAATAAAGAATAATCACCTCTATTTCGGCAAATACAAAATATTTACCTCTATTTCACCAATACTCCATGTGGAATAAAACAAGGCTCCAAAAAATATATCTCCAAAAGGGAATATAAAAAAAATGAAATCCTCTCTCCAAAAAAATGTGCACTCAAAGCATCTAACTCACACACTCACAAATATTGCCCCATATATCTCCAAATATGTGTCTCCATTTGCAACAAAGATGGCTGCAAAATAATTGAACTAAACATAGCTCTCATCACCATTGGGAAATATCAAAATGGCCAAAAATATATCTCCATTATATTATATCTCAAATTATAACTCCAAAATAATATACCTCAAATCTCCAGAGAATAACTCAATGTTATAGTCAAAAACTATAAAACTCTCTCCATTTAGCATAACTGCTAAAAAAGGGCAAAAACTCGGCAAATAAAAACTGTCTAGAAAATTCTAGAAAAAATCACCAATGTGCCACAACTCATTATAACAGAACTCCAAATACAAAGTGTCTTAGCCAAGACTTCTCCATATGCACTACAACATAGGCCACTAGAAAACTTAACCAAGTTTCCTATCTCTCACAAAGTTGTCACAAATACAACAAATGTATTGTGCAAGAAAACTCACAATTTCTGGAACACAAATATCCAGAAAAAAAAATGTAGTGCCATTACGTATGCATTCAAAACCATGCAAAAAATTCTCCCATACATTTCTCTGCAGCATCAAATAGCTTAAACACAAACACGTTCCCGAACCATGACGCTAAGTCACGAACTGAGATATTTAAAAAAATATTCACACCAACTGGAGAGAAAAAATAAACTTAAATTCAAATTCACCCATGGTAAAAAAACTTGTGTCAGTGATGGCTAACTTCCAAAAAGGAGAAAAGAAAAATCAACGGCATTGTTAACTATCTCTTGTGACTCGCGTATGTCAAGCAATTATCTGCTGAACTCATAAAAAAAAAGAAAAACAAAAATAATATGTTGTTAGTTCCTCCCAAATTCAAAAAAGATCTCACCACCCTTGGTAGCATTACAGCACCCACGTATTAGTATATAAAAAAACTCAGTATCAGAAATATCACTATCAGCAAAATCACCAAAATTGCTATCAAAATCACCAGTATCATTATAAAAAAAACATCACTACTGTTAATGCTTATCCATTCACCAAGGATTCAGCACAAAATTCACCAAAAGTTCAGCAAGATTCAACACAATTCACCAAGATTCAGCCAGATTTATCAAGGCTCAGCAAAACTCATCGCTTATGAATCGCTGAAATATTCTCCAAAGTCACAAAAACTCAACAAACAATTAACACAAGATTTCACCCATTAATTCATTGCAATAATTCTCCATGAATACTTATCTGTAATAATCATAAAATAATCTCCCATGAAATATCTCAAATCTCTCGTAAAACAAGTCTCCCGTAATGATAATTATACTTAAGCAACCCTCCCGTGACACATCTCATACAATGATACTAATTATTAATAATAATAATAACTCTCCATAGTAATAATTCTCTTGCAAAGATCTCAAGTAAGGGTGTAATTCAAATAGCATACACCAGTAATGCTGAACCCCTTGACATACCACCATTGCCACATCCAAAATCAACACCATTCACGGCATCGGGTATCACCATGCACCACTTTTAAAGTAATTTCTCCAACACAATAAAAAAAAATATTAATCTGTGTCCCCATTATATTTGTGTCTTCCAAAGAATAAGGAAAACATACAACACATCCCGTGCATGTTAACTACCATTTTCTCTTCATTCACGAGAAAGAAAATCTCTTTGAATTTCCTTTTCTCTTCATCCAAGAGAAAGAAAATCTCTTTTCTAAAAAAAAGACTCTACGGGCATTTCACTTCATCAACTAATCAATCAGCTGATATCTTGGCATTCATTGTCAAGGCCAGACTCGTCTTCCAACACCCCGACAAAGGAGAAAAAAAAAGGAAGGAGTTCACCCACACTGAGAAAAAAAAAATGTCTCCCCCCACTGAGCATTGGAACATCCCTCAGTCAAGCAATAGAACACCCCCCTTGAACAGTGTCTGAGGACCCCCCGAGGTATATACGAGTACCCTCGCAATACCCCCTTAGGCAGGCCATACTCCCCTTGCAATGCGCCTCTCTGCGCCGGTTAGCAGAAATGTGCTGAGCCCGCTTTGTCTCCAAGCGAAATATGCAATCCAAGCTCAGTTCGCATGCATAAAAAACATCTTTATACACCCTTAAGTTAAACAAAGACGAATGCGTCTATTCTAAACACGCGCCAATAAAGAAAACACTTCACTTCTGCTACTATTGGGAAAGAAAAAAAAAATTTTGACCTCTTAAACCAGTCTCAAAAAAGCCCCCAGGATTAAAAAAAACACACCGTAACACTTACATGTTCAAAATAAGAGAAAACCACTCCGGAATCTGCGTAAAACACGCGAATCTCGTCGGCACAACGCAAACGCGCTTGGTGATAAGGCACCTGACAATCACTCACACACAAACCAGACTGAGTTACTCACGCCCCGGAGGATTCTCGGTACGGGCAAATTTGATGACTCTAACACAATTTCTTTCCTCAGCCCACATCCCACGGATGGATATTTCTCTACCCCTTTCACTTAGCAATTGAAATCTAACAATCCCCTCCATATCTGACTGGTCACCTATCTCTTCATTAGCGTACCTAGGCATAAAAAAAACCGTTCATACCACTTTTTGCCCGCTGCCACCACCTGTAATGAGGATATGAACCTCGTTATTCATTTGGTAAACGTGTAACTCCGAGCGTCAGGCAAACCAACACACAAATCTCTCTCTCTCTCTCTAAGCAACCAGCGGCTCGCGACTTTTCTTTCTCTCTCTCTCGCCAAGTGACCGCTCTCTCTCTCTCTCTCTCTCTCTCTCTTCACCTCTTTCTCTCCATTAATTCAGGTAATCAAAATGAGAGAGTTACATCATAAAAATACATTTATTTAACAACGAAAGATAGTAAATCAATCAAGTCTCACAGACTAATTTAACTCCGATAAACCCCCACTACTAAAATGTCTAAAATGTAATTAGTCACACCAAATGTCTATTCTCCCATCTGGGACTCCCTCGGTCGCCCCCCATGGTTCTGCTAGAACCGTCCGTTTCAAAGACACGAGAAACCACTCATAAGTACACACATAAGTTTAACAACAAAGATTAAAGATTGGATATTCTCATAGATGTTAAACAGACAACAATCCACTCTTTGGCTAAAACAGTATAAGACTCACCCAAGCAGCTGGAATATTTCACACACTATATCATAAAGAAACTTTCGCTGAGCTTCCCCGACATCTTGTCTTTCTTCCAAAGACGTCTCTATCCAAATCCACCATAGACTTGGGTAGGGGTATATTAAGAACAGAAGAGGCGCACACTCACATACAAATGCACACTTCGCTAACGCCTCATATTACTGGCTACAACCAGTTTCCCAAAGGCACTTTGAAAAGAGCTCATGAACTGACGTACATTGACTTGTCTAGTATGCAGTTTTATATCACGCCACCCCACAGAAATCATTTGTCAGCTTTTCTCGGGTTGTTGCTTCGGCTCTGTTCTCCACATTCCAATAGGTCACAGCGAACATATTGGCAATATATAATTAATTATAACCCTAGGCCTAACATATATATATATATATATATAATATATATATATATATATATATATATATATATATATATATATCATACATACTATATATATATATATATATATATATATATATATATATATATATATATATATATATATATATATATATGTAGGCCTAGGGTTTTTGATTAATAATATATTGCCTATGGAATGTGGAGAACAGTGAGAAGCAACGACCTGAGAAAGCTGATGAATGAGTTTCTTTGGTTGGATGGCATGAGAATAAAACTGGCTTAGTTTAGACGAAGTCAATGGCACGACAGTTTATTAAACTCTTCTCAAAGTGCCTTTTGTGAACTGGATGCAGCTAGAATCGTGAGGCGCTAACGAACTGTGTGTTCGTATGTGCGTGTGCGCCTCTTCCCTTTAATAGTTTCATACACAAGTCTATGGGGGATTTTGATAGAGGCGCCTTTGAGAGAAAGGCAAGATGCCGTGGCGCTCGCCGGGAGTTTTTTATTGAGTGTTTATAGTGTTCCGACTGCTTGGGTGAGTGTTAAGATTACTTTAGCCAAAGAGCGACTTGTTGTCTGTTTGACATTTTTAAGAATATCTGATCTTTAGATTTTGTTGCTAAACTTATGTGTACTTACCGGATGTGTCTTTGAAACAGACGGTTCTGGCAGAACTGGCAATGGAGAGGGACAGGGGTTGGCCCAGATGGGTGTAGACTTTTTGGTGACTACCATTACTCTTAGACATTTTACTGTTTGGGGTTTTTTGAGTTAGTCTGTAAGACTTGATTACTTGATTGATTCATTATTTATTCATTGTTAATAAATGTTAATGTTATGATGCGACTCTCTCATTTTCATTACCTGTTAGAATGGAGAGAAAGAGGTGGAGAGTGGAGAGAGAGAGATTGCTTAGAGAGAGAGGTGTCGGTGCGAGAGAGAGAGAGAGAGAGAGAGAGAGAGAGAGAGAGAGAGAGGCTGTGTGTAATACTGTGTTGGTTGCCTTCCGTTCGTGCTACACGCTTACCTAATGTACTTCGGGAATCTCCCATTACATATATATATATATATATATATATATATATATATATATATATATATATATATATACATACATATATACATACATAGATATATATATATATATATATATATATATATATATATAATATATATATATATATATATATATATACACACCAATTACCGACACAACTTCACTGCATGAGTGTTCCATTACTCGTGTCAGGCTTCTTCTATAGGACGGGATGGTTTAGATTTTATATTTTTTATCTCACAAATTAAAGGCTTTCGAAAACATAGTGGCCTCTTCTTCTTCTTCTTCTTCAGGTACTGATAAACTGAGGAGATAACAGCTACACTTAGGAATGACTGTGATATGTATGTGACCCACCACACATCCGTTGTTTTCTATATTTTCTAATCCCTAGGACCACTAGACCTTGCATTAGGATGACCTGCTCTTTGATCTCTAGCTCCTCCTGTCCTTCCCTCCGGTCTTCTTCGTCTTTGTTGCTGTATGCTTAATCCTCCCTTGATTGGGATAATCCTCTTGCTGTCCATCTTTTTAATTTATGCTCTTAAAATTATGATAAATTATCTCGCGGGTAATCTGGTCCTCAAAATGATTTCCAACGTTGCCTTCCATAGCTTTTTCATAAGAGCTGGAGATGGCGTTCTCTACGATCACTCTTGTTCTTTTATTCTTGTTATATATATACATAAATCTGTATTTTTCCAGTTGGTGTTATGGTTGTGGCGAAGAGTGTTCTGATTAAGTTGCCTTGCTTCTCGCACGATTCACCGCTCTGACCAAAACGTACTTTGGCACAATTGTCACAAGGCGCTAGGCAGACCCCACACTTCTCCTCCTCCCCTTTTATCGGTATTTTATTTCTGGTTATTCCTAATGTTGTTTTCATAATATACGACTAATCTATTATCCTTAATGATATTATTGTTTGGAATGACGATCCTATTTTTCTTGTTTATTGCGTCTTTGAGTTGCGCCTTTTCCTTCAGTAGCGTTTCCATGCCTTGATATGGGCCTTCACCCACCTGTGAGTCGGGTATCCGAATTTTTTTTTTTTTTTTTTTTTTTATAAGAAGCTAATAGATATTCAAGTTCCTGATCCACATAAGGTGGGCTACAAACCTTGTAAGCCCGAATAATCAACCCTGTCATCATCCGCATCTTCATACGCTTCGTGTGTCTCCAATACAAGTGTAAGTGTTTGTATGTGTCTTTTCTGTACGTATTATACTCTGTTTTGCCACCTGACCTCGTTCGTGAGTGTAACATCCATCTTTCTCCTCTTCTCAAGTAAATTTAATCTACTCGCTAAAATGTTTGAGTTCAGCCAAACAATTAACAAATTAATTTTTTCCGCCACCATATGATACTAAGATGTCTACATACCTGCGCCATTCAACTCTCTCGAACCCAGGTATCTTAATTTTTCTCACCTCCAATATCCCGAAGTTCCTCGCTGGGTGAGTGGTTTTCGCGCTTGGCTACCTATCCGGTGGTCCGAAGTTCGAATCCCAGCTCGGAAACGTAAAAATATCTAAACCTTCGGGCCAGCCCCAGGAGACCTGTTAATCAGCTAAGTGGTCTGGTAAAACTAATATATATATTATATATACTTAACTTTTTTTCTAACGTCCCCAGCCATACCTTAAATATCTTCGCTAAAACGGGCGACAGGCTAGAACCCATGGCTGCCCCATTCTTCCGAATAAAGTATTTATCCCCCAACTTAACCACGTTCATACTAAAGGCTGCCTCCAGCAGTTTTCGCTCGCTCTTGGAGTAAGCCTACAAAATAGTAAGCCTACAAACTACATTGTTTTTGTTGCTGGAGGGTAGGAAATCCTAAAAATGTCTGAACAAGTCGTTTCGTGTTGAGTTAAAGATACAAGAATTTTAGGAGAGGATATTTATGATTTATTCATTAGAACGAAAACGTAAAAAATAAATCATTTGCATGTTAAACAACGCAAAAAAGATTATATCTAATAAAATATGGCGTATTTTAAAAATTTTCGTTGGTGAAAGAACGGGCTGTTTGGCCGTAAACTTTTGCAGGTTTGAATTTATTTGATATTCTGAATTTAGAGGCTATATTTCTGTTCAATTATTTTGTTTCCACTTATAACTGAGAATATATGAACGAGTTTTATTTGTGTCCTTGTTATTTGATTCTTTTTGTAAGTGTGAGTAGTACTAAGTATGAGTATTTAATACGAAGATCGCTTCACGTCAAGTTAGGAATATAATGTTTGCAATTTATGCGTCAGAAAATCTTGGAGATCGACTCACGCCTTGTTGAAAGACATTTTTTGTCTATATCACAATTATACGTACCCTCAACAAGTTCTTTTCTGATCATTTCTACAGCTCTCTTAACAGTTGAGTTTGCAATCAATGACACCATATCAAAACCAGAAATTTACAATTTTCTACACAAATTTAATTTAAATTTGATAATTAGACCAATGTTGCTAATCAAATGCGCTCTGGATACTTTGCCAACCCATTCTCCCACGACGTTAGTCAGGAATCTCTCCAATCTTCTTTGTTAGGCCTTAATGGAGGCCATATATACATATATATATATATATATATATATAATGCATACATACATTTATTTATATATCATATATATATATATATATATATACATATATGTATATGTATATATATATACATATATTATATATATATATTATATATATATATATATATATATATATATATATATATATATATTATATATATATATACATAGGAGAGAGAGAGAGAGAGAGAGAGAGAGAGAGAGAGAGAGAGAGAGAGCAGGTCCCTTTCCTTACCTGCCTCGCAGATTTAGATCTCAACAAAGCCGGGAGTAAAGAGTAAATAGATACCCAACCATTTCCGTCTCTTCTTCCTTTGCTCGAATCAAATCGAAATGTTGATCAATCGAATCACTGATGCCTAATGGTGTGTAAAGTCTAAATCACTTCCAGAGTGGAAATCCTGTGAATCATTTTTCTGTTGATCACGACTTCATTTCGATAGGCTACAATTCGCAGAAAACGCACCACAGGGTCAACTCGGGAAACGCTGATAAAGACTGATGTTCGATGCAAAGTTGGAATTGACGAGGAGATTAGCTTAGCTATAGCCCTGTGCTTTGAATCGCAGCACATAAACTGTGTGCGTGTATGTATGATTATATACATATATGCTTAGAAAATTACGGTTGATGCACGTGACTTCATTAAATAAGCGAATACCACAGGAAAATGATAAGTAGAAATCCAAGCGCTTTCGTCTTTATTAAGACAATCGTTCCTTGATAAGGTCTTAACAAAGACGAAAGCGCTTGGACTTCAGCCTATCATTTTTCCTGTGGTATTCGCTTATATATATATATATAATATATATATATATATATATATATATATTATATATATAATATATAGATATATATATAGTATGTAATATTTATGTATATACATACATGCTAACATGTCCCTCGAGCCTGGACTAGTAAGAGATATGAGGTCACCGGCCTCCTGAGTGTGCTGCTCTTGGAAAAAAAGGTCCGACTCTTTACACCGTATCTCCTCGTGTCATGAATTTTGATACCTGGGCGCTTGGAATCCCGTCGAAAAGAAACGATGATTTTTAATTCCCGAGAATCGGGAATTGCTTTGGTAAATAGCATTCCGCTCAATTCCGCCGATTCCGAGCCACTCACAATCGAGTGTCTGATAGCGTCGGCTATTTTCAGCGCAAAAGGAGCCGAATAACGTCGGCAAATTTGGCCACTTATTCTAATTGGATGAAGAGTATTTGTGGCCCAATTGCCACACTGCATTCGCTCCTTTCCTTCGTTCGCTTTTTTTTCTTTTTCCTATTTATTTATTTACTAAGGGAGCGTTGTAGTGGAAGCGGCGCATTGTCTCGGAGAGGTAACAGTTTCTTTTCTTTTTTCTATGATCATCTCTTAGACGCTGGACGAGTAAAAAAAATTAATCGAACTACTACAAGAGGAGAGAGAGAGAGATTGAACAATGAGGGAGGGGGAGTAATCTATACATTAATAGCATGTAGAGGCTACCATCTTGCTATTTGCCACCTTTGATAAAACATACCGCAACAGGCTAATTACCAGATATATAATTACTGTTGGTTTTGACAGACTAGGGCCTAAATCCCACTGCCTTGCCAAAGAAACCGAACTTAGACCCACACTAGCTGCTGGTGGGAACAGCTTGACCATTAGACTATGAAAGCGACTTAATCACCAGACCATGAAACCGTAAGACCAGCAGAAAAATGCAAATGCTAAAGAAGAGAACTAAAGGAATATCTGAAAATCAGTCAGGGGAATAATGGATGACAACGATATGCAGTCGGTCTAAAAGATGGCAGAGTTTCCCAAAGTGACTGTTCAGTTCATTCCACCGTATGAACTTCCCTGTGATAATATCTTTGTTTTCTCAGGATAAAAAAATCGTTTTCCCTCCCTCTTGCTCATACGAATCCTTGTTATTTAGGTATCTCATTCACTACCTATTGTTGTAAAGGTCTTGTCGTGGGAAAATATGTGCACTGCTTTTTCATGACGTAATCCCGCTTCTCCATACACCTTTTCCCGCCTTTGCTGGTAGGCAAAGTGCCACGCATTCGACATCTGGCTGCAAGAACGAGATGGTTCTCATGTCATTTTTGTGTTTTATTCTTTAGTCGCTCTGGCTCCCCGTGGAACAACCCCCTGTGCATTACTCTAAATTAATTTCTATATCCAAGAAGGTAATATGTCCTTTTCATGAATCAAAATCTTGACATAATTGACTAGATCGCTCGGGTATAAAAAGGCCCTGCGCGCTGCAATCGTCCTCTTTTGCCTTGGTTATCCCATTAAGTCACATCGGGCAGAGGGGGTTCCAACCTTAGCTTGTCTGGTTCCACGAGGAATGGAGTTGCGAGTGACTTCGGTGAACATGACTAAGTCCAGGGAGTAATCGTTCAGTATCTTTGCCATCATTGGGTCTAGGGTAACATTTGATGTCTGCGATTGAGTAATAGTATGTTAATATCATGTTCATGTATCAGTAATTGTGCCCTTTACTGAATTTGTCGAGATTTCTGGAATATTTTCGTGGTCACATGGCCACTAAAGTTTCTATGTAAAATCAGAGGTAATTCGTCCCCATTGTTTGTGATTCTCAGTGTAAATATGTTAATCATCGTTTAAAGTATATTTTTGTAATAAAATAATTAAAATTAAGCGTGTTTCCATAAAGCTGTCCTTGTGTATGGGCTGGGACTTTTCCCTTTAGGTGGGACTATCACGCTCAAAACATTGAGGCTGAACTAGTGCTCTGTCGTCGAATATTCGCGACAGGTCTTTTCAGCGTATCTATGTTTTCGTTTTTATTCCTTGCAAGTTGCAACCTGAATTGCAGTGCACACTTGACTAGCAATAGTTTCTTTGGGTTAGCTGCCTATGCAAAGCAGTTCCTAAATTTGCCGTCTGACAACACTAATGTTAGGGCAACCGAATTCTTTCCTTTGCTGATGTCATACACAGTACCTTTACATACTCTACTCAGTGCCCGACCAGTCTATCTATGCCATGAGCAGTAGCTACAACAGGGAGGATACCATATGCATAATACCCAGACACACCAGACCTCTGCTTCTCAATGCACATACCTCGGGGCCCGGTGGTATTCCCCCCCGGACATTTTCCCCCTGATATATTCCCCTCAGGATATTTCCCCCCCCAGACATTTTCTCATCGGGACATTTTCCCCTCTAATATACAGAAAGTTACTCGATCACCCCAGTGATTTAAGTCGTTGGGATGCTAGTTCTGCCAATTCTGTTGATAGTCTCGTTATCACAGTGTACTTGGACAGAGGCGCCCAGGGTGCTGATAGTTGACACCAAATCTCGGTACAGCCTGCACACGACATAGAAGTAATCAAAACAAGTAGGGTTGGAGACAAGATTTGTTATGAAGGCTATGTGTACACGAAAAAAAAGAGACAAAAAAAGACATGTATTCAATGGGAGTGCACACAACGAAAAACCAAACCATGTAAGGGTGCATTAACAACAAGCTTAACCCTGGTGATGTGAGAGTAGCTGTGCCCCATAGCCCTGAAGTTGACTGTTTTGGTGTTGAAGCAGAGATGGTGCGATGCGGTATTCCTCAAAAAGCCAAAACATCACGAGAGAGTACAACTTCTATACTTGCCACAGCCATTCAAGAAACTCCAGAGCCTGTGAGAATACATCTAGGAAGAGAAGAGTCTATCAAAAGAAATACCCATAAGAAGCAGGGTTCGTTACTAAAAGAACCAGTATTGCTGGGAGAATTTCACGTGCCTGATGAATGGTCAACAACAGGTGGCGAGCACCCACAGCCCTTCCTGATACATGACAGTGGACCACAGTCTTCAAACAGGATACTTGTTTTTGCAGCGAATAATGTTCTGCAACACTTACCTATATCTGATACATGGTAAATGGATGGTAACTTTTCTTTAGCCCCAAATATATTCATGCAGCTGTATGTTATTCGTGTGCCACTTGGTAGCTCATCAGTTTCAGCTGTTTATGCTTTGCTACCCAACAAACAACAGCGAAGCTATGACGTTATCAAGGCAATAGTAGACAAATGTGAGGAACTGGGATTTACTCCTGATCCAACTGTTGTAATCACCGACTTCGAGAAATTTGCCATGAATGCTATTCAAGCAGTCCTTGATCACCATGTTAGAACACAGGGCTGTTCCTACCATCTTACCCAGACACTTTTCTTCTGTATTTTACCCCAAATATCCCACATGAATACTTTAATCCTTAATGCAATTATGTTTTTATCAGTTTTTATTGTTTAGTAAAAATACAATAAATCATGCATGACTCTGAGAAACAAACAAACGTTTGCTCTTATTGAATACAGTAGGTAAATGTCCAGAAGGGAAAATGTCTGTGGAGGAATATGTCCTGGGGGAAATATGCCAGAGGGGAAAATGTCTGGGGTGGGGGATATGTTTCAAGGGGGAAAATGTCCTATGCTCGCGTACCTCACCCATGGTGCCCTACCCTCTTCTGCCTTGCCCTGCAGAGCAGTGTGCATCTGCCCTGCATTCTGTGTTTTGCTGCCTGCACCTCAATGTTTCTCCCTGGCGGTTTAGTGTGCGTCTAGTCTTAAGATTATTCAGGTTAAAAAGGGTCAAGGAAACCATTGAATGTCCTGGTAAGTGGCTTTTGTAGGTCCAAGATTGAAATGCAAGTCTTATTTTTACAATAAAGCCATGAATATGATAAGCCAGGGAACCTCTTAATTAAAGGAACAGTAACGTTCTTAAGAATATTTTCTAGCAACAATATGAGTTTTTTACTTTCATCAATGCGAGTCTGTGTTTTGAATGTCTCTGCCTTAGACTATAGAGTGTCCTTTTTTTTTAGTGTGAGTTTCTACCACGACACTTGCGATCTTGGACGGTAATTCATTTCCATCTCTTGTTATCTACATCATGTGTTGCCAAATAATAGCTGATATAAAATGGCCAAGGTTATGCAGAAGAATATACGTTTTCTATTCTGACAATATATGAAAGAATACTTGGAATGGGATGCAATGTCGAGTTTAGGCCAAAGGCCAAGCACTGGGACCTTTGAAGGGCATTCAGTGCTGGAGAGGAAATTGAGAGTAGGTAGGTATGAAAGTTGTAACAGGTGGAAAACCTCACTGTTGCACTATGAAATATTTGTTAGGAAAGGGTGGATAGCAAGATGAAAGAAAGATATGAAGGGAGGTACAATAGAAGGAATGAAAGGTAGAAACAGTACATAAAGTTTAGCGTGTTGGCAAGGAGAATAAATCGAACATGATACACGTGTACTGCGAGAGGCACACGCCAAGAAGGTTTTGCTCTCAGAGTGAATCCGTTGCACGTGTCCCCTTACTGATTTCTTCTCTCCATTTCCACTCTCTTGGATAGAGTCAAGGACACATCCCTTCACTGCATTGACACAGCCCTCGTCTTTTTTCTTAGGGTGGGCAGTTGGGGTGGGAGGTTACTGAATAGTGTTTCGATGGTCTATAGTTGTATGCATAAACCCGTTTGATTCTTTTCTCGTCTTCCTTCGACGTGTGAGCGAAAGATCTTTATTATTATTTTTTCTTACTTTCAAAGTTAAACGAAGTTCTGTGGAAACTTGTATTTTTTAACTTGTTTTATTCACAAATTCGTATTGCACCAACAGTTTTGAAATAGATATAGTCCATGAAATTGCTTCTCTTTCTACTAACAACTACGGGAATTTAAGGTAAAAAAGGTATGAATATGGAATTAGATGCACAGAATAAGTGAACAGATTAATAAGCAAGTGAAAGTCTATTTTACATTGAGGGAATTCAAACTCAAGACTTCTAGAGAGAAATAACTCGCTGTTATGCGAGGCAGTCGACTTTAGGTCCAATAGTACTTAGGTTACAACATGTTTTATGACGTGTGTGGTCAGGTAGGTAGTGCCCTTGCCCTTCAATTTCAATGTGGGTCAAATATATATATATATATATATATATATATAGATATATATATATATATATATATGTGTATGTATGTATGTAGGTATCACACGATGCCCTCTTAGCTTCTCGAAATCTTCACACTTCTTGGATATGGTGTCACTACAAACCCTAGGAAACCAAATGAAAGATAATGAAGCAAATTCTCTGTCTGTACCAGGATTCGCACTGCATCCGGAGTGTCAGAACGAGGTCAAGTTACCGACCTGACCACGAGCAGGATAAAAGTCTCTTGCTGCTCGTTCTGACTCTCAAGATGCGGGTTCAAATCTTGATACGGATGTCAGATTTGCTTCTTTATCTTGCATCTGGACTTTGTAATGACAAGTGTATCCAAAATGCGTGAAGAATTCGAGTAGTTAAGAGGACACTAAGGTTAGTACGATCAAATACGTACCAGGCAAGAAGTAGATCCTGTATATGTAAAATATTATATATATTATATATATATATATATATATATATATATATATATATATATATATATATATGTATATATAATGTATATATATATTATATATAGATATATGTATATCTATATATTAATAATAATATATATATATATATATATATTATATATATATTAGATATTATACATACATACATACATATTTTAGGGCTGTTGCCTTGTATGATAAGGCGCCCTATGAGGTAATGTTAGACTTGCGATAATCTTACGCTAAGTCGGTTGGTATTGCACTTCCATCTTCAATGGAGTGTCTTGGGGTTTGTAGATCACTTACGAAGTCGGGATTATCTTCTTGTTTATGACGACGATGTGTTAAACTCATGATGATTCGGTGAGGAGGCTTCTTGTAGAAACACGAAGTATAAAAATATATATATTCTTCTGAAGTTTTACATGGTGAAGATCAGGCATGATTGTACAAGTCTTCTAATAACGATAGCTTGATCGCTTCTGCCAATGATGATGGCTAATTCTATTCTCTCTACATGATAAAGCTTAGGTAAAGAGGTACAGGTCTTCTAATGACGATAGCTAACTCTATTCTGCTCGTCTACCATCTCTGTTACAAGTTATGAAGGAAGCAGATAGTAGTTCGAACATATGAACATACATACAGATGACATAGTTACATACGAACACACAATCAAAATGAGACACGCTACAGATCACGTAGGCCGTTTGAATTATAGGTCGCAGTAGTTGTCTCAAGCAGGGAGCTTGGACTAGAGTTTATAGACAAATGAATGACTACAGGTGACGGCATGTTATCTTAGCCTACTTTTATTGTATACGTCATCTTTAGCGTCTCTAGTCTGATCACATTCCTGCAAGTAAACTGGTTGACCTCTTCAGTTTTAGTCTTTTATATATATGGACTAACATTCCATATTTTTATCATGTAAACACTTACATTAGCTCGGTCAGCTACCAAAACCAACTACTGAATATTACTCAAACTTGACTTGCATTTGACTTATAGGAGTGTGATACAGACACTATGTGAATATATATATATATATATATATATATATATATATATATATATATATATATATATATATATATATACATGTATATATATATATAAGTAAATAAAAATTCATGGTGTACATGAATTGATTCAAGTAATAAAATATAAAACAATGATATTGGTAAATAATAGTGATCACGTGATATATAATGATACAGTTTTTTCACTTCATCTCATTAAGATACATATGCTACAGAAAATACTAATGTACTCTGATAATTGCACAGAAATGAAGATTAACATGATAAAAATCATATTTTAACTGATAAAAAATTTCATATATGAATTGATAAAATTATTAATGTTTATGCTGATTGATTCGTTGATTTTTATGCTAACTGTTATATATTTGATTTATTAATCCATATACTAACTCATATATAACTGCAGATATTGGTAAGATAAAAGGTAACAGATTGATTATAGGCTACCTGATTTGTTTATACATATGTATATGGATTCATATAATTATGATTAATATATGTGCACTTTAAATAGATTCCTATTGCGTACACGCAAAGATATATTTAGATTCTGTTATTTATGATCATTTATATAATAGATTCCTATTGCGTACACGCAAAGATATATTTCGACTCTGGTTATTTATGATCATTATTTATAATGATACAATGATCACTTATAGATATATAGGATACATGGCCGAGGTTATACTACCACACATTTAACTAGCGTTCGAACAACTTTTCGTCCATTACACAGTTCCAGACAACCACCTATAGCCAAATGAAAGGGCCAATTTCACAGGGTTAAAACAAGGGGAAGGGGAAAATTTGCCTGGGCGGGTCCAACGTTCTATTTTGCGCTCATACTTATTCTCTGCATCCTAAGCTACACGATTACGTTCGCGATGAATAAAATCACCCCCAGCACGAGTCCTTCGCCAGCAAAGTAGAGTTGAATATCCTTCGGGTCGTAATTTGTCGGAAGTATGTCCCTTTTTGTAGTCGAATTCCGACAGCCGCCGGAGCGTTCCGCATTAAAACGAGATTAACGACGAGATACGGTGTCGGTCGAAGAAGTCCATGATGGTGCTTATTCCTTTCACACTGTAGGCGGTTGTTACTCGACTGCCGTCGTCCGCAGCGACGAACGATTTTTTGAAGTTGCGATGTGAAACTCTCGTACTGCAGGATACTGTAACAGGTTCCATTAATCAGCCTGAAAGTGAAATTATACTTGTCACAAGGGCAAAGTAAATTCAGACGACATCCAAATACAGGGGAGGGGAGAGAGCCATTTAGACCAGACTTAACCCACATGAATTCGCTGATATTTTGGAATTCAAAAGAGTCCGCTGTACAAACTTTTTTATCCATGGCATTAACAATGAGTGAACCTATCCAGGTCTATGATGACTGTAAAAATATCCATAATTATAAAAAATAAACAGATATCAATACGAATCCCAAAGAAATTCGATATTACTGGTAGTAAATTACTAGACAAAGAAGTGGAAAACGGAGCTATTTGTAAGATTGCCAGGCAACATAAGAGTCAAAGAGAAGATTAATCATGATTCTGTATTTCTCTATGCTAACTGAAATTAAGTTGTGATAAAATCTGATCCTATGTGCCCTAACAAAAGTTTCATATTCAATTTTCTCGCGCGCATCCTCTGAGGTTAATTTTAAAAACTTTGTTAATAGGTAGGAGATGCAACGAAAAAACCCACTATGTAACTAATTTCTAAATAAACTTTGGGTTTTTCAAGAAAATGTGACATTTTCCCATGAATGTTTTACTTGAATTGTAATAGGCTAATGTTGCAAGTAAATATTTCATATACATATCTTGATACTTCTAAATGTCTATGAGGTTCAGAAAAAATTAATTCATTTTGTTGTTATAGAAATTCTGTTTGCTTATTTTGTTATTAATTTTAAAATGATTGCAACTCGTTAACTAAAGTTGCATTGCGCATACGGATAGACACGTCTGCCTTGCCCATGAGAAGTTCGGGCTAAGCATTCCTTTCTCCAGTCAATCTGCCTTGCAAGCGCGAGATGAAGCCTGTGCAAGCAGATATTTGAGGTTAAAGGAATCAATGCTGATACGGCAAACGCGACAGACCTTCTAGAACTGATGACGTCATCACCAGCTTAAGAGTTACGTTACTTGCTGTAAGAGATACGACTTTAGTATTTTCAAATAATATTTTTTGTTTTAATTCTCCACCCGCATGAGAAGAATGTCTGAAAAAAAACAGTACCAAAATTGAACAATATATTAGTTTCATGTTGGAAATCTGCATAATTGTAATTATGTTAAATTAAATATTCCTTATTCAAACTAATGAAAAAGGTTTCCATACAAATTCTATATATATTATTAGCCCTGTATAAGATTCATATAGGATTATTCCATAGATAACATTTTCACTTCTAGACTTCCTGACTATAAAATCTCTTTTATTTTATTTTATTTATTTATTTATTTATTTATTATTATTATTATTTTTTTTTTCATTGACTACGAATATAAATCACCGGGACAGACAATATGTCAGTAGGTTTTGGATATGTGTTTGAACTTTTAGCTTATTTGTCATTACTAAAGCGTTAAGTTAGAGTTCAAATCTTTACGCATATATATTTGGATATTTAATTAACCTATGGTTACGTTTTGCTTATTGATTTTATCGTGATTCCTTTTTTATCATAATTTGTAACCCTTCCGACTTCTTACGGAGTGTATTATATTGACTCCACTTGTATCCATATTTATTTTATTTTTTTTATATTTATTTATTTATATATTTTTTTTATATATATTTGATAAATTAATGGTTGGCTTGAATATGTGGAAAAGTGTTCTAGCGGCGTACCGTATAAGGCTACTTGCGGCATCAATTCTATAGATACAAGATATAAATGATAAAGGTATTTAAAACCGCGAGAACCGCTATAATCCAGTTCGGATCCAATATCACGAGTTGTAACTCGTAAGACATTGACACTTCCTATTTAATTATCCGTTATTCTACCAAACCGATTGACTCTGGGTGATAAAATATATTATTGGTTTTCTTAATGGAAAGGAATTCACACGAGTTAAGGAGATTATTGATTTACACCACCCGAGTCAGATTATCATGTGTTGAATTCCATGTTTACTGATTTAGCACTCATAAATATTCCTAACGCACTCAATTGCGGTGTTTGTTTTTAGTGCTATTAATTCTATATAACGTGTCAAGGAACTATTAACACTAAGAAGTGTTCATTCCCACTGTCAGACTCGTAATTCTGTTAATAATTCTACGTATATTCTTTCAAGGATTGATTTGGCACAGGATAGGCCCTTAACTGAAAGGTGTCTTAGTGTGTCCCTTGTTTTCATGACACGTGTTACAATCAGTTATGTGCTTTTTATATCTGTAAGCATTGTAGGCCAGTAAAACAGTGATTTGGCTTTCTGTGACATACTATGGAACCCTGGATGACGGAATGCAACCAGTTTATGACGATTGGTATGAAAGAGATTATTATTACTACCTGGTCGTTAGTCATCTGCTGTGTTCTTCGGGTTTTCCTCGTCACGGACCTACATATAATATTATATTTGATTACATTATTCTGATACACATACTTTAAATATACTTTTGCTTTAGGGTTTCTGCTCGAAGTGTTTATTGTTTTTGCTTAGCCGCTGACCCTGTTTCCGTTCGAAGTGTTTATTGTTTGGTGTTTATTGCTGCTGACTCTGTTTCCGTTCGAAGTGTTTATTGTTTGGGTTATGTCTGTTGACTCTTGCTTTGTTCGGTTTGTAACAGTTCTGCGCTCCAACCCAGATATTCAATGCTCGCGATCTCTTGGGTTAAGGAATTTTCTTGTTTAGATACGGTTTTAACAATAGGCACGGATGTTTCTATATTTTTTAGTCTAATTAATGGTTCTTTACAGTATGGTGCGGGATTTGCGGGATAATGCGTCAGCTATGATAATTGCTTTCCCAGGTAGATATCTTATCTTGGCTCCAAAGACCTGAATGATCATTTGTCACCGAGTTCCTTTTGGACTGTGATTAAAGCCTTTGAAAAACTCGGTAAAGGACTCATGTTCAGTAAGGACTTTATCAGGATAGCCATAGATTATGAACTTAAAATGTACTAGTGAGTTAAAGATACCTAGCCCTTCCTTGCCTATTACTGCATATTTACTATCAAAGCGCTTTAGTTTACGTGAATAAAAAGCTATAGGGAAGAACTGTTTATCATATTACTGAAGTAATACCCTCTTACCCCTTGGTCTGAGGCGTCTGTTGCAAAAAAAAAAATTCCTTATTTAAATCGGGGATTTTTTAAGTTAGGTGAGCTGCATTCTTCCGCTTTTAGGATATCGAACGCCTGTTGATGCTTTTTAGACCATAACAAATCTACGCTCTTCTTCGTAAGATCTGTTAAAGGAGCTGTCATGATTGAAGAGTTACATATTTACATACGATTGTAATACCCACTACAGCGCCAAAGTGCTGTATCCCCCTTTTACGTTAATAGGTACCGGAAAGTTATGAATAGCCGACACCTTACCATGGACTACTTTAAGACCTTGACTAGACACATAAAACCTAGATAAACATGTTCGGTTTTTTAAAACTCACATTTAGATATTTTACTCTGAGATTATTTGTCTTTGTCTCTGTAGCACTAGCTCTAGTTTATGTGAATGTACTTCTAAGGTATTAGAAAAGATTACAAGATCATCCATATAGGCATGTAGGTTATCCCCTAAAAGTCTCCAAACACTATATTGTAATTGGGGCGCAACGAAAGCCGGAGGCATACGTAAAAATTGATAATGTATGAGGTACAATCACTTAGGTAATGGTATCTGGTAAAAGCTTTTAAGTAAGTCCAAGCTGGTGAAAAATTTATTCTAACCTAACAGAGATAAGATGTCGTCGGTACATGGCACTGGAAACTATCGGGAGTCGTTTCCTTGTTTAAGCGACAGAAATCTACGCAGATATGCCAAGTCCGATCTTTTATGGCATGACGTTTGAGGGAAAATTATATGGGCTATTTGATTTCCTAATGGCTCCTATTACTAACATATTTCAACTTCGTCATTTATCTCTATTTTGAAATTGCATTGAGAGTCTATACGAAGGTACGTATATACTTTAATTATGTTTTGTCCTTAGACCAGTATTTTGTGTTAAATTACATCCGTTTTTTTCCCAGAGATCACTCGCTAGTGGAGAAACTTCCTGGTATTCAGATAAAAGATAAAAAAAAATTCTGCTGAATCACCTCTGCTTGAATGACTTTACGGATATTACTTTAGATAGATTATCAGAGAGATTCATCTACGACTGGTTGGGCGGGATTAAAAATTAGCAACAATAAAAAAAATGCGATATTTATATGTATAGGTTTTTGTGGATTACTATATTAACTTGTTGCTGCGAGTCAACCGTGTCTAGGGCTTTGTTCACGGAAATCGTTATATTTCAGAGTGTCGGGAAGGATTAAAATTTCATTTCCCAGCAAAGTCTTTTTACACGCACTAAGACATTCGAGGGTGCATGCTTCTCGAGATTTTGCGTGCAAACTACGACTGCGGTTGTGGGAGAATTCTGTTGGGTCATTTGAACAATGTTACGATTTATGAGACAAATGTATAGTTCCTTTATATAAGTTATTATTTGATTAATTGTCTCTTTTTTTTGTTTTCAAACTGATTTTAATATGTTTGATAAACACGCCTGATTTTGCAGGATGTAAGATAATATTTTGTATACCCCTAGATGGATCTTACAATTACACTACACACAGATCAATGTTTTTTATAGCTATAGAGGTATCTGTAAGCGCTCGCTTATCCAGACTTCTCATTAGGGAAGTTCAAACAACAGACGGTGAGTCCGTAAATACAGGATATTACGCGTACTAAAGAAATAAAACTAGATATTCTAATTTTTACGGCGCGTACAGTTGGGCTTAATCCACCACTACTTATAATAACTTATGTATTAAAAAGAAACGAGAACCTGCTCTGATTACTTGATACGGTCGTGTGCTGCATAAGGAAATTCCTTTTCAATTCAAAAAGGTATTTGGCATGTATGATCCAACATCGCTTTTCCCCACTCTGCTAGAGTCGCTTATTGTGTGGAATTTGCTTTGCTTTGAAAACTCGGCAGATTTAACTAACCTTGACCGCTTGACTGGATGACACAGTAACCGAGTTTGCTTTGTTTGATTCTGATATTTAGGGCTACTGTTTACCATCGGCAACGTATTGTGTGTTTTTAGCATTCTGTTGTTGGTTACGTATAAAGCAACTAACGTATGAATGACGAACTATTAGGAATTGAGCGATTACTATTAAGACAAGTTATCTCTACTGCATTCAATATTAAATGTTTGTACTTGCTGTTGTTTACTTCATTCTTTGCTAAAATTTGAAATAGTGAGGGATCCTGGTCAGCGCATTTAGCCTGATGAAAGTTTTTTACAGACATGTTATTCCTTGCAATCCAGCCATATTTTAAAAATTAAGTTGAGTCATTGAGGTTCGATATTTTATATAACTCAAAAAACTCAAGGCTAAAACTGCGATCGGGACTTTGCAAAGGAGCATTTATTGTCATGACCCGAAATAGTGTTACCTCTAATTTATATAGATTTGTACGGGTGTTCCACTTGTTTTTTGTGTGTTTTCTAATCACTACGGTGCTTAACGACCCTATCCATGCATCTGTATAAATACAGACGTCCACTGCGTAAACGCATATTCACTGTTTAATATAATTTGTTACGTAAGGGATTAATAATCACCCAAAATGATAAAATTAACACAATATATGATTATGATATTTCAGTAGAACTTCTGGAAACAGACACTCAAAGATAAAAAACTCGCAGTAGCGAAATCTCAATGATGTAGATAATTTCTGTAAAAAAGTAAGATTTAGAATGTCTCGTAACTTCAGCCACAGGAATAACGAAATTCGACCTGCAAAGGAAACACTCAAAGTTACTCCAAATGAATAAAAATTGTACTTAGCTTGCTTTTGTGGGAAGTCACGGTGTTCCGATAACGACACACGGCCTTGGTCCTCCTTCTCTATTTAGCGGATGACCTGGTTTGGCTTCAGTTTCCCCCGTATGATTCGAGCCCTTGAAAGATCCGATGCTGCAGACGCGTTCGGTTTGTTTCTTGAAGTGCCGGAAACGCTCACTAACGATGTTTTCTTGAATGATTCTAATGAGAGACGAAGCTTGAGTTGCCGTAGGAAAAGGACACGTCGGTTTTTTTTTTGAAGTTATTCACTAAACGATGATACTAAGTTGCTTGAAGAATCTCTTGCTTTCGTCGTCGTTGACTTCATGATTTATTATTCTGGTTTTTCTTCGGAGAAGTTGTAGAGTTCTTCTGGTCCACTGCCACCACTTTTAGGGCTGCTGCCTTGTATGATAAGGCGCCCTATGAGGTAATGTTAGACTTGCGATAATCTTACGCTAAGTCGGTTGGTATTGCACTTCCATCTTCAATGGAGTGTCTTGGGGTTTGTAGATCACTTACGAAGTCGGGATTATCTTCTTGTTTATGACGACGATGTGTTAAACTCATGATGATTCGGTGAGGAGGTTCTTGTAGAAAACACGAAGTATAAAAATATATATATTTTTCTGAAGTTTTACATGGTGAAGATCAGGTATGATTGTACAAGTCTTCTAATAACGATAGCTTGATCGCTTCTGCCAATGATGATGGCTAATTCTATTCTCTCTACATGATAAAGCTTAGGTAAAGAGGTACAGGTCTTCTAATGACGATAGCTAACTCTATTCTGCTCATCTACCATCTCTGTTACAAGTTATGAAGGAAGCAGATAGTAGTTCGAACATATGAACATACATACAGATGACATAGTTACATACGAACACACAATCAAATGAGACACGCTACAGATCACGTAGGCCGTTTGAATTATAGGTCGCGGTAGTTGTCTCAAGCAGGGAGCTTGGACTAGAGTTTATAGACAAATGAATGACTACAGGTGATGGCATGTTATCTTAGCCTACTTTTATTGTATACGTCATCTTTAGCGTCTCTAGTCTGATCACATTCCTGCAAGTAAACTGGTTGACCTCTTTAGTTTTAGTCTTTTATATATATGGACTAACATTCCATATTTTTATTATGTAAACACTTACACATATATCTATATATCTATATATAATATATATATACATATATATATATATATATATATATATATATATATTATATATATATATATATATATATATATATATATATATATATATATATATATAATATATTAATATAATATAATATATATATATATATATATATATATATATATATATATATATATGCATTAAGCAACAAATAGTCCATTAATATCCAATTTGCTCCACCTCGGAATTAATCTATTTTCATATATCTTATTCGAAGGGGGATTTTTTAATTTATGATAATTTCGTCGTCTCATGGATTCAGACCAGTGCCCAACGGACTGAGGAGAAATCAGGATTTCAGTGACATTTTCAATTCAGTCTACAACATCTTTTAAAGGGAAGAAACATCACAAGATCTACGAAATTAAGAATTTACAACTCCATTATCAGGCCAGTAGTAGTGACGGAAGTTATAGAAAAGACTGCGATCACCACCCTCTTTGGCATCTACACGTTCAACTACTGCTGCTTTGGCCTTCGCAAGGACGGGGCAACCTTCTAGAGACTGATGGACGAACTGCTTGGCAACCTTCCATTCTGCATGATCTACGTTGATGATATCCTTATATTTAGCCCCAACCCCAAGCAGCATCTTAAAAGATGTCAAAAATGTACTACAAATACTCAAAACAGACTCATAGTAAGGGAAGACACTTGAATGAGCAATGAAAAAGGGTGGAATTTCTAGGATATCAAGTAAGCCCAGAACAATTAAACCAAGAACGAAAACAGTACAAGAATTTTCAGTACTAATCAATTATTACCATAGATTCATCCATAACATTGCTAACATTATGAGCTCAATTTATCGATGCCTACAAGGAAAACAAAGAAAACAAGTTTCAATGGTTAGAAGATCAAGATAATGGATTTCTTTTGGCAAAGCAAGTGTTAACTTCTGCAACCACATTAATTTTTCATCTAACCCATAGGTCCCTCACATTGACAACAGACGCAAGTAACTTGGCAATGGGCACCATACTAGAGTAGGGCACAGATGATGGCTGTTGTCCGCTGGCATTCTTCAGCAAAAAACTAATGACCATGGAACAGAAATACTCCACTTTTGACAGGGAGCTTCTAGCAGTCTACAGAGCCATCTGCCACTTCTACCACATGCTCGAAGGACGACAGTTTGTCGTGCAAACAGACCATCAACTCTTGGTGCACACCATCACAAAGTCATCAGATGCATGGTCAGCACAGCAACAGCAGCACCTGTCAGCAATAGCTGAACATTCCTGCACCATCAATTACTTGAAGAGTTAAGCAAACACCGTAGAGGATGCACTATCAAGAAACTGTGTCAACGCCATCCAGGTAGGGATAGCCTATCCTGAAATAGCAGAAGCACAAAGATGTGACGCAGACCTACAGTGACTGCGGCTGGACACTAAAGCCTTCATACTTGCCCACAATCTGTCCCACACATAAGGCTGGTCAACTGTCCAAGTGGAGATTGAAAAAGGACATAAAAACTGGACAAGAGAATACAAGACATGTAGAGAGCAGAGTGGGAGAGTTCCACACAACACACCACCAACTCTCTCACATCCACGTCAACATAGATGGAACCCTACCCCACTCCAAGGGATACAGATACCTGTTTACCATCATCGACAGAAATACCAAGTGGCCTGAAGCAATACAGGTACAGCAAGAGATGGAGGAAAGCTATGTGAAAGCCCTCATTGAATGGGTCAGCAGGCACGGAGTCCCACAGATCATCACGAGCGACAGGGGAGCCAACTTCACATCCACCCTGTGGAATGCCCTCATGGACTGATTTTGGACAAAGATAACACGCATGGCAGCCTAAAATCCAGAAGCTAACGGCATCATTAAAAGGCTACAGTGGTCGTTGAAAGCATCATTCACACGCCAGATGTCAAGGTGGGAGCTGGAGAAAAAGGTTACCA
>NC_061090.1:77290897-77313397 GCF_015104395.2 Macrobrachium nipponense | reverse complement strand
CTTATGACAGCATTTCTTCCCTCTTTCTCGATGGATGATTGGCTATACGTAACGAAGGCTAGACCTCTGGCAACAATGACATAAAAATGTAAATACAAGCAAAGCAGTACACCTTTATGAACTCTGAAACCTCTCCACTGATAATTGTCATAATGAACAAACCAACAAAATATGTTAATAAATACAAAAACACTTCGATTATTAGTCTAACTCCAAAATAAGTTTCCTAAGAAATTACAGTCTACTTTATAGGTCACAATCAGATTGACAAGATGTAGGAAATAGTTGGTAATTTTCAAAAACATAGAAGACATGTCAAGCAATTTTTATTTATTGGCTATCTACCTGTTTACTAAAAAAAAAAAAAAAAAAATAGCCGTTACCGCATTTTGGCTTTGAACCTTCGTCAATAATTATCGTCAGAATGATGACTTCATGAGGCTCCACCCACTTTGGCCTCGTTATTATTCAGTATAACACTGAAGGCTATCATGGGCATTGTTGGATTAGAAAATTTAACTTCTGGCTATAAAAACTCATTTCTCGAGTAGTTGCAAGAAGTGCTAAATGATCCTCAAGGATCCCAGCAGTTGGCCTAAACGTTTAATTCATGTATATTACTGCTATTACTACAGTAGTATTACTACGCTAGTACAGATACCCCACCCACATCTATGTATCGTTCCGCCATTCATAAAGTCTTTGTCATGGCCACGGGCTTTCTCTTGACTGTAAAAAGTTGCAAGTCGTAAGACAAATGCAGTTTTGCAACCACGGGGAAAATTCCAAATCCTGCTAGCCATTATTGACTGCTATCGGTTTCAGAGCCGATGGAATAAGGTGAATGAGTTTCTGTGGTGGATGGGCGAAGCAACATTTCGTCAAATGTTGTTTACCTTGCTTACGTAATGAATGTTTTTCGACTCTTGGCTCGTAATCACTGGCCATGGCATCGGCTGGATAATTTTTACTCTATAAAAATTAAAACCATCAGGTTTAGGTCATTGATAATGCTGCTAGAATTTGTGTGTGGTTGTAAAATATACTTATGTCAACTTTCAGCTACATCCGCTAACTTTGATAAGGAGCAAAGTCCAAAAAACTGTGTTACAGAGGCTCTGAATCTCATAGTAGGTTCACATAGACTAGAGTATGCACAGCTACCACTCCACAGGGTCAAACCTTGCAGACTGTTTCCTAGGGGTTTCCACTACCCCCTTATCTTAATGACGACTGTCAATTCCTTAAACACTGATATACCAAGTTCCCAGTATCTTAGTAATACCAGTAACTATACTCTGTTTTTTTTCCATCTGTCCATCCGCCTGTGGTGTTTTCGCATGGTAACACTGCTGCGTCCCGGGCTTTAAATAGTTACGCTATGTGTAAGTTTTAGGTAAATAAAAGGATATCTGGGTGTACATTTGCTTAATAATTTACTGTATGCGAATTAAACCGTTAATATTTGAAATAGGATATTATTTAAAGCCCAGGACGCAGTGTTACCATGCACAAACACCACAGGAAAAAAACCGAGTATGGGTCTCGAGAGTTTTTTCGTTTTGGAAATTAGCCTGACTTTTAGTTTCTGAACTTGTACCAGCCAACTGAAATATTACGTCATTCACACTGGCAAAAAATTTATTCACAGCAATTTACGCTAAATGATAAAGTTCACTGCAATTAATGAAGAAGACACAGAACTGCACAGAAAAACGACTACAATAATAAAGAATGCAAGCAAATTAATGATCAAACCATTTAAAGAATAAAAGCACGAAATGATACACAAAAATACATGGATCGAAGCTTAGAGAATGCAATTAATCAATAAGAAAAAAAAACCACTTCTAATAACTGTGGCACAAAAAGAATGCGCAAATGGATCAAGTATCAGAGAATGCAAATCAATCAGTATCAAAATGTACCTCAAGTGTTGATCCCACCAGAAGAACGCACAGGTGGTTCATATGATAATTAATGAATGGAAATCAGTCAATAATGAAATAACAAGAAAATCGAACAAAACCAAATCAGACGAAAAAAAAAAAAAAACACAAATGAAAAGAAGGAATAAAAGTGGGGTAAAGGTCCACTAATACAGGGCGAGAAAGTCTCACAATAATGCAATAGCAATGAAAATGAATGGATTTTCTCTAATCACTGAGCTCACGAGGTAACTGATATAATAGAAGCAGCGCAATAAAAACTTATGACAGCACATTTGGAAACTGTGAGACCGGAAATACTACATTAATTAACCGAAGAGTGACTGATTAAGAAAAGAAGGAAAGAAAATAAAAGAACACCAAGTGAACTCCAAAAAAGGGGCAAAATAACCTTCCAATATACCTCCCCCACCCTCTCTCTCTCTCTCTCTCTTTCTTTGAGAAGTCAACACATGCTCAATCTAACACGGAAGAAGTGCATACCACAGATCTCCACCTCTTTAATGTAACACTTAAGGTCAAGGCCTTAATGAAATTACGGTGGCAATAAGGTTCCCGCGGAGACACGAAGGCTGTCATGATCCCTGTGGAGTGGAAAGCGCTCTCAACTTGAATCAGAATAAATGTGAGTTATGTTGAGCTACTCAGTAAATCAATCTCTCAATGACTATAATAGAATTCAATGACAAGGCAAAATGAAAGACAGCAATACGGAAATCCATTCCAAATTCTCCCTCCGAATTCTGTCCAGCAGAAGGGTTACTTGCGCATGCAGACGTTTGAACAGGTACAATCCCTTGCTTAATCAAGCATAACTAGCACAAAATAATATTGCCAATAAGAAGTACAGTCAACTGAAGCATGAGAATATGTTAAAATATCACTGCTTACTTTTCATATACTAGCATCGTAATTTTAAACCCTATAATAAGTTGGTTTACAGAAAAGACAAAACACTTCGAGTTGATTGATAATCAGACCATGTGATACAAGAGGCCAGTTTAATGAGTCGTTCAGGGGCCATCACATTACGCGAAAGAAAACAGTCTGTGAAAAACAAATGTCATGTTAGGGGATTTCCTTTGGAATAATGCACAACAGGAGAGTCAGCGGGGTCATACATATCATGTTATTTAAAAAAACAAAGACAAGGTAGTACTCCATCGATTCCTTTAAGAATCTAAAATTAAGCAATGAGTCTTCAATGCTTCACGATAGCTGATTAACATTTTGCTAGTGCAATAACTTTCCACAATTCAGATACAATTGAGGAATGAAGAATTACTGCCACTTATTTCCCGAGATATGTAAGCTAATAATTTACGTAAAGTTAATTACCTTTTCAGTTTTGATGTTACTCCCAAAAAAATCTACTCCTATCTCTACTGACAAGCTCACCCTAGTTACATCTCGCGCACACCTATGGAGCTTTTAGCTCTGTCTGCGCTTCTGTGTGCACCTCGCCATTGCCTATGTCGTGGCTTCTCTGAAGTCAGGTTCATTTAACAACTGGGGAACTGTTACCAAAGGTCAAGAGAAAGATTGCTGTCCTCAGGTTCTCACATTTTAGGAAAGCAATATATGGACTTCCCCTAATGTGTACATGGAACTTGGCATGGTTGCTCAACTCTTGGAAACCTTGAGGGGACGAAGTTTTCACGGTACTTCTCTCTAACCCGCTACTAAAAAACTCAAGTGCACGCTTCTTCTAGACCTATGCAAGCCACTTCAAAGGTGGGCCAAAGGAAAGCAAGATGATCACTGACTGCGGTCGTATGTGAGGGCGTATAAGCCTGAGTAGAAACTAGGCGTTTAATTGGTGGGTTCCTAGAGGACCTTCCACCATAGTTGGAATCTGTCGCCACGTGATCGCCGGTTGCCTGATGAGTTTTGCGCAGGTGTGAGCTGTTTTGGCATTGGTACTCCTACTGACATGGTTACTATTATCATAATAGATGTCCACTTCATCATCTCCGTTCTCGAGGATTATCTGTGGAATGACGTGGTGGTGGTGGTGTCTTTCGCAGGGCTGTATACAGGACAGGACAGAACACTGAAACTAGAGTAGTCACAGCAGAAGACAGTCTTGATGTTCACCAAGGGAAATTAACACCTTTTGTTAATGAAAGGATCCAAAGATGGGAACGGCTCTCTCTCTTTACAGGCACGTTTCTCGGACAATGTGGGTGATCTTTTACGTGTCATTTGAAACAGGGACATAAACTTTTATAAGGGAGATTAAAAACACTAAGCTCATCAGTAGGAACCTTTGACGAACATTACGGGCTCATAACAATTTACTTTACACACACATATATATGTATATATGTGCATATATATATATATATATATAATATATATATTATATATATATATATAAATATATATATAAAAAAAAATATATATATATTATATATATATATATATATTATATACATCTGTGTGTGTAAAGTAAATTGTTATGAGCCCGTAATGTTCGTCAAAGGTTCCTACTGATGAGCTTAGTGTTTTTAATCTCCCTTATAAAAGTTGTTTATGTCCTTGTTTCAAATCACGCGTAAAAGATCACCCACATTGTATGAATGTAAGTATATATTATATGATAATTTATATTAATATATAATATATATATAATATTATATATTATATATTTTATATTATATATAATATAATAAATTTTATATATATATAATATAAATAATATATAATATATATATATATATATATATATGTATATATATATATATATATAGATATATATTAAGTATAGATATATATATTTAGATTTTATATAATTAGAATAAGATAATAAAATAATAATAGAATAATTATAAGATATATAACAGATATAGATATACCCTATATTATAATATATTATAGAAGATATATCTATATACAATAAGATATAGACTTATAAATATATCTATATATATATATATATATATTATTATGTTAATCATACTATATATATTAATATATATATGTATATATATACTATATATATATATATATATATATATATATATATATATATATATATATATATATATATATATATATATATATATATATATACACACACACTTGGAACAAGTCTACACGGGCCATTTTCATGAAATTCTAGCTTCCGAAGAATATGGTTTCCATCTGAAAGAAATTGCAGAAGAGAGTAAGAATTACGGAAAGAAGAGAAATACATAAGAAAAATGCGAATTCTTTAGGGCAATAATGCACTGCATCCTCGTTTGAACTTTGGGGGTTCTTATTGCACAACATGCTCGGGAAGACGCTTCTTCCACAGTCCTGTGGTGCGGGGAATAAAGCAGCTCTGGAACTGAGAAGTTCGACAGAGTGGCACTTGACTGCATACTGGTGTTGCTGTTCAGCAGATCTGGTTGCTCTCCGCAGGAAAAGAGGATCAGGGGTCAATTGTGATAGCAAAGGTTCTGTGTTAAAGTTACAACTTATAAAAAATTGACAAACAAGAGACCATCCGGCGACGGTCTAAGTCATAAATATGTTATTTTCATTTTAAAATAAGTTTTTAAATATACTTACCTGGTAGTTACATATATAAAGGTCCCTCCCTCCTCCCCTCTGACAACAGGGGCATGGAATTTCTGAGGACAAATGGGAATGGTTCCAGATATCTGGATAGAGGGAGTACAGGTATGATCACCTGACCGTCTATCGGCGATAGCCGCGAATTTTGAATTTCTGCCGTGCGCGCGACGAATCGGCGGGATTAAGCTATATATATGTAACTACCAGGTAAGTATATTTAAAAACTTATTTTAAAATGAAAATAACATTTTTAAATATCTAACTTCCCTGGTAGTTACATATATATAGCTGATTTACACCTTTGGTGGTGGGTTCGAGAACCGCGACACCGTTGGGAATTCGTAAAATTATTAATCGCTACAAATTAGCTGGACTAATAATCTGGTTCTTACCTGATAAGGAAGCTGGCTTTAAAATTTTCCTGCCTCATTAGCCTGCATTCCTTGAGAGACCCAGCGATCCACCCAGGGGGCTGTAGAAAGTCTCTGTGGGGCTGTCAGACGGTCCTCGACCTTAACCTGACTAGACCACCACCCTTGCTATCCCGGCAAAGCCATGGACAATGAGGTGACCACCTGACCAACTAACACACTAAAAAAAAAAACACTAACTTAGACTTGCATCCCAGACTGTGGAAGGTTGCGACAACCTTCACAGACAACCTGTGATACCAAGTTCAAGAAAAGCAAGGGTATAAAAAAGGTTATGGGTTAGAGGCAGTAGCACCTTCTCCAACTACGGCGCCGGAGGCAACGTACGGACCCAGGGAGCAACAATCTTCATATTGGGTCTGTACCTCTTTGAGGTAGCAATCTGCGAAGATCGACTTGCTTCTCCAAAAAGTCGCTTCTAAAATAGCCTTCATCGAATTGTTGTGTCGATACGCCATCGAAGTCGCCACAGCTCTTACTTCGTGCGCCTTGACTTTGAGGATTGGGAAGCTTTTCTCATCACAGTTCTGGTGAGCTTCCCTTATCAAGTCTTTGATAAAGAACGCCAGTGCGTTCTTCGACAATGGTAGTGAAGGCTTTTTTACCGAACACCAGAGATTGTCCGTCTGTCCTCTTAAGCGTTTGGTTTTCTGTAAATGAAATTTTAGGGCTCTCACTGGACAAAGTCCTCTCTCCTTTTCCTGTCCTACTAAATGAGACAATCCCGGGATGGTAAAGGATCTTGGCCATGGATGAGAAGGATTCTCATTTTTGGCGAGAAAACCTAGTTGCAGCGAACAGACTGCATTCTCCCCACTGAAGCCTACATTCTTGCTAAAGGCTTGCAGTTCTCCAATTCTCTTGGCTGTTGCCAATGCAACCAGGAATAGAGTCTTCTTGGTGAGGTCCTTCCATGATGCCTTGTCGAGGGGTTCGAACCTACTCGAAGTTAAAAATGACAGGACAACATCCAAATTCCAAGAGGGGGTTGGATTGTCCTTCCTTTTAGCTGTCTCGAAAGACCTTATGAGGTCCGAGAGATCCTTGTTTCCTGATACGTCAATGTTCCTATGACGGAAAACGGATGTCAGCATACTGCGGTATCCTTTGATGGTAGAAACCGCTAGTTTCTGTTGGTTTCTTAGAAATAACAAAAAGTCTGCTATTTGAATTATAGAGGTATTGGAAGAGGAAATGTTTCTAATCCTGCACCATTCTCTAAAGACGTCCCACTTAGATTGATATAATTTGATCGTGGACGTCCTCCTCCCTCTTGCGATTGCTCTCGCAGCTTCCCTCGAAAAGCCCTTTGCTCTTGCCAGTCTTTCGATAGTAAAAAGGCAGTTAGATTGAGAGCGAGGAGATTTTGATGGTATCTCTCTAAGTGTGGCTGTTTGAGTAGATCGCTCCGACAGGGCAACGATCTGGGGGTGTCTACCAGCCATTCCATCACCTCCGTGATCCAGGGTCTCGTTGGCCAAAACGGAGCTATTAATATCATCCGGGTGTTGACCGATTCCCTGAACTTTTTCAGGACTCTGTCTAGGATCTTGAATGGGGGGAAGGCGTACGCATTTAGTCTTTCCCAATCCATGAGGAAAGCGTCCACTGCCACTGCTTCCTGGTCTGGGATTGGTGAGCAATAAACAGGTAGCCTCTTTGTCTTCTGCGTCGCAAAGAGGTCTATTGTCGGTTCTCCCCATAGTTCCCAAAGCCTGTTGCATACCTCGTGATGCAGGGTCCACTCCGTCGTGAGAACCTGTCTTTCTCTGCTGAGGAGATCCGCCATGACATTCTTCTCTCCTTATATGAAGCGAGTTAGAAGCGTAATGTTCCTCTCTTTCGCCCACAATAAGAGATCCTTTGCTGCCTCGTAAAGGGAGTCCGAACGAGTGCCTCCGTTTCTTTATGTAGGCCAATGCCGTGGTGTTGTCCGCGTTGACCTGAACTACCTTGTTCTTGACTTCCTCCTGGAAGTGCAGAAGGGCTAGATGAATGGCCGTCAGCTCCTTCATATTGATATGCCATTCTTTTTGATGATCTTGCCATAGACCAGAGATCTCGTCTTTCCCCAGTGTTGCACCCCATCCCACGTCCGATGCGTCTGAATACAACACTAGATCGGGGTTCTTCTGTTGAAGTTCGAGGCCCTCTTGAAGTTTTTTGGGATCGTCCCACCAACTCAAATGATCCTTGATTCCCCGAGGAATCGGAATCCATGTCTCGAGGTCTTGGTCTCTCGTCCAGTAACTTGCTAGATGAAACTGAAGTGGACGAACGTGTAGTCTTCCCAGGGAGACGAATTGCTCGATCGAGGAGAGGGTCCCCAGCAGACTCATCCATTCCCTTGCCGAGCAGGTCCATCTCCCTAGGAAGAGCTTCACCTTTCTTAAGCACTCTAGAATGCGATTCGGGGCTGGGAAAGCCCGAAAAACCACTGACTGAATCCTCATCCCCAGGTAGATGATGTCTTGTGAAGGAGTCAGTTGTGATTTGTCTAGGTTTACTAACAGACCCAACTGTTGTGTTAACGTCATAGTTACTTGTAGGTCCTCCAGACACTTTACTTGCGACTTGGCTCTGATTATCCAGTCGTATAGGTACATCGAAATCCGTACCCCTTCCAGATGTAACCACCGGGATACATTCGACACCACTCGAGTGAAAACGTAAGGAGCCGTGTTTAGTCCAAAACAAAGTGCTCTGAACTGATACGTTTTTGACCGATGAACAAATCTCAGGTATTTCCTGTAATCCGGGTGGATTGGGACGTGGAAATAAGCGTCCTGCAGGTCTATCGACACCATCCAGTCCCCCTGTCTGGTGCCTGCTAGGACTGACGCTGCTGTCTCCATAGCAAACTTGACTTTGCTTACGAATTTGTTCAGAGGACTTACGTCCAGCACGGGTCTCCACCCCCCCAAGTTCTTTGGTACCAGAAATAGCCTGTTGTAAAATCCCTCCGAAGAGGTGTCCTCTACTATTTCTATCGCCACTTTTGACAGCATCTGACGACTTGCTCCTGCAGAGCTGTTGCTTTGTTTCCTGAATAATTGGCTGTCAACTCTAACGGTTCTGACAAAAGAGGGGGCTTCCTTACGAAGGGGATCTTGTATCCTTCCTTCAGCACCTCGATTGTCCATTCGTCCGCTCCCCTTAGTTTCCACTCTTGCCAGTATTGGGAAAGCCTGGCTCCCACTCGTGTCTGGAGGCTGACAAAATCATTTCCTGGATTTAGGTTGCAGCTTAGGGGTTTTCCTGGGTTGTCCTCCTGCGGCCGTCTTCTTGGTTCCTCTCGCAAAAGCCTTCCCACGAAAGGGTTGACGCGTGGGAGGAGTCTCCTTCTCCTTCCTGGCTAAAAAGTTAGCCGGGAGTACCTTCCTAGCAGTCCTGGTGATCAAGTCTTGCGTTGCTTGTTGCGCAAGAGCAGCCGACAAGTCCTTTACCAGCTCTGAAGGGAATAGCTGTTTCGTTAACGGAGCATATAAAAGCTCTGACTTCTGTGCTAAAGTCACTCCCGACGAAAGAAAGGAACAAAACATAGCCCTCTTCTTAAGAATGCCAGCTGCAAAAAGGGCCGTTAGCTCGACAGTGCCATCCCTTACCGCCTTATCGAGACAGGCAATCAAATGCATCAGTGTCTCGTTCTTGTCGTCCGACACATCAGCGAGAGCTCCAAGAGTCCAATCCATTAAGCTGAAGACTTCAATGGTTCTGAAAATGCCTTTCAGCAAGTGGTCTATTTCTGACCCGGACCACATAACCTTAGCCTTGGACATGGCAGTCCTACGCGATGCGTCTACAAGCTTGGAAAAGTCCCCTTGGGAGGAAGCAGGAACTCCCAATCCGAGAGCTTCCCCAGTCTTGTACCACACGCTCGATCGAGAGGCCACTCTCGTTAGGGGAAAGGAAAAGGTAGTCCTACCCTGTTCCTTCTTCTTGACAATCCAATTGTTCAGCGTAGACAAAGCTTTCTTGGCCGATCTGGCCAAAACCGTCTTCCTGAAGGAGGAAGACTTCTGAGGTCTACCCTTCAAAAATTGCGAGGGTGGACTTCGAGGAACTGCTTGCTGGAAGTCTGCCGGATACAAGTCTGCCAAGACCGCAAGTAACCTTTTGAGATCCGCTTCGTGCAGATTTTCTTGCGTCTCATAGTCCGAGATCTCTTCTAGCGGATTGACATTGTCTGAAGTCGAACGAGCGGGAGAATCACATCCGTCGTCCTGTCTGTCTGCGTCCTGACTGCGTCCCGCAGCCTGTGACGGGGCGTCACGCTCCTTGACGCTTTCCGTTATGCGTCCAGCTTGCTGCGAGGAAGCGTCTACCCCCGCTGCAGCTTGCAGCGAGTCCGCGTCACGCTGACCGTAAGCATCTCCCCGAGCCGATTCCGATCGTATCCTCTTGACTGGCCCGTTAACGTCCTTGGGTTCTCTCTTGTGTGTCTCTCCTTTCAATCCTTGTGACTTGAAGGCGTCAAACAGGGACGAAATGGACTGTTGAAGTCCCGACAAGAACGCTGCTTGCGGTGCCTCTTGCTGTTGGGGAATGACTGAAGGCGGCACTGCCTGTCCATCTACCGCTTCGGAGACACTAGTAGTGGTCTTTTGTCGACGAGGTGGAGACGCTCTTTGAGACACCTCCCAGTCTGGGGGAGGGGGAGAAGCATGCACCGATGTAAAGTAAACTTCTTCTTCCGAAGAGCTGTGCGTCATGCGTCTCTGTTTCAGAGTGGATGCGTCGTCCTCCTCCGATAAGAACTTCTCCGGCGAGCTCCAATTACTGCACGACGGTTGTTGTAACGCTACGGGGGACTTGCGTCTCTTGAGGGGTCTTGACTGTAGGGGTTGACGCCAACCGCGTCGAGGTCTTGCGTCATCAGACGAAGACGCAAGCACCGAAAGTCTCTCTTCGTCCGAAACTTCTTTACCTCCTGCCAAAGGGGACGGCCGCCTGTGCGACACCTTGCCTCTTATATTGGCAGGAGGGCAAGGATCCGAACACTTCCTCATCTCACCTTTCCTGTGGCGAGGGAGAGCGTCCTGGGATGCGTCAACAGGATTACTCGAGGGGACGCCCGTCCGCTGTTTAACGTCTCTCACCTCCCTTAGCCGGTCGACGTTCCTTCTCCCAGGGGTTGGGGAGCATGGAAGAGGTCCAGGGCTAGGAGCATGACAGACACGAACGGACGCACCCTCCACTGCACTATCACTATCACCGAATTTGCGTTGCAAACCCCGCACTGCACCCCACATCACTTCCTTATCCGAAGTAAGGGATTTCACTTGTACCCCTAAGGCAGAAATCGCGGCCATAATATCCTTCATGGTTGGTTCACTTACCTCCGACTCCGTAGGAGGATCTGGTACTACTACCTTAGGATCAAGATTAGGAATATTAGATTTAGATACGTTAGAAGGGGGCAGATTATCAGAAGATCTAGAAGAAAGAACACTAGAAGATCTATCTCTCCTAATTCTGTCTCTTTCTAAACGTCTCACATATCTATCATAGTCTCTCCATTCTCTCTCCGACAGACTCTCACATTCATTGCATCTATCTTCAACAGTACAAACGTGTCCTCTGCAATGCTTACAAATTGAGTGAGGATCAAGAGCGGCTTTAGGAAGCCGGGTCTTGCACCCCTTCACACACATTCTCACAACAGAGTCAGCCATCTTGAGAAAACCAAAATCAGAGAAAAAATTCCAAGTCGGAAAACAACAAAGTCTATCTAAGCACAAAGAAAAGCCAATAATAGTCCAAAATCAGCGAAAGCCATCAACGAAAAAACCAAGAAAAAAAATGGGTACTTCACCAATTGTTGCAAACCCAAACAAAGAAGAGCGAATTTCCAAACGTGCTGCACCAAGCGACGGCAGGGAATTTCTGAGGACAAATGGGAATGGTTCCAGATATCTGGATAGAGGGAGTACAGGTATGATCACCTGACCGTCTATCGGCGATAGCTGCGAATTTTGAATTTCTGCCGTGCGCGCGACGAATCGGCGGGATTAAGCTATATATATGTAACTACCAGGGAAGTTAGATATTTAAAAGCTAATCTTAAGCAACAGAAACTACCACGACGAACACTTTCTAAAGGCCAGTTTACACTAGGCTTCAGCGCGCGCTACACGCCTCAGGCTAAGGCCCCACCAAATCCGTCGCGGCGCGTCGCGTGCGTCCAACACGGCTATCCGTCTACAAGCGTCTCCGTCTTCTGCGAGTGTGGCCCAACCAGACAAACGAGTGACGGTTATAAGACGGACAATTCAAACTTCACCAGTACTTGCCGTTATGAAGGGAGAGCGCGAGGTTTTCCTCTGACTCGGTGCTGTCAACCAAATTAGAGGCGTTGAACAGTAGGAAAATCTGGACTTATGACAACTTTAGATGAGGAAAGAGTGGAGAATATGCAAAACTCTTTCATAAGTTACGATAGCGTCCAGACAAGTTTTTTTAAAATATTGTCGGATGCCGCGGAAAACCTTTGACTTAATTCACGAGGGCATTATATCTCGAATATCAAAATTTGATACCAATTACAGAAGATCCGTATCAACGTAAGAAACTTGTAGTAACTCTGAGGGAAGGATTACTGATTTCGAAATTAAAGTTGCACTTTATTTTATTTAATACAAAAATTAAGATACGTAGAATTGTGTGTGAACTGAACACTTTGATACAGGAACTTCTGAAACAAAGATATTTACATAAATGTTTCCATTAGAATATAATAAAAAAAATACTTTAATCCTTTATTTTAACCACAAATCATCACATTTGATTATAACTCAAAGTTGGGCTTGTGATTCAAATGCAAGTGTTGTAGGTCTACCACAATTTCTTCCTTCATGCGGACCCCAGCTCGGAGACGCATGTCCACGCGCGGCTAAAAACAAAATGTTTTTTTCCTTGTGCGTCTAGTCCGGTAACGCACCTGACGCCACGCACGCTCATGTGCCGTGTGGGGCCACTCGTGTTTGAACTATGACAGTTGATCGAAACGCACAAAACGCGTAGCCGTGTTGGACGCACGCGACGCGCCGCGCCGGATTCGGTGGGGCCTTAGCCTCAGACACATCACCAACTCCTCCAGCCCCGCCCTCTAGACTCAGAGTGTCCCCAAGACGCACGAAGCGCTTCAGTGGCATGGTTGGTATGGTAATGGGACTAGCGTCCCACCTCGGTGGTCGCGGGTTCGATTCCTGACCATTCCATTGCGGAGTGAGAGATGTGTATTTCTGGTGATATAAGTTCACTCTCGACGTGGTTCGGAAGTCACGTAAAGCCGTTGGTCCCGTTGCTGAATAACCACTGGTTCCATGCAACGTAAAAGCACCATACAAACAAACCAAGACGCATGAGGCACCACCCGACGCATCAAACCGAGCTTGATGGAAACGAGAGGAAGTTCGTTTTCTCATAGATTCTTATCAGCAATATCCGTTACAACGGCAGCACCGGCAAATTCTTCCTCGTCACTTCTTATCGTGGCTCTCAGGAAGATAATGCTGCCGGTCGCAGCAATCACGAAGTGTAGAAGAGAGACGCGCTGTGCAGCATGAAGCATCGCCAAGGTAGGCGGGCGGGAATATGCTGGTAGAGGTGACTCATGCGGCGCCGCAAACGTCATAGTGTAAACTGGCCTCCAAGCATCCACATCAGAGAACAATATTCTAGTAAAGGAAGGACAAATGACGGAAAACAAGCTGCGTTGATTTTATCAGTTATAAATATTCGAAGCCTTATGTACAGTACCTAACTTCCGAGCTTCATTCGCTGACACTTTCGTTAGATGTTTCTCAAATGTAAGATGTGAATCAAAAGTTATACCAAATATAGTCAAAATATCAGAATCACTCAGCAGAGTCCTATCCATTTGAAGGGGAGGGCGGGATGGAAAATTAGTATGAGATCTACTAATACATACTACATACATATATACATACACACACGCATATATATATATATATATATATATATATATATATATATATATATATATATATATATATGTGTGTGTGTGTGTGTGTGTGTGTGTGTGCGTGTGTGTGTGTGTGTCAGTGTGCGCGACCGTAGAGAATGTTAAATCTGTGTTTACTAATTTACGCCTAGGATAAGATTTTTTTCCTTCTGAGAATTCGTAAGTAAAAACCATCCAATCGTAAATGAACTATTTGACCTTCCAGTTTTATTGAAGAAGTTCCATAATTTTCAGTTCGTTTGTGACCCATATCTTTATTTTACATGAACTCCACGCAAAAAAAACACTCCAAGTTTAGCATCTCTTGTTTGACATTTCTACAAGGAACGTCCAACTCAGCCAGCACTGTTTTCCGGAAGATTGCGAACAGAAATGATCATCTTGTTAGAGAGAGAAGAGTCTTGTCTTTTAAAGGAGGTAACGATGGAAGCGCGAAAAGACGAGATGATGAAATCGGTATCAAGCAGGCAGTGAAAACGACTCCAATTGGTCTAAATTTACTTGTTTCTCGTCTGAAAATAAACAATAGATTTTGATCTTCAAAAATTCACGTCCATTTCGGTAAGAGATTATTTTTTGTGCTACCTTTCAGGAAATAACACTGACTTACAGAAAAATAATGAGGATTATTGATGCGAATTTAATTTCATTGTACAAAAGTACTGTGATTTTATTTTTTATTTTTCGGCTAATAAATTTTTGTTACTGCACATTTCTGTGACATCCTTGCCGATGAAAAGGCGATTTCTTTTCACTTGAAACAAAAGAATGCAACCTAGTAATGATGAAGCCATTTTATAAAAATTACCTTTACTTAACCCAACAAGATTATTTTCTCCTTTCTCTCATAATGTTTAAAATAGCATATGGAAATGCTCTTTCGACGGAACATAATTATCACTGATAGGCATCCTCACTCTCTCAGTGACATAACAATCAATTCTCACAATACGAAGATAACTTCCATTTCACAATGTTCCAAATATAAACCGACATGAAACATGAAGACAGCAACCCAGCCGTAATAATGTTTATGGATGTATTATGTATGTATGTATTATGTACTAGCCTGGTAGCTTCATTGCGTCACCTGGCTACACTTCATAAAAGGGTTTTTTAACCGGAGTTTGAACTTGGTTTTATCACAATATCGTTCTTTCATGATTTATATATATATATATATATATATATATATATATATATATTTATATATATATATATATATATATATATATATATATATATATATATATATATATGTATATCATATATATATATCATATATATATATATATAATATATATATATATATATATATATATAGTATATATATATATATATATATATATATATATATATATATATATATATATATAATAGTCTTTTTATATATATATATATATATATATATATAGTATATATACTATATATATATATATATATATATATGTGTGTGTGTGTGTGTGTGTGTGTATGCATAAATATGTAGTATATATAAATGCACACACATATATAGATATACATATATGAATTTTTGGAACATCACCTTGACAGTTTTCACTCGTATAAATTAAGCTACAAATGCCTCTTAATAAGCATTTCGCTCCACCGCGGAACTGATACCGAAGGGGAATTATAATTGAAGAGTGATAGACACCTGGTAGGGTCGAACAACCGACAGTAACTATCTGTGATTTCAGTGACGAGTTCTCTTACCGACTGTGCCGTACATATCAACGTCGAGTGATTTGTATTTAGTGTAGGCATCCAATGACAGTTGATTGGTAAGTTTTGAAACACGTAGCTATTTATGAATTTGTATCACAACACTGTGACATTTTTTGTTAGCTACAATGTCATGTAATACTCAATTCACTCTACTTCGATATATATATATATATATATATATATATATATATATATATATATATATATATATATATACACATATCTATATGCATGTATGTATGTATATATATGAATGGTTGGCCAATTCGGGAATTGGCCGAGGTGGTGTGGCCAAGTTTCGATTACTTGAAATTAACTATGGATATGAGTATTGATATATATGGTACAGTAAGACATTGAAACAAGGAATTTCACAAAACCCTTGAAATTTCAAGGGAGTTCGTGAAATCACCCATTCACTTAGGGACACTTGATCCCTGAGGTGTTAGTTAGTACTAAACATGGCGAAACAGTGATTCATATGCACTGTTTCGATATGTGTACAAGCCCCTCAGGGAACAAACGTGTTTCGCCATGTTTAGATGTGTGTACTAGCCCCTCGGGATCAAACGTGTTTAGTGGTATAGTAGATTCACATCACCGGTGTATCTGATGTCTGACCAGTCCCTTACGACGCTCCTGATTGGCTGTTGATAAGCCAATGATAGGGCTGGAAACTCTTAGTCTCTCGAGAGAGTTCACACAAGCTGGATGTGTGTTCCACCTCTCCTCATAAATCCTACCTATGTGAACTTTCGAGAGAGACTGAGTTTCCAGCCCTGTGATTGGCTTATCAACAGCCAATCAGGAGCGTCGTAAGGCCTAGGCATCAAATGCACGGGTGATGTGAATCTACTGTAGCCCCTCCGGGATCACACTTGTTTCGCTGTGTCGTTCCAGCCTCTCATTGATTAAGTGCACTTAGGGACATTCGATCCCCAATGGGCTAGTACTAAACATGGGGAAACACTTCATACACTGTTAATTCAAGTAATCGGACCTTGGCCATACCACCTCGGCCACTCCCCATTTTGGCTGATTTCGGGTTTTGGTCACTTCCCAATGTCTAACAGGAAAACCCCTGTACTGTTGATATGTAAAGCTTAACCCCGATTACGAACATCCCTCATAGGAAAAGAAAAAGATTAATAATAACAATAATATATATAATTCAGCGCTTTTCCATCAAGTCGCAGTATGTATCGTTACGGAATTTGCTACCGCAAAATATCTCATCGACCGGAATCGACCCCACACACACAGACACACACGCATATATATATATATATATATATATATATATATATATATATATATATATATATATATATATATATATATATATACACACTCAGATGGTGGGAGAGATCTGTCAAGAGCTGCCGAAACAAAGCGGTCGATATGAATGACTTCTCGGTGATTCAGACTAGCCTGATTTGCATAAACAAAAACTCGGCCTCTCTCTCGTAGTTGTCTGTATACTTTCCCCTTTCATTCTCTCCCTTCTCTTCAAAGTTTCCTTTTACCTTTGTCTTCCCTTTCTCATTTTCTTCCCTTCCTCGTTGTGTACCTTTCCTTTCTTTCTCTTCACCTTTCCTCCAATTTCTTTTCGGTCTCCTGTGCTTTTTTTGAAGCGTCTCGGGGTTTTACGTCTAAATTTCTCTTGGGAAACACAAGTAAATTCTTCCGTTCGCATTCCTTCCATAATAATTGTTATTTTTATTCACCCCTCCAACTTCTAATGTGTTTCATTACTTACATACCACATCCTATCGTATTAAGTCTTGCTCCAAAATTTGCAAATGACTGTTTTTCCTTACTTTTAAATGTTTTAATTGATTCTTTTAGTTTCCTTTTCTTATCATTCATCTCTCCGACCTACAGTGTCTTTTGTCTTGCCATTCAGGAGAGTTTCATGAAACAGTCGACATTGATAAAATTGATAATATGAACTTCAGTCCTGGAATTTATAAAGTGGATAATGTTATGAAAGATGAAGTATTGAGAAAACATTTTAATGTTAACAGAGCCTTTTCCCTCGTAAGACAACATAATAATTACTCTTTGGAACTGTTGGCTGTTTGATGTAATACCTACTTTTGTAAGTACTAGCAAGTGCATAGTTGATCTTACTCCTGTTTATGTTTTTTTTTTACCATAAGAATGTAATGTTACAGTATTGTACTTTTTCTCCTTCAGTTACAGTGACCAGGTCTTGAAATAAAGACGAAAGTTCAGGGTCTCTGATCTTTCCTTTTAACTAAAGGCCCCCATACACTGAACAATTGTATGAACGATTGCCTGGACGACTGTCTGTATCGTTCGTAAAAACATTATGTATGGGTTTGTCTGAATGCAAAAGTGGGCGGAGCTTCGTGTCTGAACGATCTCAGCGAGAATCTGTCACGACCAGGTTGCTGGCTTGCGACTAAGTCTGTCATACACAGGTCGTTCAATGTATGCGTTTGTCTGCCGATATAACGGTATCTTGCACGTCTCTTCTTCCCGAGACAAAATCTTCGTTCAGACTGAGATCGGTGCGGAGAGCGTTCATACTGTATGAATAGTGTATGTGTGTGTGCGTGTGTCGATAACGGCAATCGTTCAGTGTCTGGGACCCTTTGCAGTATTGTACATTTTCTTCTTTCAGTTACTGTGACCAGGTCTCGAAATAATGACGAAAGCTCAGGCTCTCCGATCTTTCCTTTTACCTAACCCTGCGAGTGCTTCTCATGTGAGTGGAATGTGTTTAATATACCTAAAACATTCACAGACTGAGCAAAGGGCATAAAATTTAGTAACGCGTCTGTTTGATGCATTTCGTCCGTTCGCGGGGTGCTGCGCCCCCTCGCATCAGCTACGACTACTACAAGGGTTTCTAAAGCGTGTCCATTTTCACCCGAACGGACACTCTTTGACTGGCAGATTGGTCAGAGCGTTTTCTATATCCTTTTCTGGTCTATGGGGGAGAATGTCACGAGTGAATTCTTCGCTGGATCTCGGCGAATTTGATACCATTTCAGAACACAAATCCATTTGAGCCCGCAGCTGAAAGACGCTCTGGAAGCAATCCAAGCCCTGACTGGCGCTTCGAACGTGATGCTGAAATTGCTTCCCTTTCTTGCCTTAATTGATTGTTTGTAAGGTGTTTTTACGTTGCATGGAACCAGTGGTCATTCAGCAACGTTACCAACGGCTTTACGTGACTTCCAAACCACGTCGAGATTGACCTTCTATCACCAGAAATACACATCTCTGACCCCTCAATGGAATGCCCGAGAATTGAACTCGCGGGCACCGAGGTGGCAGGCCGACACCATACCTATCACGCCACTGAGGCGCTCTTTTTTTTTTTTTTTTTTATTTTAACCTTAAATCTATCAGGCCATTTTTTTTTTATATTACTTTAAATATGAGCCCTACTTTTCAAAACAAATACGGTGGGGGGGGGGGGGGGGTGTTAAACTTTACAAGATGATTTTAATTGCAAGTTTTTCTTAAAACAATTAAAAACAACCAAAAAATGCGGTAAAGTTACTTTGTCTGCGCAATCGAGTTTTCTGTACAGTGTCTAATCAAGGCCACGGAATATAGAGCTGCCTTCCGGTAGTTTCGGTATAATGCTGCATGAGCCGCGAAACTCTCAGTCAGCCATGGTGGCCTGTGTTGTTGCGTTATCAGACGCACGATTATGGCTAAATTTAAGCTTAAATAAAATAATAACAACTGAGGCTAGAGGGATTCGATTTGGTACGTTTGATGATTGGAGGGTGGACGATCAACGTATCAATTTGCAGCTCTCTAGCCTCAGAAGTTTTTTATTTGCAGCTCTCTAGCCTCAGAAGTTTTTTAAGATCTTAGGGCGGACAGAAAAAGTACGGACGGACAGACAAATAGTCACCTCAAGCAACTATCTACTTTAACAGAAAACTAAAACGTATCATTCAAAGATTCCCGATTTATTGAAAATGTATAATCTGCGCCTGAACACAGATCAAAGAACTGAAACAAATTGAAAAGCAGGTCGTTCAGAGGTCGCAGAATCCGCATAAACAGAAAACCAGATCACTTCAAGATCGTAGACATAGAAGAAATGGAAAATAAATGAGGAAGAAATACCACAGATCTAAAATAAGTTGAAAATCTGGTTGTTCAGACAGACAGACAGTCACAAGCACCTGAAGAAAAACTCGAGATGAACCTCTCGGAAAAATCTTTCCGTCTTAGTAAACCATCGACACGAATTTCCACCTCCGATGAAAACGAGTTGCCGAAACAGAGAAATGTAACCCACGAAGCAGAGCAAAACGAAATTCTAACCGACTGGAGGAGGAAGGTATCGGAGGGGAGAGGGAAGTCGTCATAATAATTGTGGCCTAGGCAACCTGATTGGGGAAAGCCAAAGGTCTTTGGAATCATGGAATTATTATTCACCACTTGGGAATTGATGAATCTCTGGACGCTGAAATTCCCAGAATCTGATCGCGTCTGGGTTAGAGAAATGATTAGTCGAGAGGACTACATACGTACACACTTACATAGTTACATACACGCGCGCGCGCGCAAACATATATACACAGACGGACAGGCAGGCACACACACATACATATATTTATACACACACACACACACACACACATATATATATATATATATATATATATATATATATATATATATATATATATATATATATATATATATATATATTAAGGAGATTCACAAAAGCCAATTAATCTGGAGTGCTTCCTAATACTGTCAGCGGCAACTGAATCGCTACAAATGACTCTTTACTGATATTGGTCGGAAAATGGAAAGTGCTATACGGCGCTGAGGGGAACCATTTGAGAGGGGTGCAGCAGAGCACTCCTGCTGCCTCTGCTGCATCCGCCCCGACGCCTGTGTTGACCCGAGAGGCGAATCCCCAAAACAAACAACTGCATAATTGATATCTGTTGGTGACTGTCTTCTGGGACGTGACTCCAGCCCTAGCTGGCCGGCCGACGGGACGAGAGAGAGAGAGAGAGAGAGAGAGAGGGAGAGAGAAAGAGAGAGAGAGAGAGAGAGATGGGGGATTCGGCAATGACCTCCTGAGGACGGGAGATAAGTGCAGTGGGATGATGGAGGAGGAAGCAGCAGATGATGGCGAGGAACAAATAAGCAGGAGGGGAAAATCTCTTAAGTTATTCGGAACTACGGACGAAGTGGAGAGAGAGAGAGAGAGAGAGACTCATTATATAAACAGCATACACCAACTGAGGAAATTCATAATTCGTATCAAGGATGACAGAGTTAAATTTCGTAACATCATTAAGACTGGAAATTGAGGCATTTCGTTGAATTCATTTACCGACAGCAGAGATGAATATATTTTCATGAAACATCTGTGGAATTAAGAGAAACAACCTGCTAACAATTGCTATTTTCAAAGACCGCCCCCCCCCACCCGCAATTTTTCCCCCTTCAAGGAACCTGGACCCCCCCGTCCCCCCCAGCCTCAGAAGGACTCCGGGAAGTTGAAACAAGTGAGCCCAAGGTTGCTTTCCTTATCAAACCTCCACGGAGTGTCCCGCAAGGCGCAGAATTGGTCTTCATCGTATTTCTTGAAGGAAAGTCGACGAAGGCAGTTCCGTGTTTCCAGAAATGAATAATTCACAGCATTTCAAAACTGAACTCCCCACGCACTGATAAGAGAATTCAGAGCGAAAGTGAGATATCAACAAATGAATGATGAGTGGGTTCGCTGTGTTTTGGGGAAGGACGGGGCGTCGAGAATAAAATTTAGCCCTAGAGGCCAGATAGTATATACAAAGAATGAACAGATCCCAAATTGACTAATGCATGCAACTGTACTTTGTTTGGCTTTATTTTATATCTCCTGCTGGGGTCCGGTTCGTTCTTCTTCGCTGGCGGAAAGCGTAATGTCATCCTGGCTCATCATAAGACTCCTTGTCTCTAGTAGCATTAGTGATAAGTCGGCCACGAGGTTTGGAGATCAGAATGAAAGGCTCCTTACGTTACGGCAGATAGGACAATGATCATCACCTATTTGTCGTACTTAATTTTTTAAGATGATACCATTCCTTACAAGCAAGAGCTTTTGTGGCAGTCTCTCGTGCTACTCAGACAGCTCCCATATCCTCTCCTCCTGGATGGCTGATACGCTGGCCTTTCCCGAGGTAGGTTCAGTAACGGAAGATCAGCCGGTAGGTTATCTTCTGACGAGGATCTGAACCATAATTATTACCGCAGGTATGTCAACGAAGGTAGACCGCTACACCTTTACTATAGTCCATTCATCTGATGTCTAGGCCAGTCCCTTACGACGCTCCTGATTGGCTGTTGATAAGCCAGTCAAAGGACTGGAGACTCTCGGTCTCCCTCGAGAGTTCACATAGGCAGGATGTATGTTCCACCTCTCCTGAGGGATACGTTTTTTAAAAAGTATCCCTCAGGAGAGGTGAACTCTCTCGAGAGACAGAGTCTCCAACCCTGCGATTGGCTTATCAACAGCCAATCAGGAGCGTCGTAAGGGATGGGTCTAGACATCGGAACATCGGATGCACAGTTGATGTGAATCTACTATAGGTGTTCTGTGTAGTAGGTAAAGCAACTTAGCTTTTGCATACAGAAAAACAATATTCCAGCTGACTTCTGAAGCCACTGGCATTCATACCATATTTGTAAGTAAAGAAAGCCCTAAAAAACATTATCTAGCCTACTGGCATTTTGAAGCTGAGGTCTGACAAAACACTGCCAACGACGGGGATTGATCGAACACCGTATCCAAGTGTTGATGAGGAAATTTTCCATTTTTCGAATCACAGCTTGTGGAAATAAA
>NC_061090.1:77198397-77285897 GCF_015104395.2 Macrobrachium nipponense | reverse complement strand
GCCGCAATAGTTCGTATTTTATTTAGGTTTAAAGTTAGCCCTGAGCGTGCGTCAGGCACCGCTACAGGTGCCAACAACACAGGCCACAACCGGGCCATGGCTGAGAGTTTCATACAGCATTATATGCTGTACAGAAAACTCGACTGCGCCGAAGAAACTTCAGCGCATTTTTTACTTGTTTTGTTTTCGAAGTCGATGAAAGCAAGGGGACCCTGAATAAATATCTAAAGGTGCCTCCACACGGTCGAACAATGTCCGACGGACAAACATTGTTACCAGTTAACAATTGTCCGTCGGTCTTTGCCTTGTGAGCAGAGTAAAAGCAATGGTATACAACCTCATCTGGTACCAATGTTTGTTGCCAGATCTACCTTTATCTTTTCAACGCTTATGACGTCATCCTGCTTCGCCTGTGATATGGTAACAATGTTTGTCCGTCGGACATTGTTCGACCGCGTGGACGCACCTTGAGACTGGACGTCGGCTGAATGTGGAGCGAACTGACGAGATCAGGAAGAGCCGTTGCATATCCTTCGGCCCTCTTGATGTCCTGGAACTCTGGTCACAAACAACAAGGCCAATAATCGAATGAAGGAAAACATGACCGTGGGTAATAATCACTGTACAGAATTTCCAGAGCGCCATCGACGAATATATTTGTTGAGCGCGAATGTGTCGGGGGGAGGGTCATTTGACTCTCAAATACGGTCAGTTTCGTCATAAATGAATAATGAAAAACTCTCCATTGTACAACGAGCCATTAATTAAAACTGGCACTGTGGCCTGATGATAATATGCACCAGTCGGTCTGTTTGCTTGTTTTTTGTTTTTTTTTTTTGACCTTTGCCTCACTGTTGGACACGGACTTGTTGCGGTAGGTCGATGCACTTTTAGACATTAATAAAGATAATCTCATTTCAGATGTCTACAAAAGACACGACTGTCATCTTACGCAGCAGGTGGAACTGTTTGAAAGGTTCCGACAATATGCCTCCTAGACAAGAACACAACTTCAAAGATAGGCTTACAAGGGCATCTACATAACCACATATTTACCAAGTTCAACTAAAATGATCTTGATTTAATAGGAAATATTTCTCAGTTAACAGAGGAAGGAGTAAGGTGTTCGAAGTAATTTTCTTCCATGAAAGACATCAACTTACGTAAACAGTGTTCAGCAGACATCCAGTGCAAAGTTATGTTTATGACGACAATTTAACCCCTTTACCAGTTTGCCTGACCACCTTCACATGAAAAGCCACTCTACAAACTTTCCATCACGTAATTTTTGAGTCAGATCCTTCCTTACCTGTGCAAGTAGTTTCTATTAAAGCCGGATAAGATGAACCTGTAGAGAAAAAAAAACAGGCATTATTAATATCATTATTATTGCTATTGTTGTTCATGCTACAATTATCATTGTTAAATAAACCAGTACCGCATTTAGTTATTCATTTCAGAGCTCGAGATTTGGACGTGATGACATTCAGTAATCGCCAAAAAGCTGAATAACAAAATATAAAACAAAAAACGTCAGAATACAAAAGTACCATAGACCTAATGTAAACAATTTATTTATTGTAACTGCACATTCTCCGAGCACAAAATTTGGCATAGGGAACTTCTAGGCTTGAAGGTAATTTGACATTTATGAAGCTTTCTGAGAGACAGCACCTCTCATGCTTCCATCTTCTCAAGTGTACGTGGGTTTCCAAAAAATTACATATATATGTCTGCTGATATTGATGTAAGAGTGCAGGCGGTATGCATGAATATGCATATAGAACACATAATCATGAAAATAATGCATAACCAATTACTGTTAATGATAATATATCTGAATGACTTTTAGATGTTGAAATCCATTATGATACAATAATTATACTTCACAATTACCGTCCTTCTTGAATTTGCACTTTCATAGTCTAGAAATTAAGGCCCATCAATTCTAACACTTGTCACCGCGTCAATCCAACTCTTTCTGTGTGTCTCTTTCTCTTCATTTATCCCCAACTTCCGAGTGTTGCTCCCTACCTGCTTCCTTCTCTTATTCTCCCACTATGGGCCCACCACCTCAAAGCAACATTGTCAGAGGTTTTCTGAATTTTTCCTTTCAGAGTCATTGATGTCCACAGCTTCTACTTTATATTCCCTTTATATCTCACTGTCAATGGTAAGCTATTTAGATGATCTATTTCTGGCCCAATTCCTTCTTTGTTTGTTATTCTTTTCTCCTGTTGTGCAATATTATTTTCACAATATTTGGATTTGTACATTTTGCTCCCTAACTGAATGATTAGACTTGAATCTCTCCTCATTACTGCATACTTTTACTGCTTCATTCGATTTTTATAACCCAATTTTTTCCTCCTTAAACAAGGACGATGTAAAATGATACAAGTAATCGCGACGAAGATTGTCTGTGCCTTCATGCTGGAAAAATACATTAATATTTTAATTTTACGACACGTTTTGGCTATTCCCATTTCACTAAGTGATATCTCGAAGTTCCAGCGTATTATCAGTCATCACATACACGAAGCAAAAGAGAAATACTTATATAGGAGTGATTTTCTCTCCCTCCTGAACCTCCTGGCAACTGTTCCCGGTATTCGGAAAGGGATTAAATAATAAATCAGCTCTTTAAACGTGTCACGGTGACTTAATAGGATTGGATCCCCTCTAACAAGGTTCCGGGGAGAGGCAAATCCTCTTGGATTGTGGCTCCGGACTTTTAAGGAGGGCCTCTCTCTCTCTCTCTCTCTCTCTCTCTCTTCTTCTCTCTCTCTCTCTCCTTCCACCTCGACTCAAGGTTTGGATCTCTAAAGGAGTCTGTTATTCGAAATGGACATTATTCTTATTTATATATAAAGACGATTTGGAATTGGATGATTCATATAATCTAGCCACAGAATCTTCTTGAAAGTAATCTCATCATGTTTCCCACACCCAAACTACATCAAGGATATTTCTTGGAACTAAACTAACAAAACCCAACCTAACCTAACCTAACATAGGGGATTAAAAATAAAACCAACCGGAGCTTGTGCAGTACTATACTCTTGTTTTTTTCCATCTGTCCATCCGCCTGTGGTGGTCGCGCATGGTAACACTGCATCCAGGTCTTTAAATAATATCCTATTTCGAATATTAACGGTGTAATTCGCATACAGTAAATTATTAAAATACTTTTAAGTTGCAAATGTACACCCAGATATCCTTTTATTTACCTAAAACTTACACATAGATTAACTATCTAAAGCCCAGGACGCAGTGTTACCATACGCAAACACCACAGGCGGGTGGACAGATGAAAAAAAAAAAGAGTATAGTATACATCTCGGGAATTTGCGTCCCGGTAATTTGAGCAGAAGCAGGAGCCCGTTACATCGCCTATTTACTCATTTATAACAATCCATTATTAGCTACTTTTGATTCGCCAACTTGAGACAGTTGTCAAGGATGCCATTTTCAGTATCAAAATTCCCATGCGATGGAAACATTATTTGATTTCATTCACTTTCAAACAAAATGAAATCCAGCATTCTTCTCCACAGCGAGCACAGAGGGAAAGCCAGCCTTAGCATGCACATGAGGTTCTGATCATCTTAAGCCATTTCAGAAATACAACTCTAATAAGGTGTGTGACAACCTCTGCAGTTCCTCGTTGGACAAGTCGGTTACTTTCTCCGCTACCGATCTCGGGGTCTGGGTTCGATTCCCCGCTCGGCCAACACGGAATCAGAGGAATTCATTTATCGATGTGGTTCGGATCCCATAATAAGCAGTAGTTCCCGTTGCTGAGTAACCTATTGGTTCCTAGCAACGCAAAAAATGTCTAGTGCTTCGGGCCAGCCCTAAGAGAGCTGTTAATCAGCTTAGTGGTCTGGTTAAACTAAGATATACTTAACTTTTTTACGGCCAGAAAGCACAGTTTATTGTTAGCGGGTAATGAAAGACGATACATTCTTAGCATCAAAATCTTGGTAGTGAATTGTTGTCTTAAAGGAAGAATTTCGTCAAATATAACTCTACGCTTCGGAGGCTCAAGAGTATACATACATACATATATATATTATATATATATATATATATATATATATATATATATATATATATATATCTTAAAAAGGGCACGGTAATGAATTGTTAATCTCAGCTCTTTCCAGTTAGAGACGGACCGCTTAGTGACAAGCGCTAGGTTCCTCGAAGAATGCTGAAATGAAAAACAGCCAGGAATGATGACCAATGCAATTTGAGGTCAACCACGCCTCGGAAATCACTTGCTTTGGACATACGGGGCACCCGTGATTGCTAGGCGCCCCGCAGAGAGTGTGCATTTCACCTAACGCCCAGAGAGTTTCAGCCACAGATCGAGGGTAGGTAGTTGCTTGATAGCAGTTTCTTTCATTTGTCTAAACGAGTATCATTTGGTCCTAAAAACTCGTTTAAGATATATATATATATATATATATATATATATATATATATATATATATATATTTATATACGATAAATGAAGGAATTATCGGTATTTGCTTGGCGTCGACTACCAACTTCACTGACGCCGAGCATGACTATACTCTGTTTTTTTTTTCATCTGTCCATCCGCCTGTGGTGTTTTCGTATGGTAACACTGCGTCCCAGGCTTTAAATAGTTACGCTATGAGTAAGTTTTAGGTATATAAAAGGATATCTGGGTGTACATTTGCAATTGAAAAGTGTTTTAATAATTTACTGTATTCGAATTACACCGTTAATATTCAAAATAGGACATTATTATAATTGTTGAATGTGAGCTGAATGTAACTATCTAGAGCCCGGGACGCAGTGTTACCATACGCACACACCACAGGCGGGAGGACAAATGAAAAAAAAAACAGAGTATAGTGCTTGAAACCACCCGACGGCCGTTACCTGCTCGTCCTGTGGATAAATGCTCACAAACGTAAGCAAATATATCATTTCTAGTCTTTGTAAACCATCACATAAATGCCTGACGGCAATCGATAAACGGCAGGTATATACAGATGACCTAGATTTTTATATCATGTAATGTTTAAACCAATTATTAACCACGGATTACCGACGTCCGTTTCCAAAATCTATACGTGTCAGATGGAGAACCATTAGGCTCACGTCAATCCAGTTTCGCCGTATATGTATGATGAAAATCCTTACATCGCACATTAGGCATTAATTAAAACTGCTATTTGTCTTGTTTTGGAATAACCTTTACGCTTAGATAAACTTCTACTAGAAAGTGTAGACCTTGATAATACATAAAAACACACTATGTAACCTATACGAGTGTTATTATTATATAGATAGATTAATAATAATATATATATGATACACCCACACACATATATATGTATATATATGCATATATATATATATATATATATATATATATATATATATATATATATATATCTATCATCTATCTATCTATCTATATATATCATATATATATATATACTATATATATATATATATATATATATAATATGTATGTATGTATATATATATACATATATATATATATATATATATATATATATATATATATATATATATATATATATATATATATATATATAATATATATATAGTATATGCAAACGCAATCATATGCAAAGACAGATTATTACCCCAAGCTAAAAGCATTGCTGTGTTCACTTTGTTGCTTTGTAAGGATAGCTTAATTATCACTGGAAATATAATTGTTTTCTCTTCGCAGTTTATAGACCAATTTCTTTATATTACACCACTCGCTCTGGGGATGACTTCTTTTGTTGATATTATCATCAACTGTATTGAAATCCTACCCCTCCTGCGAATGGAAGTCCATATTTTCAGTTAACCAAAGTCAGTACTTTCAATAATATCTAATCGGGTAGAAGTGCATAGACCACATTCCCAAATTTTCTTCTTAATATAACTAAAATAACATATCAAGTATTTCGTCTTGTATAAACCTATATATACAATGACATTTATACAAGAAAAGGTCCAGATTTGGGAAAAACGAGCCCCCTCCATAAAAAAAAAAAAAATCTGGGTACGGGCCTACCAAGCGCCTTTTGAATGACGTCACGAAGACATAGCCTGGCAAAGGATTAGACTCATGCAACTTTCAGCCACGGCTCGGTTGTGGCCTGTGCTGATGGCACTTATAATAGCCAGACCTACGATCATGGATTACATCTTAAATAGTTTTTCGTTTTCGGTTTCATTTGTTGGCATTTGATGAGTAGATAAAAGTGTATAAGATGTGACAGAGAACAACTCCAATAAACTATTCAAATGAAAAGCTTTCGGGAAAGTCGCTAAAAACTTTCGTCTTCTTTAGAAGACCCTGTCTAGGTCTGGATGACGAAACCGCCTTGTATCACGGCGCACATGAAGGGAAAAGTCTACCTAACCAGCTCAAAAGATTATTTTAATTCCTGAAAAGCGGAGCTTCAAAAGGAGGAAAACTGGCTCAGCTAAAGAGAATGGAATTACGAAAGATTTAATGAGCCGGGATAATGATGCGCGGCTGAAGAAAAAGAAGAAGCAACTCGAGCGGAATACGATCTGTATGGCGTGATTGACGCTTTGGCTTGATCGCTCTGATATCGTTTTCAGGATTATTTTTCATTATTTTTTTTTATAACGGGACAAAACTAAGTTTAGAAAGGCTAAAAAAAAAAAAAAAAAATTAGTGCCTTCGATCTCAAATACACATGCGCGCGCGCACAGACGAAATTAATGCCGTAAGCAGCAGCTGAGGACAATGCAATAATGAATATAAAAGCAAGTAGCCAATACCCAGAATACAGAGAGAGAGAGAGAGAGAGAGAGAGAGAGAGAGAGTAAGAAGCTGAATGAAAAGATCAGCAATGAAGGCCTCAGCAGTGTTCCCCACCCCAGGTGCCTCCGATGAAGGGTACAGCTGGAGGGATGACTGTGTGAAGAGGAAAAGGTGGAACAAATAGCCTACTATGAGATTCAGGGCCTCTGTAACACGGTTTTTTCGCAATAACTTTTTATCTATGCATTTCATAAATATAACGCTTATTCAGAATACATATTATATCAACACAAATTTTGAGTGTATTCTGCACTACGTAGGTTGAATAAATTTTGTACTTATAATGTAAAAGTGACCTTTTTTGAAGACGGGCCAACTTACTCAGAGAAAAGGTTTCGAACGCACTCGTTACGTAACTTATGACATCATTTCTTCCCTCTTTCTCGATAGATGATTGGCTATACGTAAATAAGGCTAAACCTCTGGCAACAATGACATACAAATTTAAATACAAGCAAAGCAGTACACCTTTATGAACTCTGGAACCTCTCCACTGATAATTGTCATAATGAACAAACCAACAAAATATGTTAATAAATACAAAAACACTTCGATTATTAGTCTAACTCCCAAAATAAGTTTCCAAAGAAATTACAGTCTACTTTATAGGTCACAATCAGATTGACAAGATGTAGGGAATAGTTGGTAATTACCAAAAACATAGTAGACAAGCTTGATTTGATAACTGCTATATCCAATGTCAAGCAATTTTTATTTATTGGTTATCTACCTATTTACTGAAAAAAAATAACCGGTACCGTATATTGGCTTTAAACCTTCACCAATAATCATCGTCAGAATGGTGACTTCATGAGGCTCCACCCACTTTCGCCTCGTTATAATTCAGGATAACACTGAAGGCTATCATGGGCATTGTTGGATTAGAAAATTTAACATTTGTCTATAAAAACTAATTTCTCGAGTAGTTGTAAGAAGTGCTAAATGATCCTCAAGGATCCCAGCAGTTGGTCTAAACGTTTAATTCATGTATATTACTGCTATACTGTTGCGGCATTACTGCTACAGTAGTATTACTACGCTACCACTGATACCCCACCCACATCTATGTATCGTTCCGCCATTCATAAAGTCTTTGGGTTTCAGAGCCGATAGAATTTCTGTCTGGTGGATGGGCGGGGCAACATTTAGTCAAAAGGTGTTTGTTTACCTTGCTTACGTAATGAATGTTTTTCGACTCTTGGCTCGTAATCATTGGCCATGGCGTCGGCTACATCATTTTTACTCTATAAAAATTAAAACTATCGTGTTTAGGTTATTGATAATACGGACAAAATTTGTGTGTGGGTGTAAAATATACATATGTCAACTTTCAGCTACATCCGATGCTTTGGCAAGGAGCAAAGTCCAAAAAACCGTGTTACAGAGACCCTGAATCTCATAGTAGGGTATAGACGTATAGACAGCGGGTCGAACGTCGAGTCTGTAGCATTTCCTGGATATAAAAGCACTCACTGGATTCTATTTAGTCAAATCGGTGTGTATATCCATCTATCTATACACACAAATATATATATATATATATATATATATATATATATATATATATATATATATATATATATATATATGTATATATATACGTGTGCGTGTGTGTATGTGTTGTATGCATATCTGTTTGTACATTCTTCCAAAGAGGACCTCAGTTGTTCATAGAAAAAAAAATCCTAATGTATCATCGATGTCCTTTATGGAATAAGTTTTTTCAGTAATATATAAATGTATATATTATATACATATTTCTATATATATATATATATATATATATATATATATATATATATATATATATTTTATATATGTATATAAATATATATCTAATGTAGCCCAAATAAACGCGTGCTTGAGAATATAAAATCCACGTAAGAAGGTGAATGAAAACCGGGACTTTGAAGAAGTACTTTCGTAGTTTACTCTACGGTTTCAGATTCACACCGAATACGGAGGTCGTTGACAGAGCTCTACAGCACATATAAAATGAGAAGGGGGGCGGGGTTACAGTTTCTTAATCTGGGCAGCATGTTCTTTAAATAGAAAAGTCTAGGACCAAGGAGCCAGGAATCATCCAGGGGTAGAGAGATTCAAATTCCTGGTGGATGTCGCTTCAATAAACACCGTTTCTAGCAGGTTCCTTGTCCGTTGGTCGTCGACTTTGCAGATTATCGATGACTTCTCCCACTTAATAACATGACTTGTCCTGCGCCAATGATCCGAAATGCCATTGATTGTTACGCCTCTTGAAATGGCCTCTTTGTGTTGGGAACATCTCATCTTTTAGTCATATTGATGTTAAGCTGATATAAATCTCATTACATTCTTTGCAAGGGATAATATATACAATATTGTTTGAATTGGGCGGACTATTCTTAATTATTTCTCAAAATGTTATTACATTTAAAAACCAAATTGATATCAATAGCTAAAATGGGCATTGCAGGAATGGAATTGAGGTGAAATGGTAAATAGAGAATATTCTTATGTTCTATGCTACCTTTGGTTGGATTGTAATATGTCTTTTTTTGTTTTATTCTTACGAGGTTCCAAAAAATATGGAGGATAACACAATGAATCTCTGTGAATAATTTAAAACTCGTCTTTCAAAAACTCAGGACTACAGGTTCTAAGAGCTTTGAGATACATACTGGAAAATGTTGAAACCTTAATTCGTTTAGCATGGTTAAAATGAAAATAAATGCATGGTAAATTATTGGTGGGTTCCCTATATACTACAAAATTGGTGTTATTTCTAATAACTATGACGTCCAAAATTGGAATGCAATTACTTTATTCATTTTCTATCGTGAATTTGATGGATGGTACAAGATTATTAATTGTATTCAAGAAATCAAGGATATTTACATTGTCTTTCACAATACAAAAGCAGTCGTCTACATAATCTAACCCAAAATACTTTAGAGAATAGATTTCTTGGAAGACGTCGAGACTCTTAAGAATTTCTTGCAGATGTTAGACAAAAGGGGTGAAACGGGTTTCCCATAGCCATGCTGAATACTTGTTCATAATAATTACAATTGAAAGTGAATTTACACTTCTGCAAAGGGATATCGGCTTAATAATGACATTGGTGGGCAATTCTAGATTATACAAATCAAAATTTTGTGATAGATATAGAAGAAAATCATCTATAGGTACTTTAGTAAATAAAGAAGTCACATGAGAAAGTCTAGAACAAAAATCAACAGAGTTTTATAAATGGGAATTTGAAACAGTGCCCAGAAGAGGAGATAGTAATTTAACTAAATATTTAGAAAGTTTATAGCTAATAGAACCGTTTGGAGTGATAATGGGCCAATAGGAAAACGTCTTTTATGGGTCTTGATTAATCCGTACATGTAAGATAAAGATGGGGCAATCGTTGAAAAATTCTCTTTTATTGTTTGTTTGTTTATATAGTGTTTTTATGTTGCATGGAACCATTGGTTATTCAGCGACTGGGTTCTCTTTTATTGAGTCGAATTCTTTCAGAATAGCTTTTATTTTATAATTGAAAATTTTTATGACCTCAGCTAATGGTTTACGCCTTAGTTAATAAATTTTCCCCTTTTTTCTACATAATTAATTTCATCCATTACTACAAAAAAGTTGGATTTTCTGCTTTCGTAATGTGCAAACCTTTATCTTTCTTCGTTTCCTGAATTGCAGCTGTAAACCTTTTTGGAAAATTCACTGTTTTATTAGGTATTTGAAGTAAGCCGGAGAAGAGACCTTTTAACTAAATTCACTGAAGGCGACGCAATTGTTTTTCTTTCCCAGTTCGACTCTCTCTGAGGTGATGTGCGCGAACGAAATATCCATAATCGAATGTGATAAACCAAAGCCTAAAGCAAGTTTGAGAGCTGGGCCCGAATCCCAAACTTGCTTTATTCATCTTTCCATTTATTTCTTGTTTGTATCTAAACACCTTGATTGATGACCAAACTGTTTCCCAAGTTAAAATCCCTCCCTAACTTCCAGGCTGATTTTTTCTACCTCTTGACCCTAAACATCTAAACATTTCTGTGGATGGAATTCGCTTCGCGTTATATGGCTCTGGTCGAGATGGCAAATCATGGCTTCAACTGACATGGTTAAATTTGTTTGTTTGTTTTTATGGTGTTTTGACGTTGCATGGAACCAGTAGTGGTTCTTCAACAACGGGGACCAACGGCTTTACGTGACTTCCGAACTACGTCGAGAGTAAACTTCTATTACCAGAAATATATATAACCCCCTCCGTGGAATGCCTGAGAATCGAACTCGCGGCCACCGAGGTGGCAGGTCAAGACCATACCGACCACACATTGTTAAATAGATGGATGCTCGTTTTTGCTTATTTTGCTTATGACTTTTAATCTATCTTCTTAGTCTGACTGCTATTTTTTCTGATACGTATATACAAATTTATTAAGCCTAATCGCTGATACCAAGTTATTCTACTACTAAAAGACAGCATAAGCAACAAGTCGTTGATAAACTCATATATGGAAACGATGACAAACTGTCAGTGATAAACAAAGTGCTTGCCAATTGGTGATCACCTTCTGCTGACATATCTCTCTCTCTCTCTCTCCTTCAGTACTTGGCAGATTATCGATTCGTATTTACCAGTCGAGAAATTCATCTAATAATTAAACTCTAATACATGTACTGCACATCACTAAGCTACTGTTGCAATATTTGGCCTTTCTAGGAACAGGGAAAACTTTTCTAACTTACTCTACTCATGTACCATCTCTTATTTCAAATCGTTAAACTTAGTTTTGTTTTTTCTGCATACAAGTGTCAAGGAATTGTTCCTAGCTTTTTGCAAGTAGCAGTAAAACGTTATTTACTTATAGTTGAAGTTGTTTAACCTCTTCGGTTCCATTAAATTTGACGTGTCATAAATTACAGCGGCGTTTCCGAGTGCCTTAGCCATTCGGTATATTTTTTTTTTTACCTTCAAAGCTTACTAACCAGTTTGTACTATTGTTGATAAGGGCATAAGGAAATGCGCTCTCCGAGTTGCCTGAATCGAAACGGTTGTTACTGACTTTTAAAAGATGCAGTTAAACAAGACCTTCCTTGTTTATCCAGCGTTGCATTTTGGATGAAAACTATAGCTCCGTCCTATGACTCTTTAGTCAGAGACCTGAGATTTACCCAATAAATCGAGAATAAGCACATACCAAGTAGCCTCTGATATCTGCCACCCCTTTGCCAAATTTATTGTATCTCTCTAAGCAAATAAAGATGATTATCATATCTTTACAGCATTCTACCTTGTAAGCGGATTTTTTTTAGACAAGAAATAGGAAGGGTAATTATGTAAATGTCATGGCCTCAGGCTATATAGGAAGCCTACCTAACGTGTGCTCACTTCCAGTTCTCGAGTAAGTAATGTTGCTCGTGGAGACGCGGTGCACAGGCGCGCAAGACTAGCGCTGACCCTAGGCCAGCTTGATTTAATTGTCACCTAGACCTTGAACTGTCAAATGAACTCGACGACCCCGGCGCAATCCAGGCGTCTCTTGTTGAAGCAAGAACCATAAGTGGGGTCCTGTGATCTGTACACTGTTCACTCGACCACTTATTTTCTCTTCTTAACGCCCTGTTAGGTAGAATTGCTGGTTGCTGACGAGTTGAACTGCTGTCAAAATTTTCCCCCATCTATTTTTGTCTATTGTGACGTTAAATGAAATGCATTAAATACTTCCACAAACCTTTTATACACAATGTTTTTCAAGAGCGATGGTTTAAAAGAATTCTCTCAAAAACACAAAATTTATCTTTTTCCGCGTTCGTTCGTTCGCTCCAACTTGAAACGCATTAAGTAGGGAAAAAATGAAATCAAAAGGAACATCAAAGTTTTCAATGAAGCGGCGCTGAAACAAGAACCCAAACATTTTCGAGCCAGATAATCTTTTTTTCATTTCAACTGTTTTTTGCTTTTGTTGGCCCCAATCGATGTAACCGATAAATCTGTATTGTTGAACAAACCGTTTTGCAAGTCAAAATCATTTCTTGTTTGGAAACCCCCTGACCAACTGTTCCCAACTTTCCGTCTTTTAGTCTTTTAAGCCTTTTGATCCCGACCATTTCCAGCGGCGGGGGGAGGGGGGGGGGGGGTTGGAAATTGGCAGAAGGTACAACAGGCGCAAAATAGGGCTACTCATAAAAATGGGTTCCTGTTGCAGAGGCAGAAAAGATGAAACGTTTCATGGTAAATGTTATCATTTAGCAATGTGTTTAAAACCAAAGAGAGAGAGAGAGAGAGAGGAGAGAGAGAGAGAGAGAGAGAGAGAGAGAGAGAGAGAGAAGGGGGTGGGGGGGGGGGGGAGAAATACATATACACTGACAATTTAATTTGGTTAAAGCTAAAGTAAGGTAGATGGACGTCCAACCGGGAAAGAGGAGACGAAAATAGAGATGCAGGCTTAATTAAGACAAGGGAGTTTAATCCAAAGGAGGTGAGAAGACTATATAAGGATAGAGGGGATGGAATGGAAGCGGGAGACTATATAAGGAGAGAGTGGATGGAAAATGGACTAGTGTTAAAGAAACACCAAGTTGAAGGTGGGCGTCAAAGAGTTAGCAACGAGTGTGGTTCTAGGAAGGTAAGAAGAGGCAACAAAAATAGTTTATGCAAAACTCGGTCTTTATAGATTGGATGGTGTTTGTACGCATTTCCCATAATTTAACGACTTCTAGGACATCACAGAATAGAGAAGCATATGATAATAAAATGTCAATCAAGCTAAAAGTCAAGTTCTACAGCACAGTGATAAGACCAGAGTTCATGTGTGGATTTCCACGGGCTCTAAGAAGAAATGAGTTAGTGAAGCTTGAGAGAACAGAGACGAGAATGCTGAGGTGGATTATGGGAATATCACTGCTTGAGAGATTGGAAAATGACGAACTAAGAAGGGCAGACTTAGTAAAGATCACAGAGGTGATAAGAGGAGGACGATTGAGATGGTATGGTCATATCTTGAGGATGGATGACGAGGAGGGAGTGAAGATGGCTTGGGAGGAACCTGTTAGAGGAAGAAGATCGAGAGGGAGACAGAGAGTTAGATAGCGAGATAAAGTGAAGGAAGATATGGCGAGAAGAGGTTTGGTGGAGGATGATGCCTTTGATAGAAGGCAGAGGAGGAGAGGGCGCATCAGGCAACCCACCCCTTAATGGAGGGACAACGGCGGGAAAGAAGACTTCACGGAATGGCACAAGAACTTGAATCTTGTAAAGCATTTCATAATTCATAAATTATTTACAAACGAGGCGCATTGAAACTCTGCTCTGCAGGAGGCTGGATATCTCCCCAACTCTCACGTTGCCATACCTACTCCAGGCGGACAAACAGGTTTGCCGGGGTGGGGTGGCCGTGTCATGTCTTCCCTACTATCACCTGGGTGAGGACAAACAAGATCCAATCGGATTTTACCACCATATAGATAAAATCCACCAAATAATATAATAATCAACCCTTACATTTATAGAAATAATGAAGGTTTATCACAGTCGTAAGAAGATAAATTGTCAACCCGCCCCCCCCCCCCCCCCCCCCCCCCCCCCCCCCCCACCCCCCCCCCCCCCCCCCCCAACCCCCCCCCCCCCCCCCCACCCCCCCCCCCCCCCCCCCCCCCCCCCCCCCCCCCCCCTAACTCTCCAAGAATATTCGATTCACACCTGACACGTCTTCCTTGGCAGAAACTTCATTCCGTCTCCTAGATGGCGTTGGTTTTCATTACACTGACTAATGGTTTGACTCGAGTCTTTCACGGACACCAATTCTCGGAATCCGAGGAGACAAAGGTCCTGCTAATCTCATTTGCAGAGGTCATTTCCCGTGAATTCAGAGTCATGTTTCGACTGCGACATCTCTTTTTAAGTGTAGGTTCTTGCATTTTCTACAGGAAATGCCGTAGTACTAAGTTCTGTACTAGAAGCCGTAGTACTAAGTTCTGCACTAGAATCAGTGTTTTTCGTCTGTGTGTTTTTTTTAAAATTAGTTTTCTGTAAAGGAAAACTATTGAGATGGCTATTTGTCAGTCAGCCTTTTATTTTTCCGTCTGCCTTCAGATCTTCAAAACTACTGAGGCTAGAGGGCTGCAGATTGGTATGTTGGGCATCCAACCTCCAATCATCAAACACACGAAATTGCAGCCCTCTAGCCTCAGTAGCTTTTATTATATTTATGGTTAAAGTTAGCCATGATTATGCATCTGGCACCGCTACAGATGCCAACAACACAGGCCACTGCCAGGCCATGGCTGAAAGTTGCATGGCCGCGGCTGAGTGTTTCATATAGTATTATACGCTGTACAGGAAAGTCGATTTGAACAGAAGAAACTTCGGCACATATTTTACTTGTTTTGTTTTGTAAAAGGACGGACATAGCCAAACAGAAATAGAGGTGAAAGTTACAACATTACGAAATAAGTTTATAGCAAACTGGAAATGAAAGTGAAAAGGTTGAAAGTCCTTATCTACGTCAACTGTTTTAGGTATTCTATTTCTCACCTGCTTATTCTATTAGAATTGCATTATATTATCGTCTCAAACTCTACAGAGAGAGAGAGAGAAGAGAGAGAGAGAGAGAGTTCTCTTCCGGTGGCAGGACTTTCACTAAATCATGACGACCAACGCTTTCCTGCCCGTTAGTCTTCATGTGACAGACCCTGATCTTTAAGACATCGTTTTAAATAATTTTCTCAGCCATTTACCTTCTATCACGATTTTTCATTACCCAAAATGATTTTCTCTTCATATGCCAGTTTCCATGATTTCCCACATAATTCTTCTATTGATTATCGTCACAATTCTTTTTGTTTCCGGGACCATCTACGGTTCCCACTTAACGGCCTCACCCATCCTTTATCTCGTCTTAAGTAACTCATTTGCATTTTCATTACGTTCTTCATACAACTCCATCTTTATTGGCGTTTCTCGGCGTCATCGATATCCGATATACTTCTTCTTTTATGAACCATTCCAACCAATCTCTTCGCTATTTAAAGTCTTCTTTTTTGCACATTTTCCCCTCATTAAAACACGTCAGTCTTCCTTGTGCTTTCGGCGTTAATGGCTTCAACTCCATTATATGCACCGTCTCATTACATTTCCTTTATCTTATTCTGACTATTATTCTCATTTTACCTCTTTCATTTTCATCGCTCTTCTTTATGAGCTGGTTTTGCCACGTCATTTTGAGACAGGGGCTTTTACTTTCTTTATAATCTAATCACTTTACTTTTATCAATATTCGTTTAGTATTTGTTCTCGTCTTTTCTTGTTTTATGATTCTTTGTTTTTTTTTCGCGGAATTTTCCCTTCAGTGATAAATCATTTCATGTCACCCTAACTGGGACTAATATAAACTTGATGCAATCTGGCACTTGTTTTTTATCATACAGACTCTCTCTCTCTCTCTCTCTCTCTCTCTCTCTCTCTCTCTCTCTCTCTCTTCTTATTTATCCTGAAATGCTCTACCTCATTATAAGTTCAGAGAGAGAGAGAGAGAGAGAGAGAGAGAGAGAGAGAGAAAGAGAGAGAGATTCATCCTGATATGCTCTACATCATCAACTTCAGAGAGAGAGAGAGAGAGAGAGAGAGAGACGAGAGAAACCGAGAGATGAGGAGAGAGGAGGAGAGAGTTGAGAGAAGAGAGAGAGAGAGAGAGAGAGAGAGAGAGAGAGAGAGAGTCAAAATACTTTATGCCATTAAATATATGTATATATTACATACATTTCAGTGTCTCATCATACATGATTGGTCGTTCTAGGGAAATATAAGTCTATTCATATCGTTATAAAAAGATTATACAAAACAACTGGCGATATTCAATTTCAAAGTGCTTATATTCAGTGTACAGGGGGCGGTACTGCAGTTCTCCGATATCGGTAAAAGCAAAAATAAAATAAAATACATCGATACTTTGCGACGGAAATTTAGTAATATAAATAGCGTCTAATGGTATAGCCACAAAAGGAATGTGATCAAGATAAAGAGTCAGGCTCATCCTCATCAGGACTAAACTTCCCTTTCAGATCAATAAAACGACAAATAAACCATTTACAATAGTAACCAGTATCTAAACAGAGTTTAAGCCCAGAGTAAACATTTCCGAAATAATGCGTTGTAAAACAAAACATTTCTAATAGCCTCTGAAGCCCGTGACAGTGATGAGAATATACGTAAGTTTATTCGTAAGTTCATAATTGTTAGGAGGAAATGTGCAATCAGATGAGATTGAAACGAAGATATATGGTTTGGTGTCTCCTTATATCGGCAGGTAGTCAGTCGATTCCAAAATATGGGACCAATTACTTCTAGAAGTCTCTCTCGCTACCGCGTCAGCGAAAGTTCTCGAAGCAGATATGACATCCTGAAGCCTCGCGTTCATGTTCTCAGCTCGATACCGGCCTACTTTTGGCGAAAAAGAAAAAAAATAAGTAACTAAATAAATAAAGAAATGAATATAAATTTACAAAATAAAATAAAAATAAATTATAATCTGACATAATAATTTTGTAAATTATAAGGCACATTTCGTAAAAGCACTTCTGCTCCATTGGAAGCCAGTTCAGTTTTTCAAATATTGGAGTCACATGGCCATGTTCCCGGGCACCTTCAACGGCGACTTTTGCGGCAAAATTTTCATTTTATTTTCTTGGCTTTTCATTTGACTTTCATCAGTCGAACCCCAGACCCGCAAGCAGTAGTTCAGGGTAATCAGTACCAACGACCATACCACCACAACTCGACAGTCTGGCTCAAATCACTCTTGTTAAGTTATAAAAGATTATCAATTAATTACCTTTTCGCAAAGTTCGTCAATATGAGCATTTAAAGTCATGTTACAGTCCGTGAAAACACCAAGGTTTTTAACCGTCTGTGACAGGATAATGTCACGTTATTGAATTTTGTGTTTGAGTTCTCCGCGAAGTGGAAAATAAATTGAGTTTTGCTTTCATGGAGTACGACACCGTTATTATCATCGAAATGATGATATTTTGCAGTAGGAAATACAGTTCTGGCTCTTTTTATTAAATCAGCGAAACTTTCCAAGTCTCAGGACAGCAAAAGCTAGGCATAATCACATAACACGGAGACAACCTCGTATATATTGTGGTAGATCACAGGTTTAAAGAAGAGCAGTGGTCCCAGAATCGATCCCCTGGGTACCCCGAAAGATATCTTTTCAAGAGAGGATAGGACAGATCCAATGCGAGCAGATTAGGTTTACTCGCATGATTTTAAAACCAAAAGGGGTACGACACTGACTTTAGCCAACTTATTGATTATAATTTGGTGATGAACACAATCAAACAGATCCAATAGCAACAGGAGAGAGAGAGAGAGAGAGAGAGAGAGAGAGAGAGAGAGAGAGAGAATATCTGACACTTTTATCAATATCATTTCGTCATTTATCACATAACTTTTCCATTGTGGTCAACTACCCAAATCCAGTTCCACTAGGGAAGACCCGTTCAACACGCTTTTTTGCAAGGCCGTTCTCCGCTTCTTAATTTGCTGTCGCTCCAAAGTTATTGCAGGTTCTTCATTGCAAGTTCGGCCTCGTTATTCCTATCATCTTTATTTATAAATAGGGGTTTGGCGTTATCTTCCCTTCTCTAGTTTACTGCCTATTAAGACATTCCACCAGCGAGTCATGGCGCCCTTAATACTCAAAACCATCATGAGAATATGATAGTTATATCAAAACTTAATTTTCTATAGTATTTTACAATTAAATTGGTTAATTTCCTGAAGGGGAAACCGTCATTTAAATTTAACGCTGACATTTCACAGAACAAACCGCCTCAAAATGACAAAGTTTTTTGTTTGTTTGTTTGTTTGTTCATACTTTTTACACTGCACACAGAATCGCCTCCGTAAAAAAAAAAGAAAGAAAAAAGAAGGAATCGAGCAAAGTGTATTTCCACCTCGACGTATTTCGCAAACATGAGTTAGCTCTGACTGGAGGACGGAGAGACGCCCATCTTTCCCAGCGTCTGCCCCTGACATGTTTAGAAGCCCTGAAAAACGTTCCCATATTGGCGATGCGGATTTTGAAGAGACGTCAAATTTATTCAAAACTCGCGGGTTTTCTCTTTCGTGCAAAACCGCTTATGATGAAATTTTAAAAGAGCCTGCGAGTCACCGTTTCCAAGATGAGGTGAAATGTAATTGGCTTTGTATCTTTACTTAAAAGGTTTATACCGCAGATCAGCGTGAAGTAATAAAAAAAAAACGTAATGCGGTGTGCTCTCTCTCTCTCTCTCTCTCTCTCTCTCTCTCTCTCTCTCTCTCTCATACACACATTATGTGTGTGTGTATTTATTTCATAATATATTATATATATATATCTATATATATATATTATATATATATATATATATATATATATATATATATATATATATATCATATAATTATATTTAATATAATTATTAATAATATAATAGATAATATTTATATATATATATATAATTGGTATTATATATATATTATATATATATATATATTACCGAGGTTCCAACTTCGGTTAATCTAAAAGGTTGGTGGCAATGAACCGTGCAGCTAGGCACTGGTATAACATCCGTTTTCTCTCACCCTCCCCCCCTCTCTATCTCTCTCTTCTCTCTCGCTCTCTCTCTCTCTCTCTCTCTCTCCAACACCTAAGGCAATTAAATCAGACTCGTGAACTACAAAAATACATTTATTTAAGAGCAAACCATTAGCTAAATAATTCAGGTTCTCAACAGAATGATTAAATGAAAGATTGAACTCAGATAGCCCAATCCATCTCTCTCTTACAATAACCCACATTATTTAGTCATAAAACTAGAAAAGTCATAGCAAAGTCTACATAGTAACACCACGGAACATCAGTTAAGTTCCCATTTCTAAATATCAGATCAGCTCCCCTTTGTCTAAGAATCACCCATTCAACACAGATTTCACACACTTCACTAAAAATACTATTGCAGGGGCCATCTTGGCCCTTCGCCGACTCTGTAGCGATCTCCCATCTTGGCTAAATTACTTTCTCATTATGTAGGGAAGAAGCTCATAAGCACGCACGAACTCACACACAAGACACCCCAATAAGTGTCGTCACTAAGATCATGACGTCATTATACAGAACATTGTTCACGCCCAAGAAACAGCCTCAAACCAGATTCATAAGGCATATCTGCATCCGCCCGTGCATAGAAACAGGACGTGGCACTGATCTGCATAGACAGAAACTTCGACATCGCGCCACCCGAGGAAGGATGCGCCAACACTTCCAAGGATTGTCACTTCGGGCCACTGTTTCCAAGGAGAAGCTAAATTGATGATCCCTACATTCTAGAAATGTCACAGCCTATCACATCCTCTCAATCAGAAAGAAAAGATACAAATCGCATTCACAACGGTGTCTTAAATATATTGTCTTAATTATTCCTTGTTGCATATATATATATATATATATATATATATATATATATATATATATATATATATATATTATAATTCACATCCATGTACTTAAGAACATTACGTATATGTAGCCTTGAATGCATTGATGATGGAACAGACATAATTAGGAATGGAGGCAAGAAATTGAAATACCCTGACTCTGTATTAGACGATGCAGTAAAAGTGGCAAATAAGACATTTTATCTTAAAAAAAAAAAACAAAGTAACACAAAACATACTTGCACTACCATCATACAATAATAAATTCATAGATATTCTCCCTCTACTTCAGAATTTCGGGGTTGTTTATTCTCTCTCTCTCTCTCTCTCTTCTCTCTCTCTCTCTCTCTCTCTCTCTCATCTGTAAGACTTATTGAGTTAATGTGGGATTCACGAAAAGTATAATAATGAAGCTTGTGCTCATAAAGAACTCGCCCGACAATACTACTAGATGTGTATCTCAGATGCCATTAGTTCTTTCATACTGCTCAATCTGGGAAAACATTGAGAACAGAAGAGAATAAAACGACAGAAACATTGGGAATAGAAGAGAATAAACCAGCATAAAGATGTGTAAGAAATGCACAGGTGAACAGCGGATAATTCTGTACATGTTAGTGAAAAAAATCATTCGATCAACTGAACTGGAGAAAAAAAAGATAGTTTATTCTAATAATGTACTAAAAAGAAACATCATTGAGTCTAGTCTTCAAAGAAAGATTGCAACAAGTTTAATTGTAAGGAAGGTGCTTGAAAGACGGCGATAAAGGAAGCGGGGATCTCTGAGCCCTAAGGATTTGTAGAATCTGACCTGTCACTAATGAGGGTAGGATCTCGCCAGCAAACACCTGTCAGGTACAAATACTTGTTTTGCAACAGTTTGTATGCTAGAATGTCCTATCCTGCTTGCGTATATATTAAGGATTTCTACCACTTTGTATCAGTTAGTTAGCAACGAAGCCTACAGAGCGGTCAGGATCTACAACCGTGTTTCATTTCTTCCCTGTGGTGTTTGATATATGAAATCACGTGCAAGAGTGATTTATATATATATATAATATATATATATATATATATATATATATATATATATATATATATATATATATATATATATATATATTGATAATCGACTGTGAGTTATCTGGCGTTACAACTACCAGAGTCACTGACGCCGAATACTAAATGTGATCTTTTCACTTTTTATAATATATTAAACATAAAATCGAAATACAATTTTGCCAAAAAAACTATATGTACACTTGATTAAATAAAGGAAAAAAAAGAAAACTAAAACAATAAATATATAAATGAATTTATAAAATTCCGATAAAAGGAAGTTGTAATATATATACTAAATGTGATCTTTTCACTTTTATAATACATTAAACATAATTCAAAATAAAATTATGCTAAAAAAACTATATGTACATTTGATTAAAAAAAGGAAAAAAAGAATATATATATATATATATATATATATATATATATATATATATATATATATATATATATATATATATATAAACATATATGCCATGAAGGAAAATAAACGACGGAGTATCCTCGAGACCTTTCGACGTTTAAACCTCCTTTACTAAGCAGATGAACTGACATACATGAGGAAAAAGACAATACAAGAAGATTCGTAAAACTGACAGATAGGGATTATAAAGAGATTAGTACCTAGAATCCGACACACCTGGAAGATGAGTAACCTTCCCAAACAAGCATAAACAATGGGTGCAATTAAAAGTTTAAGACAATCATCTCAGATACAAGGACAAGACAATTAAAGGATTATAGGTGACAGCTATTCAGAACTTTGGTAAACAAAATCATATTCACAATACATGTTAGACATACATTACAACGAAGGTAACTCTAAGGCAACTAATTTTTATTTAAGTCTGTAATTATATCTTTGAGGTCATTCTTAAACATGTTACAAATACAAGGGTCTAAATGAAAAAGGCCACGACTAACATTGAAATTACAATGAAAAGTAAGTTGTATTAAAGCAGATTCTAAAAGATTTCATGATAAGACATCTCTTGACCTTGCAATCTGAACTACCAACCCAATTTATTCGGTGGTTGTTTTAACTTAAATGAATGAATATTGCATTAGATGTTTGCCCAGTTTTTACAGAATATTTATGCTGGCTTAGCCTTACTTCTAGGCCTTTGCTAGACTATCCGAGATAAAATGAGGGACAATCCATACATAGAATTTTATATATTATGTTGTTGATTTCTCTGGGGCCATTTTTTATTAACATTCCTTTTAGTGTGTTATTATATGAAAAAAACAAGGTTGATATTAAAAGCTTTTAACAATGATTTAATGGTTTTAAATCCGTTAAAATAAGGCAAACTGAGAATGTTCTTAGAATTTTCTTTCTGCTTGTTACTTACACTATAAAACTTTTTGTGGGCTTTATTATAACAGATATCTAATATATGTGAAGGATAGCATAAATCTTTCCCTATTTTTCTTATGTATTCAATTTCTTGATCCAAATATTGTGGACTGACAATGTGTAATGCTTGTAAAAACATAGAAGAAAAATTTATATTTTTATGTTAAGATGGTGGCCTGAGAAGAAATGAACATAAGTTAAGTTGTTGGTCGGTTTCCTATACGTAAATACTGAATTTACATTGAAATGGTTCTCTATGTATCAAAACATCTAAGAAAGGGAGGCAATTGTCTTTTTCTAATTCTAGAGTAAAAAAAATCGATGGTACCTGGTTATTTAATTTAGAGAGTAAATCATTTACATCAATACTGACAGGCAGAACAGCTAAAATATCATCAACATTACGATACCACTTTACAGGAATATAAATGATATTAGGTAAGTAGCGTTTTTCAAAGAATTCCATGTACAAGTTTGAGAGTAGTGGTGATAAAGGATTCCCATTGCCATGCCAAATATTTGTTGATAAAATTCACCATTGAATATAAACTTACAATCACAAATGCATAAACTTAATGTAACTTATAGGTAGAGGTAATTCATGTTGATTTAGTTCATTACTAAGATATTCTAAAATAGAGTCTATAGGGACTTGAGTAAAAAGAGAACATACATCAAAACTAACGAATCTATCAGTAGGACAAAGAGCAATTTTGTTTAATTTATCAACTAAATCTAGAGAATTATATATATGAGAATCGGAGATGGTTCCAAGTAACGGGGACAAGATCTTATTTCGAAAGTTTATATGAAATTGAACCAACAGTACTGATAATAGGCCGCATAGGGTTATTTTCTTTGTGCGGTTTGACTAATCCGTACAAGTAAGGTAACGAAGGAGATTTGACTGACAATTTGCCTAGTAGTTCTGTTTTATCTTTAAGGATATTTTTCACTGTGCTATTGAAGTTTTTTATGACTTGATCAAGGGGATTTTTTGTTAGTTTTTTATAAGTCACATCATTATCCAGTAGGGCTTGCATACGTGATATGTAGTCAGCTTTATCTAAAATCACTATACTATTTGACTTATCAGCTTTTGTAATGTGGATAGTATTGTCCTTTTTAAGATCGGTCAAACTTTTCTTATAGCGAGCACGGAAGTTACTTTCATGCTTAACGTTGGCAGCTCCGTAAACAATACCTTTAATCATGTTAACATGACTTTGAGGAAGATCACAATATTTTTCAAATTTACTTAGGGATGACGCGATCATTAAAGCAGAAGGTCGACGTTTAAACGTCGAAAGGTCTCGCCGTAACTCCTTCGTTTATTTTCCTTCGTGGCATATATCTTTATTTATGGATTTATCACGTTCCTAACTTTCGTGATTCAGTTATACATACATACATACTATATATATATATATATATATATATATATATATATATATATATAGATATTATATATATATATATATATATATATATATATATATATATACTATACTATATATATATATATATATATATATATATATATATATATATATATATATATGTATATGTATATGGAAAAAAAGAGAACGACTTCCACAACGTACAGACTGAGTTGAGTCGAGTTGAATAAAGAATTTAGGCCAAAGGCCATGGACTGGGACCTGTGAGGTCATTCAGCGCTGAAATGGAAATTGACAGGAAAAGGTTTGAAAGGAATCAAGTGTTGGGAGTGGGTGGAAATTAAGATGGAGGAAGAGAATATGAAAGGAGGTACAGTAAAAGGAATGAAAGTGGTTGCAGCTAAGGGCAGAAGGCACGCTGCAAAGAATTTAAAGTAATGCCTACAGTGCACCGCATGAGGTCTACTGACGACACTACCCCCTTACGGGGACGGTTATAAAGATTCCTTGTCAACTGAACGTTCTTTTTCTTTCCAATATATTGATGACTTAATTCTCATCAATCTAATGGGCACAACTTCACAGCCTTTTCTCCTTTCAAGTAAAAAAAAAGCAAATACAAAATAATAGATAAATCTGAAATATGGATACACCTCTTTCATTAATTTTGTCCACGATTTCGACCTCTGTTGAAAAGAATGATCGCTATACAGTCGAATGTAGAAATGAAACCAAGATCCGTAAATTGTAACGACATGATTATTTGGGGGCATTAAAGAGAAAATGTTCTTTCATCCAGCGCGGAATTTGAAAGAATTACGAAGCAGTTCTCCGAAGGAAATTATTCACCAGAGAGAGAGAGAGAGAGAGAGAGAGAGAGAGAGAGAGAGAGAGAGAGAGAGAGTTTTCAAGAATTTCTTTTCATGCAAAGCATTTCCATGTTAACCACTCGAAACAATGCCTCCCCCGATGCTTTCGAAATGTATTTGTAAAAGCAAAACAGAATTATTATTACAGAACAGTTCACCGGCACTCATGGATTTTTCTGAGTGAGATGTAAATTATTTGAATTATTTGCTACAAAGCAGGCTGCAAAATTCCTATGTAAATCCCAGAGTGTCTTTGTAAGACCTTGTCTTCAATTATTTTCAGCTTTTTAACTTTTGAGGGCTTTTTGACTGCGGGTTACCTTTTGAAGTGGAAGGTTTTCAGTGAAGAAATGGAACAGTTTTATTCTTTTGATCATCGTGTTGGAGTATAAATGTATGTATACTAGTATGTGCGTATACATGTCTCTATGTCAGAGAGAATGTCCTTTCTACTGCTTGGTTCGCTTGATCAAATTCTTTTTTTGCGTAATGATAGGAAGTCTCTTTGAGAGAGACAATAGTTTTTTGTTTTAGTTAAAATGTTATTATATTATTATTATTATTATTATTATTATTATTATTATTATTATTATTATTATTATTATTATTATTATTATATTATTATTATTATTATTATTATTATTATTATTATTATTATTATTATTATCATTATTATTATTATTATTATTATTTTATTTGCCCTATTGATAATTATTCACGCTATTGTGAAGTAAATCATGGCTAACAATATTATCCTGATTACTTTCGCTAATTCTTTTGTTGATGTTGTTTATTAATCTCAATGGGGTCACTCAAGCGGTCTTAAACCCGACTGACAAGCGGCCACAAACTGGAATGCCCATATCTGAAAAATGAACGCTGCACAACGTTGGAATGTGCCCAAGCTGGAATGCCTTCATCATTTGATTAAAGAAATAATAAATGATCTAATCGATTAATACTGGTTAGGAATTTCCTCGATTGTCTCTCACACAAGGAAGAAAGATCACGGTATATCAAAAGGCTTAGGCTGAACCCAAGTTCAGGACAACATTCAGTTCGGTTGGTACCTGGTTACTTGAGATTAACCTGGCCTTATGCCAGTACAAGTCCTTGCCCTAAGGAAGTACGTAAAGTGCAATAAAGTGTGAACTGGAATAAGAAGGATAGTGAGGGCCTCTGTTCGGTTACCATGGAGGATGCTCAAGTTATGTAATATGATTTCGTCAGAAAATGTATGAACCTTCAGGTATAGGCGAGAAGGCTAATGAGTCAATTTGTGACAGATATAACCTTCTAACTGGAAGAAGATCATGAAGCATACTTGTTTGTTTTGTTTGTTTCTATGGTGATTTTACGTTGCATGGAACCAGTGGTTATTCAGCAACGGGACCAATGGCTTTACGTGACTTCCGCACCACGTCGAGAGTGAACTTCTGTCACCAGAAATACACATCTCTAACTTCTTAATGTTATGCCCAAGAATCGAACTCGCGGCCAACGAGATGGCAAGCCAAGACCATACCGATCACGCCACTGAGACGCTATCATGAAGCATACGAACACAGGGAGCAAAGATTTCAAACTTACAGAGTCAAGGTTCTCTCTGCAGAACGCGGCCGGGATGATATAGGTGATATCTATATATGTATGTATTTGTGTGGAGGCTTATATTTCACCATAATCTCTCTCTCTCTCTCTCTCTCTCTCTCTCTCTCTCTCTCGCTCATATATATATATATATATATATATATATATATATAGATATGTGTTCGTGTTATATATAGTGTAATATATATGTATATATACTATACATATGCATATATATATACATACATAAATATATACATATATGTGTATATATATATATATACATATGCATATATATACACATATGCATATATATATACACACACATATATATATATATATATATATATATATATATACATATATATATATATATATATATATATATAAACTGTGTATAGTAAGTATGTACAGATGCATGAATGTATTCATGCACACACACTTATGTAAATATATACAAATGTATACATACACATGCATAGAGCCTGGGACTCTGACCATATAGACAATATCTTCCTTAAGGCAACGATGAAGCGGATTAAGACCATCAACAGAACCAACGTCAGCTTAGCGGTGACCCTAGGCATCACCTAATGGCATATCACTTGCTATAAATTTCGCCAATGCAACCTCTTCTGTATCCAATTACGGGCTCCTCCTGGAGCAAGAGCCCGTGCCAGCACAAGACTGGCTTAATCTTAAACAATAACAACAACAACAAACTATTTCAGTCATTCACTACTTGATAAGGGTGGAAGTGAGTCCACCGAAATATAGTCCTTGGCTTTAAACACGAGTGTTTTAATGGTCCTTTTATACTTGAGACGTGTCCTGTTTTGACAGGAGAATTTATTTACAAGTATACATACATATATATACACATATATGCATACATATATATATATATATACATATATATATATATATATTATATATAATATATATATATATATATATATATATATATATATATATATATATATATATATCCTCTAAGAACAACATGGATTACAGTAAAATCATAAAACAATGAACCGAAGGTTCTTTCTCATGGAAGAGAAATCTGGAAGTAGAAGTCGGCCAAATTGACAGGTAATTAAAAGGCTTTTGGAAGCTAACAACCTTCGGGAGGAAAAACAGGAGCGTTTCCATTCGAACTTTGAGTTCAGAAGAAAAAACCAACCACCTCTGAACCATTGACTATTCTTTCTGTACGTTTCCTTTTTGTTTGCTCTGACGGTGTACCTATACGAATTGTAAATTCCGATCATCTATGACTAAAGCCTTCAAAGAACAGTTTTTAAATGGATTTCTTACCAAAAGAAGAATGAATAAGTGAATGAATAAGTTCTTTTCCAATTCCAATTTATTGATGGACAAAGCATTATACGGCGAGTGTATGTGTATGGCTACGTGTTGGCGGACATTTATGTGTATACACATTTTATTAATGCAGATCTGCTTATAAATGATAGAACATTCATTACTTTAAGACCTACAAAGATTCCCTTTCGCTTGCAAAGGACTGAAACCTCAGAATTGACTGTGAATCAAGCATCTTCGATGTCCATCCCAGCGCCCGTACCCAGTGCCTGTACCCAGTGCCGCCCCATCCAAGGCTATTTGTTCCAACATGTACGGCATCGATTCAAAATGACTTCACGCCGAATATTCAATGATTCGTCCTCAGCTTCACACAGCCTTCAGAATAATGGAAGTCCTCGCGAGGTTGACACAGGAGTCCGGGTGAGGCGGCTAAGTTTAATCTTTGATTTTCCCTCCTGCTGTACCCGTCACTGGAGGCGCCGGGAGGGGACCCCCCCCGCCCCTGCTGAAACCTTCATTGCAGATCTTTTATTCAGCTTCTTGAGGCCATCGGGCTCTCTCTCTCTCTCTCTCTCTCTCTCTCTGTGTGTGTGTGTGTGTGTGTCAGTTCTTGGCTGGATACTATGATATTCATTATTGCATCTTTCCACTGTTGTTTCTATGAGATTAATGTTTCTCTCTCTCTCTCTCTCTCTCTCTCTCTCTCTCTCTCTCTCTCTCTCTCTCTCTTTTTTTTTGTTTTTTGTTTTGCAAACAGGATCATCTCCACATTTCAGTCAGATCAAAATAATCTTTCTTAAGGACTCACAAAACATTTTGTGATGCATATGGGTGAAACGTGGCAACTCATTCTAACGCCAATAGTCATTCCCATAATTACTGTCGTTACTGCCTTTTCACCCCTTCTAGTTCTTACATATGCAGCAACTAATAAGAATAACGGTGAACAGCACTACCACTTTGCTGATTGCCAAATATTTTAATGTTATTCCCGCAAGTTCACTAACATATAGAATAATTCTCAGAACTTTTTTCATTACATTGAAATTTTGGGAAATCTTGTCATCGTGCCTTCCATGGCATTGCTCGTATTTAGCACGACAAGTTTGGCATCTATGTTTTCTTCAGGCCAAAGCAAACTTTGTAACTAACTGTTAAAGTTTAACAGCAGCCAGTTCACAACAAAGTTCTTACTAACCGTCATTACCACGGCTCGTCAGTTCTTTTGTAAATCCATTCACTCTCACTGAGTTCATTTTCCCTCTTTATTTGCTCTGCATTTTGAATTTCATAATTATTAATCCCCATCGTACACAGTGTTGCAGGGAGTATATACGCATATGTAGTTGAAGGTTACCCTTGACACGAAGTGGGTAATGTAAAAACAACGCTTATCACTTGGCCGACGTTTTTCCTTAGTTCGCTCAGCAGTTTTAAAATTAATGTCACACCACATGCAAGCACATATATATACATATACCCGAACGCAACAGTAGACGTATGTATGGGCAAGAATACAAAAGCTGGCGCACACTCATCCGCACATTTAAACCTTTCCTATTTCATTTTTAATTACCGCTCTCGTCAGTAAACATTGGTTTTAACTTGTCTCCTACAAGTGTTATCAGTTACAGACTGCCTCACTTGCAGTTAAAAAATGCTCTTACGTCCTTACGTGGATATTCTCTATAGGCGGCAGTTCAGTTCAACTCTGTTTCCTGTACAAATAAGGTGTGCTATCTATAAATTTCTTTTCTTAACATTTCTACATTAGGCGGTGAAATTATAATTGTTGTCTGAAGCATTAGCTGTAAATCTTGAGTTCGGTTAAAAATGGTATTTTATTTCTTTTTTAACATTTCAACCTCATTTAACAGACTTGCATTTTTATATCTTTTCATAGAACCTTGACGATGTAATTAAGATACAAAACATTGTAAGAATAAATGCCCAAATCCACGCTCATGTGTCTTTCTGCTCCTTCAAGGTGTGTGGCATATATTATATATAAACAAACATATATAATATATACATATATAATATATGCATACACGTACTTTATCTCACAAAATAACTTATCCGTCTTTCTCATTCTCTTTCTCCCTTTCAGTAACACCGGACGTTATTGAGTTACATGTCGTGTTCTATTATAACTTAATTTCTAGACAATTTTGTTTTCGAAGTCTATATATTGCTATAATTCACATTTCAGAAATCTTTTCTATTTCTTTCCAGACGAGAGAATCCAACACTTGAGATTTGAATTTACTCCGGGAAAAGGAAGAGAAAAATTTGGACTTCTCGTCTCTTTCGAAAACGGAATCATTTCAAATCCAACCTGGGATTCCTCTTCTTCATCTTGTTTCCGAAATTTTGAGATCGTTGTCCGTTCCAGAATTTTGCCAGTGTCACCTTTTAGAAAACGTGTCATGATGAGGAGTCTCTCTCTCTCTCTCTCTCTCTCTCTCTGTCTCCCTCTCTCTGTCTGTCTCTCTCTCTTAGAATTGCTCGCTAATCGTCATCCTTAAATTGCTATGTTTGTTGTCTGATTAATGTCAGGGCCGTGACTATTTGTATAACAATCACTTATATCTATCTATAAGAAAATCCGAGTGGATCTTTCTTGTTTGTCCACCCCGAGTGAGGCGGGGTAGGTAAGGATTGGGAGGGTAGGGGAGACATGACACATCCACCCTCCTACTGTAAACCCGTCTATCCGCCCCGGGGCGGGGTAGGTAGGGGATCAGGAGGGTAGGGGAGACATGATGACAGCGCTGAGTTCCAGTGCAGCGTAGCGCTCGCCATCAAGCTCCTTAATATATATATATATATATATATATATATATATATATATATATATATATATATATATATATGTGTGTGTGTGTGTGTGTGTGTGTGTGTGTGTGTGTGTGTATTTCTCTCCGCATTATTTAAGTGAAATTGTTTGCGGATATAACATTATCCCGCGTTAGAGTAAACGAAGCGAACAGAGGCCCTCCAATGGGAGCTTTCCCGAAGCATTTCTGCCTGAAAGTTGGTGGAGCAAATAATATGTTAAAAGGTGTTTAGTGATGAAAATAAACAGTCGCTCAGAATGGCTGTTTGCGAACGGTGTTGACACGCCTCGGCGTCCTTATTCAAGAAAGAATGTTGTATTCATTTCTGCGTAAGCAAGATGTATATAGCTACTACAGAAGGTAAGCATACACTCATGGGTGGAAACGTCTTGTAAGTGTAGGGGTGGTAAAGTGAGTTTGTTTTTACTCATAATTATTCTAACAAAAACTGGTCAGAGAAGTTCCGTCGTGCAGTTAGGAAATCCTCACACATTCATTCCTACTGAAACAATCATCGGTTAGAGAATTCCTCTCAATAATAAGAAGAAAAACTTGAATGCACCGACAACTGAATGCAATCATGAGGCCGCACTTTTTCATTATTCATTTACGACGGACCTGTGTGGATTTCCTTGTCAAGGAGTTCTCACTCAGACGCTTATTTTTGAAACGTTCATTCACCTGTTTCTCTACACTGTTTGTGAGCAGCGCTGCTCGTCATTAATATGGAATATGATATTTAGGTTTGATGCCTAGCGCTGGGACCTATGAGGTCGTTCAGCTCTGATAGGGAAAATTGACAGTAAGGGAGGTCTGAAAGGTGTAATAGGAGGAAAACGTGGCAGTTGCGCTGTGAAACACTTGATAGAAGAGGGTGGGAAGGAAGATGTAGAAAGAGAATAACAACGGAGGTATAGTAAAAGGAATGAAAGGGGTTGCAGCTAGGCGCCGAAGGGACGCTGCAAAGTACCTTAAGTAATACCTACAGTACACCGAGCGAAGTGCACTGATGGCAATGGCGCTACCCCTCAACCGGGGCTGGCCATTAAGAATACTAACGAAAGTGCGCTAAGTTTTACACATCCTATCTATATCAAGTTTATGAACAACTTTCTTCCCTAAGACCTAAAAAGTTATTTTCCTCTCACCGCCTTCGATGTCAACAGCAAACTGATTCATTTCGAGTTTCTCCCTCTCATTGTCTCACTATAAATGTTTAATGTCTTTATTTTATTTACTCGCGTTCAGCCTCTTCCGCGTATGTCTCCGTTGTAGGATGAAATGATTTAGAAATTAGAATAAACTTTCTTTTGTATGAGCTAATGCAAAATGAAGCGGAAATTTAATTTCATCTTGGCATGAGGACAAGCTAACTCTTCTAGGTACATAAATAAATGATGAAAATGGGTAATAATAATTGACGTCACTTGGAGGAACTGAGTTCATCTAGTAGAGTAATTTAACTTTCTGCATTATTGCGTAGGCAGTGAGGACGTAGCAGGGTTTAACAAACAGAACTTTTCAGAGGAAAATACCAGAAATGTTTCGATGCGTGGCAAAAGAAATGGCTCTCTACAGGTTAGTAAGGAAAGGTACAAGACTACCACTTTACAGTGATCTAAAAGTTAACCTCATCAGAATGCAAAGACAGCCTCGAAACATATATAAACATAATATTATATATATATATATTAGATTATATATACATATATATATTCTACATATTATATATATTATATATATAATTATATATTATATATATATTATATATATATATATATATATATATATAATTATATTATAATATATATATTCTATATAATAATAAATATATATATATATATATATATATATATATATATATATATATATATATATATATATATATATGATATATCTATATTATTATATATTATATATATATTATTATATATATATTATCTTATATATTAATATAAATATATATATAATTATAATATAATAAAGATATATATATATATATATGAAATATATATATATATATAATATTTATATATATATATATAAATACGTATAGTATATATATAATTTTCGATACCCTGTGTAATTGACTACTCTAGTATATTCACATTAACCGTGCATTTAATGTCTAGGCCAGTCCCTTACGACGGTCCTGAGTGGCTGTTGATAAGCCAATGACAGGGCTGGAAACACTCTCGAGAGTGTTCACCTAGGCAGGGTGTGTATTCCACCTCTCCTGAGGGACAATTTTGAAAGACGTTCCCTCAAGAGAGGTGGAACATAGATCCTACCCTGGAACATAGATCCTACCCATGTGAACTCTCTCGAGAGAGACAGAGTTTCCAGCCCTGTCTTTGGCTTATCGATAGCCAATCAGGAACGTCTTAAGGGACTGGCTTAGAAATCAAATGCACGGTTGATGTGAATCTACTATAGCAGCAGAATGCTTTCGTTGGCGAGATAAATTTCTCATAGCATTTTCATTTACTACCCTACCAGTAATTCGCTTCCCTATTCAACAAGACTTGCCGTTTGATTCTAGAAACAGACTCCTTTAGAGATCCAGACCTCGAGTCGAGGTGGGGAGAGAGAGAGAGAGAGAGAGAGAGAGAGAGAGAGAGACCCTCCTTAAAAGTCCGGGGCCACAATCCAAGAGGATTTGCCTCTCCTCGGAACCTTGTTAGAGGGGATCCAATCCTATTAAGTCACCGTGACACGTTTAAAGAGCTGATTTATTATCTAATCCCTTTCCGAATACCGGGAGCAGTTGCCAGCAGGTCCAGGAGGGAGAGAAAATCACTCCTATATAAGAATTTCTCTTTTGTTTCAAATAAATCGCGGACGATGAGCAAATCAGGTGTTCATAGGAAGTGAGATGAATTAGGTATTTGCTTTGCAATTCGCATTTGCTCATCATTCGTGGTTACGGCATCTAGAAACAGTTGATGATAATGGAGAGAGATGGTTAATGCAATGTGTAACGAGTAAAACTAGAAACAGACAGCAGCATCACACTGATAAAATTACATGATAAACAGTTAATTTACGTAAAACAAAGCAGTTATTTCATGGAGATAGAAATACAAAAGCGCCGAGGATCGACGCGAGTTTAAAAAAATTACAAATAAAAGCAAGAGTCAAAACTACCAAACACGAAACACGCAAACCAGGAATTGGTAAACTAAATAAAAAAACATACAGAAAATGGAATGAACGAGTAAAAGAAAGCAGCATAAAAAATAACCAATGGGACAGATTTTCGGCGAAAGTCTTATTGAAATATTAAAATGGACGCAAGAATGTCAGGTCTTCAGAATCAAGGTTCCGGTAATGTAGCCCCACGAAGGCTAAACAGAGCCCTCTAAGATTAGGCAGCGAAACCTATGTAAACGAAAAGAGCTGGTGTCGTCATTCTGTTAGGAAACATCGTGTAAACTGCATACCAAGTGGCGATGGTAATTCTACTACCAAACGCATGTGATAGCTGCTCTATGCGCATGATAGACTATGCATGACCCTTCTATTATTTTACTGTAAGGTAAAGAAGCGTAAGGTAAAGAAACAAAGAGAAACTAACAAGAGAGAGAGAGAGAGAGAGAGAGAGAGAGAGAGAGAGAGAGAGAGAGAGAGAGTAATATATCAATGTCAACAGTTCTTGAGACCAAGTCAGCAGAATCTTAAAAAAAAAAAAAAAAAAAAAAAAAAAAAAAAAAAAGTAGAAGCCATTTTGCTGGATTTCATTTCCCATGAATTTTGGGCCCTACTCTCACTGATGAGAAAGAAAATCCATAGCGACCATTAACGTACTGAGCTCTACACTAAAGCAGGCTTTATGGATATTCCTCGGCACTTTAATAACCGAGTTTGAGTTGCCTTAGCCGTGAGCCGATTGGCTAAGTAACCTGGCATGCAGATGGAAGAATCCCCCGAAATCTTTCGCGACTCTTCAATGGATTTATTTTGGGGCAGAAATGGTCCCTCGGCGTTTCATATTTTCTTATTGGATCCCCAACAGTGGAAGGAGAGCTATAGGATTTATTTATTCATCTGTTCACTTATTTATCTATTTTGCTTCTCTTATCATTTCATTACAACCGAATCAATAGAGATAATGTACAGAATAGGTATTCTTAAGGCTTTTTTTTTACACTTATAAAATCATCGTAAATAATTAAAACAGTTCTTTGATCAGACGTGATCTTTAAGGTCGAAAAATCGAAAAACCTCGGAGCTCGTGCCGTTCTCATGTAGTAAGTAATTATTACTCTAAAGGTAAAGCAATGAACTTTTTGATAATTTAAATATACTCTTTTTCGTTGCTATCTTGAATAGATATAGCTATTAATGAAAAAAAAAATATCCATCGTTGCTGCCAACCTGGCTTTGCTTCGGTTTCGTTACCAAGCGCTTTAAATAAAGTTGTACGAACGTCACCGCATTGGTGATCTGCCTGAAAACGTTTTAAAGCTCCTTATTAACTTCAACGCAAAAATGGATGAGATGATCATAAAACGCAATACCATTTCTATATTACAAACAGCACAAAGCTTAATAAGTGAAGCGTCCCCATGGGCTGTACATGGATAGTGTCTGGTTATTTCGTAACTGCTCCCCGCAATGAAGTAAAAAAGTTAAGTTGCAATGGAAGTTGACACCATCATGAAAATTGAGCACATTTCACTCAGATCTTCCTGTACTCCAGTAACAGAAACCTACATCGAAGAGAGGCCGCTTTATGTTACTGAGCTCGAAATGAAGATCAATTCTAACATAGTGGTAATGCACCGAGTTCTCATAAGATATAGGTCCACCGTCCGAACTCGGCCGGCTGCTAGGCAGTCCACGGAGCTACGAATGGGGGACCAGCGCCAGCTGGAGCAAGCAAGAGGACATACAGGGGGCGGGCGGGGAGGGAGAGAAGGCGGAGAGCCTCAACCGATAAATTCGCTAGTAACTGACATTCTTCTGCTTTGTACCACCAACCCAAACTCACCCTCCACCCCTCTCGATCCTTCTCATACACACACGTGTTTATATGTATACGTGTATATATATATATAGATATATATATATATATATATATATATATATATATATATTATATATATATATATATATATATATATATATATACACACACACACACACACACACACTCATGGATCCTGAAGGAGAATCGTTCCTGTGTTGCTTAGAAGTCAGAAACTAAAGATCCCATTGAGTGTTTGCTTCCTCTAGTTCGATACATACAGCTGTGAAAGAACACCTAAAGAAATCCAGGTGTCCATTGATGGCCTCCAAGAGTCAAGAAGAAGGGCAATAGGCCTACGAAAGATCTGAATGCTTCACTGGTGGGATCCTACAGGTCCATCTTTCGTAGGTGGGACTTACTTGTTGATGTCGTTATGGCTGCTCGATACTTCCGTAGGGGTATGGGAGTCAGATGCCCTGGACAGTTTGAATGGGTTTCACCAAATGCTGTCCAAATTGGCAGGACCATTAAGCAATAGGGGGGTGAATTTTCACCGCCATTTATCGTGAAGCTTATCTGCAAGAGACATTGACGAACATTGGCGACGCTCATTGCTGGTATCATTTTAAGTTGGCTGGGATTATATAGAACAGAGTCGAAACTAGAGGAGATGATCAACGTAGAAGATCGGCTCAGTGTTCCACAAGGGGATTCAACACCTTTATATATATACATATATATTGTTCAAGATTTAAGCTAGAACCAAGAAAAAGTAAAGTCTTTTCCCCAAGTTTAATGCATTATATACAAGTTGCCCCTTCCACTTTGGAGGAATCCATTCTCCTTTGTTTTGAAAAAGCTATCTCTTCTTCCATTGGTGCTTGGAATTACCCCCACAGGGACTGGAGGAGGGACTTACCAGGAGAAAGCTTCGAAAGGCCTTGAACCCAGGAGCAGAACCTCAGAAGAACACCAGACCTCGGCGAGGTCAGAACCTGGCTCCTTACCAGACACCACTGCCCACCCTGCTCCTGGGCCTGGCTTTCCCATGCTTTGGGGAGCCCAAGTATATCTTAAAAGTCCATAGTGCCGAGACATCAAGATGACCACCCTCATTAATAAGGTACATTAAGGGAAATACCATTTCAGCCAGAGAATTGTTTTACATTTGCCTGTATTTCATTTCCTTTTTCCAAGGCGACTTGTGCAGTTTTCATTCCCCCCACCACCCCCCGCCATCTGGGCTCAATTCTGTAGTTACTCCCCTGTGATACTAGTAACATCCCCTAGTGAATTTAAGCCACAAAATAGTTTATGTTGTGTAAATTTCCCAGTCATTTCATTCCCCCATGAGTGGCCTTTTGATTGAAAGTAGTGAGTAATGTTTGCCCTCGTGTGGCCCCCCCTGCCTTATGCCTGTGTCCTCTATTTGCAGACAAACGCTGTGCCTGGCTGTGGTAGGAATTGGAAATCCTTCGAAGCTTGCAATTTTGATCTGTTGCGCAATTTTCCTAAATGCACGGTTGGACTGCTCCTCCATGTGCTCGGGCGGACTGAAAGGCAGTTCCCCTGCCCCTTGTGTTCCTGGACCTCTGTAAATTTCTGTAAATATAGTGGTTTAAAACTAGAGTCCAGCTTTTATGTAAACTCCTCCCTCCTCAGTAAGATCGGCCTTATGCCTGAGAAGTTTAGTTTTTTTATTTTTTTGTTCAAACTCCTCGCCCTCCAGTCGAGGCTAAATTTTCAATGTAATTGTATTTTCTGGGAGGAGACGAGGTGGAATTTTGAATAATATAAAATATTATTATTATGTTTATAAATATATTATATTATATATAATATAATATATATATTATATATATTATATACATATATATGAAGGTAGAGGCCTTTATAATATCATTACGTTTCAAATTTTCGTGATTCAGTTATACACACACACACACACACACACACACACACACATATATATATATATAATATTGTTATATATAATATTATATACTATCGATTATATATTATAGATATATATATATATATATATATATCTATATATATATATATATAATAGATATATATTATATTATATATATAATATATAATTAATGGAACACGTTCCCTTGTGTTCAATTCAATGTAAATATATATATAGTGTATATAGATACATATATACAATTATATATATATATATATATATATATATATATATATATATATATATATATATATATATCATACATAAATTATATGTATTTGTATAGATAGATATACACGGTATAAAGAGACGGAGAAAGAGGAAGCCATCATGAATTATTTCCATTTCCCACCCAATTCTCATTCGTCCTAAAACAGCATCGACTTCGTATAAATAATAATAATAATAATGATAATGATAATAATAATAATAAGGCCGGCTGACTACATCTGAAAGCGAGCGAAGGGCAAATACGAAATCGATTCCGATCAGGCGCCGCTCTTTCGAGCGTCATTTGCATCGAGATTGAAATGTATTCTGACCACCGCCACCGATTCTTTTGTCCTCCCCAAATAGAGGCGTTATTAGTTAGTGGTCATGATCATTCCTCTTCGGGTGTGATTGGAGGGCGCGAGACGTCGGTGACTTTTATATTATATTCCGGCGATCGGGTGGTTTTGCGCCTTTGCTCTCGGCAGAGGAACGAAGCAAATACTGGTCTCTCTGCTCCTTCAAAATTATTTCCAAGACAATTATGCACCTTTCAAAAGATTTTTACTATTCTACTCTCTAAGACGTAGTTCCTCGTTGGAATTGAATTTATAAAATTTGTGGGCATTTGCCACGCGCCGGAGCCGAAGGCCACTCAGCGCATATATATCGACTGGAAGTATTTACTAATAAAAGGTACACGTATATAATTAATGCAAATTATTAAAATCAAATTCATATTAAAATACTCAATTAAATATCATAAAACAAACGGATTTCCTTAAGAAATTTAAAAATCACCTATGCGGGAGCACCCTCTCCTAAAATATCTGACAAAGGTTTGTTGGTGAAACCGAACCGAAGTCTATGATTAAAATAGAGGACAGTCAACCAATATATGCCTCACTGTGATGCCAACATTACAATTGGAGCATTGAGGAACCTGCCTCTCTGCTCCACTAGTTAAAAGATACCTGTGTGTTAAAAACGTATGCCTTATACGCAGGGGAGTTCCTCGTTGGACGAGTGGTTTACGTGCTCCGCTACCGATTCGGGAGTCCGGAGTTCGATTCCCCGCTCTGCCAACGTGGAATCAGATGAGTTTGTTTCTGGCGATTATAAATTCATTTCTCGATATAATGTGGTTCGGATCCCACAATACACTGTAGGTCCCGTTCCAATGTAACCAATTGGTTCCTAGCCACGTGAAAATATCTAATCCTTCTGGCCAGCCCTAGGAGAGCTGTTCATCGGCTCAGTGATCGGGTTAATAAAGTAAGATATACTGAACTTTTAGTCTCAAGGAATCGTCGGGTTGAAGAACGCTCTAAGCACAACAATGCTTAGGAGTTCTTGATGAAAGTTCACAGGCAGCTGTTTCACTGAACTTTATTCTTTATGCTCAACCTTCAACTTTATACGATTAACTGAAAAAATGACAAATGAACTTGAAATCCCAAGAGATTAACTTAAGAAAGTCATATGGAAACCGCCAAAACTTAAATGTGTTTACATTCCTAACATATATTCACAAGGATTTTAGTTCCCCTTTTCTCAAATTAGTTTTATGTGACAAAATATATAAATGCTGCAGTTACTTCAATGAACCAAGGCCCCACGAAGGATTTTGGACATGTCTTTTATACTAATGTTTACTCTCGTGATAAAATTTACTTTTGTCTAAGTCTGACAAGGATATGCTGTGGTTTGACGATTATAATGCAATACCTTCACAAGCCATATCTGAACACAATGCAAAACTTATTTATATTCGCATTTTCCGAATTTTATGGAGGCTTATAAGAATACAAAATGATAATTAGAATTTAAACATTACCCATTGCTAACGTAAAAAACTAGAATGTTACATGTAAAAAAAAAGTAGAAAAAAGAAGAAAAAAACCCATGATTGCGGATTGGTCTTGTCGATGCTGACAGATAAATCAATGGCTCCCTTTTTCACGAATATAGACGCGAACCAAAACTGACTATGAAATTCTCGATCGAAAATAAAAAATAAAAAAAAGAAATACTCACGAAAACACGACAGTCATACAAAGTGACAGGGAAAACACGAAGAGGAGACTTCCTAAAAAAAGAAAAAAAAAAAAAAAAATAGAAACAAGCAAACGCCCGATTAAAAAGGATTGAGATGGAAGGAGTGAGACATAAATTGAGATAGAGAAGCGTTACGAGGGGAGAGAAAGAGAAGAGCTACGAGGGGAGAGAAGAGAAGAGCTACGAGGGGAGAGAAAAGGGGACCCGAATTGGTGAACGACAGGTGGGAGACAGGTGCTGACGTCGCCCAAAAGGGCTCCGTTTGGGAATGGAGAATTGTTGCACTACCCCTCAATGCTTATTTTCCTTTTCCTCTTCCTCTTCCTCCTCCTCCTCCTCCTCCTCCTCTTTCTTCTTCTTCTTCCTCTTCTTCCCCCTCTGGCATCGGAAGCAGAGGCAGTCATAATAATGAGTCATGATAAAGGATTTTTCGAAACGTCATGTGTCAATTTCGTGTGCATGTTTTAGGTATTTTCGGTTATTGCGAGATTTGAGTGTGGAACTGCAGTGTTCATTGTTCACTGAGAAACAACTGTTATTGCCGGTATACTCATTCTGGTTTGTTATTTTATGAGTCATCCGTTTCTCTGTCATTGTCGAAAAGGATAAAGGGAAAGTATATTCACTTCATTCAGTAAGGTCAAAATCTATAGTTTAGTAACTCGCATTACTTACGAAAGTTCATATTTCGTTTCAAAGTTTCAGTCACATATTAAAACGAAACTAAAAATCACTTTTTTTTTCCCTTGGCACTTTCCCCCCATCTCTCCCTCCCCTGGCTATCAATGCACATTTATAGTCATGTTTTCACTCATGGGCGCCCGCATGTGGGGGTAGGGGCAAGGTGGGGTGGTATTTGCCCCCCCTTCCCCTGTAATCCGGGAAACAAAGGAAGTTTTCTCTTATCCTTTCAAGAAATTTTTTATTTCGGTTGAACGGTATATGGAGCTATAGAAAAATAAAAGTCAATGTAACTTTCTGTATTTTTGTTTATCGCATCTTATGTCATTTAAAATATTGGCATCGCAGTTCAAATGCACGCACACACACACACACACACACACACACACACACACATATATATATATATATATATATATATATATATATTGTAACACATGTCTCGTTCCCTCAGTATAAAATGTGGGGATGTGGTTTTCTGGCACTCCTAAAATGACCTTGTGTGGCGGGACGAGATTATTACAAACAAAATTCTATGGTTGAAAGGCGATATTACTGAAGGGAAGAACTTACATAAAACTCTGGAACTTAGTTTAAATTAATCATATTGACAATTAAATTACGTGAACAGCAATTCACACCTTAGGCCCCGTCCACATGGTCGAGCTTTGGTCGACGAACTTTGTCCGATGTGACGTCAGAAGCGGAGAAACAGCGAGAAAAGTCAGAACTTTGCCGCGGTTTCTCCGCTTCTGACGTCACATCGAACAAAGTTAGTCGAGCAAAGCTCGGTCGTGTGGACGGGGCCTTAAGGGTGTAGGGGACTCGAGTAGGTCCCGAAATAAATGATGGTGGTTGATTGCAGGTCTACCAGAGCACGTGGTTATGAAATGACCTAGATACAGAGATATGATTTGCGCAGAGCGGTTTATTTCAATAAATTTTCTCCCACAACCAGGCACGATATTTGTTTACAAAGAGATTGCATTTTAGCATCAGTACCAGGGCAATGGCCACGTGGGAAATGTTACATATTACTTTCTATTAGAATTTCACATCAAAGGTCACTCACAGGGGTCATAGAATGACTGGGAGCTTACACAGAAAGGAATACTACGCTGCTTGATAAACTAGGGGATGTTTAAATACCACTATTAGCATCACAAGGGGAATTAATTGCAGCATTGAACCAAAATTGGGGAGTGAAAAGCTGAGTCAAGAAGGGGGGAAGTCGCCTTGGAAGGAATGAAACGAAATACAGACCGAGGCAAAAATGATTACTGACTGCGCCCAAAATGACTCTCTACAGTATCTGGAAATCCGTGGTCTTGTTGTCTTCTCATTTGCTGATCAATCTGTGCACTATGGAGGTAAAGGAAGCAAGAGAGCAAAAGGGGGAAGTGTTGTTCAAGCTTCTGCAGGTGAGAGGTGTCAGCTCTGGGACGCGTCTGGGACTTCTAAAAGCGAATCCCGTTGTTGTTGTATTAAGCCAACACTTCTTGTTGGCTCGGGCCTTTCCCTTGTTCGGCCCGTAGGTGATCAGCGAATTCCGGTTGTCTCCTGGTTTTTATACTCTCTGGTATCGAGATGCTCCACCCCTTGCAGCAGGATACCTGTGGAGTTTAATTCCAGGCAGCCAATAAGAGTAGAGGAGATGGTTCAGAGAGAACGAAGGCTTTCAGTTCAGAGGGGAAACTCGAGAATATGAAATTCCTTTATAAGAGGGTATTATTTTTCTTGGGTCTGGCTTAATCCTGAACATTATATATGTATATATATATATGTATTATATATGTATATATACATATATATATATATATATATATATATATATATATCGATATATATATATATATACATATATATATAGATTATAAATATATATATATATACGGTATATATATATATATATATACAGATATATATATATAATATATAATATATATATATATATATATAATATATATATTATATATGTATATGTATGATGTATGTATGTATGTATGTTATATATATATATTATATATATATATATATATATATTTTTTATATATATTATATATATATGTATGTATGTATGTATGATATATATATATTTATATATATATATATATATATATATATATGATATTATATATATATATATCTATATATATGATATATTATATATATATATATATATATATATATATATATATATATATATATATCCAAGAATTGCAGGCGCTGATACTGATTTTGGAACAAATACCTGCTTGCTAGTTCAAAGGGTCAAAAGTGTTTGTCTGCTTGATAACAGAAACTATGCTTGTAGGTATTAAGATTTGCCCCCTTGGAAAATATGCTGCGGCCGCCCATGTCATTTATCAGCATAACAATAATGAAACATGTCTATAATTCGTTATTACGATCCAAATACAACATCCACATACCTCCCGAGTTCAAGGACCCTTGCTTTGTAATGAAGCTACGATATTAAAAATACCTGAAGACACTAGAAAATGGCAATATTCAAGGCTAAGACGTGACAAGAATGGAGTTTTCAGAATCACCGGTCTACACAACTCTTTCAATTGGCGTCTATGAAATGAAAGTCAGGATTTGATCGTAGCTTTCAGAGGAGTGGTAGAACTATATGGTTAAATAACGTCCCACTAAAACGCCCGTTCAAGTGAATAAAAAAGAAGCGTTGTTAAAAGAGCAAAAGACGATCGTCAAAAGAGGAACTTTTGGGGTTATATGATGTCGAGAGAGACCCTTTCTTCCGCTTTGTATAGAAACCCGAATGGAGTCTCTCATAGCACAGCTTACGTAGATCTCGGCCTTAGTCTAACATTATCGACAGACTTGGTCTAACATTACTTCTCCTTGTTGGGATGCTGCAAGAGATCATTGAGGAGCACGAGACCGACACTTCACGTGCATTTGCAGTACAAGACAAAAGTTAAAAAAGCATCTCTCATTATGATTGATGGAACAGAGGCTCAATTATGAAACAGACGAAAAATTTAGATACTTAAGATCTACTTTAAGCAAAGGCCCGGGGAAGTGGAGAGAGGTAGCTGGGGTAGTGTGAGATAAGAAAATCCCAATCGAGCTAAAAGTCAAGATCAACAGCACAGTGATAAGACCAGTGTTAATGTATGGACCGGAAACAGGGATTCTAAGAAGAAAAGAGGAAGTAAAGCTTGAAAGAACAGATGAGAATGCTGAGGTGGATTATGGGAATATCGCTGCTTGAGAGATTGGAAAATAACGAAATAAGAAGAAAGGCAGGCTTAGTAAAGATCACAGAGGTGATAAGAGAAGGACGATTGAGATGGTATGGGCGTGTGTTGAGGATGGATGACGAGGAGGGAGTGAAGAGGCCTTGGTAGGAACCTGTTAGAGGAAGAAGATCGTGAGGGAGGCAGAGAGTTAGATGGCGAGATAAAGTGAAAGAAGATATGGAGAAATGAGGTTTGGTGGAGGATGATGCCTTTGATAGAAGGCACGTCAACCGACTCCTTAAAGCATGGTACACACTATGCCATCATGTATCAGCTACGTGATGCAGTAGTGGTGTTGAAAAAAATTAATAGCGGCCAAACTGTACTGCAACACTGCTCACTTGTTCTCGCAGTTCAGCTTTCAATGGCGGGATATCTGCCGATGATGTACTTTGCCAGGAGACTCTACTGTGGGGTGTAGTTGCTCTGTGCTGCAAAAAAGAAACTTTTGAGGAAGAAACGTAGAACCTTGTGGTGTAAGCAATGGCTTTCTCGGCGACCTCTGAAGGGAAGCTTCTATGAAAGATTTTTGGAGCTACAAGTCGAAAATCCAACAGACTGAAAATTACACAAAATGCCAATCCTTGCATGTTATAAATTGTTGGAAAAAAATTGAACCATATATCTGTAAGCAGGACACAAGCTTTCGAGACAGCATATCACCAGGAGCTCGTTCTTGCAGCTGGAGGATCGTGTGCAAGCCTCCAATAATCAACCAGGATTTCAAAACAGTCTCTCGGTCTAATCATCCCCAAAACCTGTGAAGCCATCTATAATGTCCTTAGGGAGGATTATTTGAAAGTAAGGTTCAAATATAGGTACAAAGTACACAAATATTTTTTTATTACAGGAAACGCAGCTCATCAAAACACCATAACTTCGGAGCTCCAGACGTCTGTGATTCTTTGATTGCAGACATTTCCCTGTAGAATTGTGTCTTCAGGATGTGCAGCTTTTTAGTAATGTCTTCATTCCGCATTGTACAGTTTACAAAACTCGATAAGTCTGATTTTATGGTTTCCAAGCTTGCACTCCTGAGGTTTTTCATCTTGTAATGCTTGCATTTAATGTTCCAAACAGATGGATGTTTCTTCAGTAATTCAATAAAATGTAGTGTTAGTCCTTGTCCTTTCAAGGGGTTTGGCGAGTGCCGGTGGTGAGCGGACATCCTTCCCCTCTGAACGTTGGTGCATCACTGAGCTGCGCAATGAAATGGCTCGGCCCCAACAACACGTTGGTGATTCTGCTTCGTGTTGAAAAAGCCGTTTTTCAACGCATCCATCTAACACTAAGAGCATCATGAGGCATAGTGTGTACGAGGCTTAATGGAGGGACAACGGTAGGAAAGAAGAAGAACAGATGGCAACAACGAGCGAATGCTTACCTATTATTTTGTTGTTCATTGTTGCTTTCAATACAAAATGGCTGCCAATAATTCTCACTGATGATTAAAGGCGAATGAAATGAAGTTTAATTTAGCGCTGCAATCACAGCCTTAAAAAATTCACAAAGTATTTAGGTGGGAAATCGGTTGCCAACATTGTGATAATATGAATCAAATCAGATCCCACTTTTATTCGCTCTATCACCTCACGAGTCTATATATATATATATAGATATATATATATATATATATATATATATATATATATATATATATATATATATATATATATATATATATATATATATATATATATATAATATATATACATACATACACATATACATGTATATATACATATATGTGTATCGCCAAAATTTCTGTTACACATGCATGTGCTGGCATGTTTTTTATGCAAATTATAAATAACCATTATCCACTAAGTTATATGATTTCTAATCTTAAATTACTTCCAAGAATATTATTGATGACTTTTCTCATCTCGACGTGAGTTTATATATATATATATATATATATATATATATATATATATATATATATATATATATATATATATATATACAGTATATATATATATATATATATATATATATATATATATATATATATATATATATATATATATATATATATTCCTGTTCGAGTGACCTAATGGAAAATGATTGTGCACTTAACAGAAGTTATACAAAACCTAAAAAAGCTGTAAAAACTTGTAAAAGTTGAAAAACTTCCGCTGTTTGCCGCCAAGAGTGGGGGTATAATACTGCGGTCTGGAAATGTATATTTCAGAATTAGGTTTTTTTCTTTTTTTTTTTTTACTCCGACACAACGAGGGACATCTTATCTATAATTCACTCTTTTGGACAAACTTCGGGGCCACCTGAAATACAACATAGATGAAGCTTTATGCGTTCGAGAGAGAGAGAGAGAGAGAGAGAGAGAGAGAGACGAGAGAGAGAGAAATTGCAGTTACTGTTGGTCACGTTAGGTATGTTTTGGCTTATGGCTAAAATATCGTATAAGGTAAATTAGTACTTTAAAATTCCCGTTCCCAGACAAACCTCACGAACAAAAATGCATACGGAGGGGTGTGGGGTAGGATCAGAGGGGCGAAGGGGGCGGGGGGCGGAGGAAATGGGTTCAGTGGGGCGATTGTTGGGGGGGGGGCGGGGTGGGAGGGGGTGGTAGTGGGCGGGATTAGAGTGAGTTTCATTACCACAACTTAAGTCCAGGTTACCGAGACAATATTTATCTGATCATTTCTACTGAACTATCAAAATATTTACATCTTCTCGGATCACACACACACACACGGAATGATAGATAAATACTTATAAACTCCTGCAATTTGCAAAATGGAAGAATAACATATTCTTCATCCATCCAAACTTGATTTCGACTAATTATTTCTCTGCGTTAATATTCAGCTAAACGAAGGTTTCGCTGACCGGTTCACACCCATTCCGGTCTTTTGCCTTCCTCCTTAATTTATGGATGTAGATTTTAAACATAATTTCAAATATGATATTCAACAGTGATCAAATAAAATAATATATCCATACATACATAAACACATGAATAACTTGATCACGAAATATATAAAAACGTGATGCTATGTATAAATAAAGGTAATGCAAGACTTATGTAAAGGGTCGTAAGACCGAAAGATCTCGGCAGTTCTCGCTTTTTCATTTTCCTCCGTGGCATTACCATTATTTATACATACATGTATAAATATATATATATATATATATATATATATATATATATACATATATATATATATATATACACACACATATAAATAAAGTTTTTTTTGCCACGAAGGAACAAAAAAATGAAAAAGCGAGTTAGCCGAGTACTTTCGGTCCTATTCGGACCCTTTACAGTAAAGTGGGTCCGAATAGGACCGAAAGTACTCGGCTAACTCCGCTTTTTTCATTTTTTTCCTTCGTGGCAAAAAAACCTTTATTTATACATAGCATCACGTTTTATATACTTCGTGATCAAGTTATTCATATATACATATATAAGCGATTGAGCGATGGGTGGATTTCTTCAAATTTCTGCCTATAAATGAATATAGTGTCATAATCGTATCGACTTCCTCTTGCATAAAGTGTGACTCCCACCTCACAACCTGATCAGCCTCCAAGTGCTGCAAACTGCCATTTTCTCCCGAAAATATCGACTCCTTTTTTTTTTCTTTTTTTTTTCTTTTTTTTTTTTGTCTAAGGTGTGACGTCGCGCCCTTTGAAGGCTCTTGGGTGTATCTTCAATGACGAACATTTCATTCGGCATCAAGTGCCGCTTACTGGAGTGCCCAGTTTCTACCTTGTCCCCCTTGGGTACCTCTAGGCTGTTCCCATCAATATTCCCGCGGGCACATCCATATGCACGAGAAAGCCTTCAAGCGCGCCCTTAGAAATGGCTCTCGTGGTGGTGTGTTCAAGTTTTGGGTTTTATTTCTGGCTCTTCATGAGCCACCTTTTTCTTCTCTCATCGTGTCTGTCTTATTCTGGAGAGGAGGGAGGTGACCTCGAACAACGGGGGCTAATATTAATTGCCATAACTTTATTCAGTTCAAGAATCAGAAGGAAAGATAATCTTTAATAGTTTGTAAAACAGCGTCTGTGTAAGCAATTGTCATTTCCTGATGGTAAAGAAAAACTTTGAAGCATTGAAGAATTTCAGGACTGATGGAATAAGAATTACGACTTACGTAGAACCTGTTTTTATGAGCCGCGTTAAATAGGAAATTTATATTTTCCTCCTACATCACAAAATGAATAAATATTCAAGATTATTCGCCTCTATGAAGTGGATCACTTAGGCATGAGCAGCTATTTATCTTAACAGGAAGCACAAATCGTGTTAAAACTCTCTCTTTCTCCCTCTCTACCTGACACATACATATCTACATACAGGTGTACAAACAATGATTCAAATTCACACAAGTTTATACTTCAATTTTGATAAACATAGTAGCCCACACAATCTCAGAGTTGAATCGAAACGAATACCTTTTCTACTATCCCAAGTAAATTAAATAGTCAACATGTTTGCCACTTGTGTATTAGCCATACTAAACAGTTAAAAAATTGTTTTATCTTTTGCTCGACAGCCCTTTACTTAGCAGCAACGGGCTAATTATAAAAGTAAAGGAAAAGAAATGAACACAGAAAAAGAGGAAGAACACGAACGTGTTAAGCGGGGACAGTCGCCAATCATTGCTAAATAGAAGTAAAAATGTCCCGAAAAGTTTAATAGTTCGAGCAGGCTCCCGAGCTCCGACCTTCATAATGAACACAAGCAGCAGAGGTCTTCCACTTCAGGTGCCGTTCTCATGATTATGTAATATGGCGACCTCTAACCTTCCACGTCATCACCTGAACGAGGTTACATGGCGAGACTTCTGTAGTTTTTATGGCTCGGTTTATATGACATGGAGACACATGGTAGGGCAGTATATTAATTTAAATCATATATATATATATATACACACACAATATATGATATATATATATATATATATATATATATACTATACATATATTATATATATATATATATATATATACATATATATATATATATATATATGTAGTCGCTGACCGACCCGGCGCTGTCAGGGGAAACTGAATGACAGCCAATATTTCTCCTCCCTAACACCCCATCTACTCTCTCTCCTCCCTTACACTCCTCCCTCTACTCTTTCATTCCTCCCTCTGGTCAAAAAGATGGCAAATCCCTTTTAACTTGGATAAGTGTAGTGTTACAAATAGAAACAAACAACCCTCATGCCAATTACATGCTGCGTGGGGATGACATAAACAGAGTAGAAAAAGAGGAGGACCTTGGAGTCATTATTACCAAGGACTTAAAACCCACAAAACAGTGCATAAAAGCTGAAAAGAAGGCACAGAAACTACTGGGATACATACAGAAGCAGTTCAAATACAGAAACAAGGAAACGGTACTGCAGCTCTACACATCAATAGTTAAAGGTTTGGAATTCGATAAAGGAAAGAAAAGCAAGCTAAATGGAATCTCCCCTACATCAAAGATAGGCCTATTCATTAAACGCCAATCAAAGATTTAAAACGCATTGAAAAAAATCTATCGTTCTCCAACAAAAGTATTCATCATACATCAGTCAAAGAGAAAAACACAATTAAGAAAATGCTTTCTTCTCTGTCAGAATGGGAATATTATGGAAAGATCAATTCCTTCAGTCTTTCCTGAAAAAGCTAGTGAGTATATTCATGCAGTCATCGAAAGAGGTAAAAAAGCTGACGTTGTTCCAAGTGCAGTAACCTCCCTACCTGCATTCCTTCGTCATCATGATTACTGTCATTATCACTCATTCAGCATAGGCCTAGTCCTGACTCCTGATTCCACAATTCCGTGATATTTACACTACTTTCTTGATACGTAAAGCTAATCATTAATATTAGATTACAGTGAAGTCTGTTCACAGGTGATTTACTAATTGAAGGGACTGTAATGTTACATTTTTCAAACACCTGCGAGAAAGAACTCATAATTAAAAAGAGCAGCGATCGAGTTGCCTAAAGCACTTCATCAGTCCTCTCCCGCCACATTTCCCTTATCCCTGACTGCTCAGACATCGCCTATGCCTTGTTGGTCGAGAGCAACATTAAGGGCAATCGGTTATATGAAAAATTTCCTTAAAACGCTCACGTAATATGGAACATTTTTTGCTCACAACTGCCTTTTCTTTCACTACCCAAAATATTTGAATAAGCTCGTGTCAAACCCTGTATATATATATATATATATATATATATATATATATATATATATATATATATATATATATATATATATATAAAATTTTCCACATAAAAATATGATTACCATTCTTACGAGGTTTACAAGTAAATCCCCTTACAAGGTTTAAATCCTTCTTGAGAACGACCCCTTTCGTATATTTTCCAGAATTCCTTATTAAATCATTTCCTTAAATCTGATTTTTTTTTCGAAGTCATGCTTTTCCTTCGTTATGGAAATACAGCTTCGTCATTAAAGACTCATTTCCTCTAATGGGAAATTCGATGATCCTCTTATGGTAATACCGTTTCATTATCAGCGATCAATAGGAGGGACGAAACAGAGAGAGCCTACGTCGAGTGACTTTTTTTTTCTTTCTTTTTCATTTTTGAGCGAATGCTATGGGTAATGAGGGAAACATAACGATACGGTTTGGAGTAATGAAGCTAATCCCTTTTGATGAGAATCGGAAGTTTTTTTTTTCACGTCTCTTCGTATCACATCCAGTTTATGTTGCACCATTTTTTTTTACTTCAAAGTTCCCAGAGATAGGTGGTATAATTAATGTTTTTCAGTTTTTTTTCTGGCTAAAACTAGCGGTTTCTTTGAAGTTCCGATTTAGAGGAATGTGTTTACGATGGGTCATTATAATTTGTGGATTTCATATACTAAAATATTCAATTAGATTTTACTTTTCTGGGAAATGGAGGTTTAACCGGTGTCCAACGATTTCCGAGTATTTTTTTTTTACTTATCTTCCGTTTTATTTCTCATGGTCTTATTTATTTAGTCTTTTACATGTTGGTTTATTAACCTCTCTAATTAATACTTTTAAAAGACCTCACCAGATATTACCTGCTTATCACATATACCTCAACTTAGCAGATTTTCGTACTTACCAGCTGCATTATGATGACCATTTTATGCTATGGTCCTGTCCAATTTTAATTGTTGTGTATTTCTGAACAAATCTCATAACTTGAATGTCATCTGCAAAGCACAGGTTAGTTTAGTTTAGGAACCATGCAGAATTACTGTTATAGCTGTAAGATAACGAGAAAATATAAAAGTGCAGGCTATGGTTCAGGTCTTTGATACTTAATACATTGTTACCCATACGAAAGCCAGATCGCCAGTGCATCTGATGAGCTGAAACAAGACCATAATTAACTTTGTGACAAGATGTAAGTGCATGCTATGCGAAAGCTCTGACAGTGATGGTTGCCCTTTCTGAATTTGACAGACCTAATAAAAAATCATCGTTGCCTACTTATGTGTGACTATCATACTTTATACTATACTCTGTTTTTTTCCATCTGTCCATCCGCCTGTGGTGTTTCCGTATGGTAACACTGCGTCCCGGGCTTTAGATAGTTACATTCAACTTACATTCAACAATAATAATAATAACCTATTTCGAATATTAACGGTGTACTTCGCATACAGTAAATTATTAAAACACTTTTCAGTTGCAAATGTACACCCAGATATCCTTTTATTTACCTAAAACTTACACATACCGTAACTATTTAAAGCCCGGGACGCAGTGTTACCATACAAAAACACCACAGGCGGATGGACAGATGGAAAAAAAACAGGAGTATAGAGATGTATCGATATCCACATCCGCGGATCATCCCTATTTTTTATAAATCCGCATCCCCATCCACATTGACAATTTCTTAACATCTGCATCTGCATTAGCATTGCAAGCAACATCCGCATCCGTAGTTTGCTAAAAGTAATTTTTTTTGGGGGGTGTTTTTTGCTAAATTTGGCTTGTTTGTTTTGTTATACAGACTACATGATCCACAATTACACATTTCATACAGTATATACTTTATCAGTAGCTCTGTTATAGCATATTTGTTTAAGTAATTTCATGTCATTGACAGCAGTTGTAATCATAAGGCAGGGTATTGCATTTTTTGGAAACTCTCTCTCTAATGCAAAGAATGTCTTTGAGTTTTTTGGTACCCTTACCATGCAATGAGCACGAAATGACCTTGTGCCAAGATAACTAAAACGTTCGTGTTTTGCTATTGCTGTATGTATGTTCTTATGAAAGTATACACACACATACATGAGAAACACTTACGTTTCTACTTTCAATTAGCACATCGAATGTTATGTGGTGACACAGTTTTGAATGATTTGGCTGAAAATAATTTTCAACAATTAAATATATCTAAATTCTTTAAATTTCCAAAGTATCTGTATCTGCATTCGTATCCGCATCCGCATCCGCGAGGCCATGGTCATCAAATATTGGCATCTGCATCCGCATCCACAATTTTAAAAGATTGATATCCACATCCACATCCGCAACTGTAAAAAAAATTGATATCCGCATCCGTATCTGCATCCGAATCCGCAAATCCCATTTTCAGAAAATTCTGATACAACTCTACAGTATACTTACAACAACTATTCCTTTTCAAGTTTATGAAATTTACTTATTTGTGGCTATCATAGTTTATACTTTTAAAGACGACTTTTTCAAGTATATGAAATTTTGGTGCTACTTTGGCTTGTTATATACCCTTCACCTCCGAGGTGCTAGTACGGAGGTTGGCAGCCCTGACTTCAGACTAGTAACTCGGGTTATGTTTTGCTCCGTCCTTATTTCCATATTTCAAAGGGATTTTTGACGAAGGGGAACGTACTGATATTGTTGTAGGAAGCTTTAGTGCCTTGTGTGTCTCGGAGATATGTGAAACTGGTGAATTGTGAGAGTGATATGGTGCATTGTGGCTTTGTAGTTTAGACTTTTGAATTCAAAGACATTCTGGGAAAGGGAGCCACTGTTACCGGGTTCACGGTGCCATGGAGACATCTCATGTTACCATGGCAACACAGTAGTGCCAACAGAAATTGACTGTTGATACCCACTTTCTACGTCACTAAAAATGGGTGAGTTATTCAAACGCACTAATACCTTTGGTATTCTTTACCTTGGGAAAGAGAAAGCCAGTGTAGATGACACACTTGAAATAATAAAATAATAAGTAAACTCCAAGTACGTTTATAAGAAGTTTATGGTGTGCAGGAAATTATTCATAGTAAAATAGTTATCAAACTAGAAGATACTGCAAATAGAACATTCGAAAAAGTTGTGAAGGACTATAGTGAACGTATAATTTCTGAGGATGGAAGAAAAGTAAATGTTCAAATGATTAATCTGAGTAGTACTAAAACTGTTGTAATAGTAAAGAATGTCCCATTTGAAATGCAAAATACAACACTTTCAAATATTCTGGAAGAGTATGGTCAGGTGTAAAATGTACGATTTCAGAAATATACGTATGGAGATCTAGTAGGAAAAATGACGGAAAACAAGACTGCATTGATGAAGCTGGAGAAACCAATTCCCTCCTCACTTATCTACAGAGGGATCTCAGTGCTGTTTCAATACAACGGCCAAATACGCACATGCATTAGATACGGTATTGCAGGACACATTGCAGCAGATTGCTGCATTAATTGGAAAGATAAATTAAACATAATAAATACTGATAACTTTCCTCCCTTAAACTCGAAACCCGTCAACGACCCTATTTTATCTGTAGACCCAAAGGCAAAGCATGGAAAGGAAAATCATGATGGCACCGACGAAAATGTAGAAGGAAACAAGGGAGTGGTTGATGACGGAGGTGAATTTGGTGCAAGTAAAGGGTTTGAAGAGTGTGAAAAATACAGAAAAGGGTAATGGAAGTGATAATACATCCCACGAAGAAAACAGTATTAATAATTGTGAATTACTACTAGAAAATAAGGAAAAGGGAAATAACGACATAGCTGATGATAAGATAATAAGATTGCAACCTAGTATAAGTGGAATGGAAGAATATACCACAGTGGACGACGACCGAACGTATCATACTGATAAAGTAGTATTAAAAGGAAGCTACTATGAAGAGGGAATAGTGAAGAGTATAACTGCTGTTGACGTGCTTATGCATGGGGACGCGGAAAAAGAGATGGCATCTGGAATGAATATGGAAGAAGAGGACTGCGAGGAGGACACGGTCCAAGAGGAGATTAAATTTAGAAGAGGGAATTCCTCCCGATTCTGAATGCATGATAGTGATGGTCCAGAATCAAGAGGATTCTCAGCTGCCCTGTAACCAGGAAGAATGGAAAGTGGTACAAACGAAGGAAAATAACTTAGTTCTAAGTCGTAATACTAAAGCAGTAGCAAAAACGAAAAAAGTAAATGCAAAAAAGAGAAGCATAGAAATACCAGTGCCTGAAACATAAGGTACGAACCCCAAAATAGCTAGTTAATAGATATGTATTACCCTTAAACAATCATCTTCATTCGTATTGGAACTCTTAACATTAATGGTCTTTCAGATGTAAACAAACAGATGAATTTGAATAATTTTCTCATCTATCATAATATTGATATCATTTTGTTACAAGAACATAATATAAAGACTTTGAGCAATATTACGCATTTGTTAAATTATTATGACTAATTATTATCAATACTAAGGGTGGAATTGCAATAATGATAAATAAGAAACTAAATGCTAAAATAATAAGCATTTATAAACATGCTAGCTCTAGACTAAGTATGATTAGAGTAAACATTCAAGGAGAAGAGATTAATATTATGTGAATTTATGCAGCCTCTGGGGCGAATTGTCAGGGTGAAAGAGAAGAATTTTTTGAGGAAGTTATACTTCTTCTTATGCAAAACAATGTAAGTAGATGTACTGTTGGAGCTGATTGGAATTGTATTATAAGTAATAAGGACTCTTCTGAACCAAAAACTTCATATTTTTCAAATACGTTAAAACAAATTGTCAGTGTTTTGAAATCGAAAGGTGTACATAGTATTATCCCAAAAATTCCTGAATATACATTTATGAGGAAAAATCATGCTGCAAGATTAAATAGAATATATATGGCTGACTTAATCGCAAATGTGAAATATTAAAAAAAAAACAATAGCAGTATCATTTTCTGATCACTCATGTTTTTTGTGTGATGTTAAATTAGATAATGTGTTACAATTTGGGACATCATATTGGAAACTTAACGTTTCTCTCCTTGAGGTTTCGGGAGTTAAGGAGGATTTTAAAGACCATTGGATAAAATGGAAAAGAGAGAGATGTAATTATGATTCCATGCTTGAATGGTGGGAGAAACTAGTAAAGGTTAAAGTTAAGGAATTTTATAGTAAAGTGGGTTGTATGAAAAAGAAAATGAGATATAATATGTTGAATATTCTTGAAAATAGACTAAGGTCTTTGCATGGAACTGCTTACCAGACAGGGAACCGTGATATGGAAGAAATAAAGAGAATTAAAAATAGAATTAAAACAATTAGGGATGAATTGAACGAAGGTATTAAGATAAGAACAAGATTAAAAGACATACAGTGTGGCTTGTCTGCAGTTTTACTCAGAATTGTACTCTTGTGATAGATCTAGATATGCAAAAAAAACTTTTGAAATATATAGAAAGTAAACTTGATGATGGTGATAGAAAACTAATAGAACAGGAGTTTGATGAGAAAGAAATATTTCGTACAATGAAAAACTTTGCGAACAGTCGAACCCCCGGTACTGATGGGCTCCCAATTGAATTTTATATAGCGAACTGGGACATCATAGGCGATGATTTTACTGAATTAGTTAATTTTATATTAAGAATTATGAAATTAGGGGGTTCGCAATATAAGGGTATAAAGAAGGATGGTGATGAGAAAGACTTGAAAAATTGGAGGCCAATTTCCTTACTTTGTGTAGACTATAAGATCATTGCGAAATGACTAGCTGAGAGAATGAAATTAGTAATGGGGAAAATCATTAATGAAGGTCAATACTGCTCAGTTCCCGGGAGAAGCATTGTGCAATGTAACATGCTTATAAGGGATATTATGTATTATGTTAATGAGAATGATAAGGAGGCAGCATTTTTAAAGCTTGATTGGCACAAAGCATTTGATATGGTAAATACAAAATTCCTGCTACAAATAATGAGTAAAATCGGATTTGGGGAAAAATACGTTGGTTGGATAAAAATGTTGTACGAAAATGCTGAGAGCGCATTATGTGTAAATAACTTCATTGGTGAATTTTTCGCAGTATCCAGATCGGTAAGACAAGGGTGCTCTTTGAGCATGATGTTGTATGCCTTGTACCAGGAACCTCTTTATGCAGCCTTAAACGCAAACAACTCTGTTACACCACTATTCCTGCCTGGGGGCTTTACGATCAAAGCCATTGGTTATGCAGACGACACGAATATCATCATTTGCTCTGATAATAGTTCATTAGAAGTCGATAGAATAGTTTGAGAATTTGAAAAGGCAACTGGAAGCAAAATTAATAGAAATGGAAAATCTAGAATTTATGGCATGGGGAAATGGAAATTTAAGAATGTATGGCCTATTGATTGGATAAAAAAGGAAAACGTTTATTTATATACATTGGGGATTTTTCATTGCAACAATTATCAGCTTACGCTACAACAAAACTGGAATAAGGGGATAAATGCATTAGAGTGTCAAAGTAAATTGCTCTTTGGCAGAAAATTAACAATCTTTCAAAGGTCTGCTTATATCAATACCTGTTTATTAGCGAAACTTTGGTATGTTGGCCACATATATCCTTTGAGCTATAGTTACGGGAACTTGATTGAGAAGATATGCTTCAAGTATTTATGGAATGGTAGATATGAACCCGTGAAAAGAACTACTGTGTATAGGAAAAAGAGGGAAGGGGGTTTGAATATGTTTGACTGTGTAACCAAAGACTTTGCATTATTAATCAACTCTTTCCTGAAAACTTATATAGATAGTTAGGGCGTGCAATATTTGTTATTACATTATACTTCCCTAAGATTGGTGAATTTGATACCCAGCGAAGTAAGTGAAGGTTTAGTGGGTAATCATCCAAGTCCTTATTATAGTATTATTTTGGATGGAGTAGATACATGTATCGATTGTCCCATGTTTCCAATAATTCCCAATAAGATTTTGTACTATTTTTTTACTGAAAAAAGTACCTATTACTGTTGAATCAAGATATCCCCTTTTTAACTGGAAATTAATATGGGTAAATTTTCGTGAGAGTAAATTTATAAGTGTTTTTGATAAAGATCTAATATATAAGTATCTACATGATGTATTAATGACAAAACAAAGATTGTACACGTTTAACCTGTCTGGAAATAATTTATGCGATCATTGTAATATGATAGAAAGTTCAATTCATTGATTTTTGTAAGAGAAGCAGACCTGTATTTGATTGGTTCTTAAGTAGAATTGAGGCTATTTGTGGTTTTAAGCCTAAAAATAACATCAGGTTTTTATATATTATTATACTTTGTAAAGATCTTCGAGTCAAGAATATATGTATCTTATTCTTGTGTTCTTACATTACAACAATGTGGTCATGCAGAAACACAAATTTATTGCCTGAAAATGTAAAGGACCGTGTGAGAATGAAGTGTTTCATGCAATACAAAGACGATATAAAATCAATTTTTGATAATGCTCATAAGATTACGAAAACCTTTGGGAAGTTCTTGGGAGAATTTAATTCATTATAGTACGGTCATTTATATTTAGTAGAACCAAGGCATGCTAATTTCATTGTAAAAAACTATTGTAAATATTGTATGTAGATAAAAAAAAAAGTCTCCTGAAAAAAAGTACTAAACTTTGAGAAGCTGAATGGGACGTCGTGTTTAGTACTAGCCCCTCGGGTATCAAAGCTATCGTTTGTTATTATAATTTGTCGACCACAACATATAGAAATGGGTGTCTATAAGAAGGTGTAAGGAAAAAGAAATACCTTAGACCTTGGTCTATAAGACTATGATCCCCGAGGGGCTCGTACTAAACGTGGCGTCCCATTGAGCTTCCGACATGTTTAGTACTATACTCTGTTTTTTCCATCTGTCCATCCCCCTGTGGTGGTCGTGCATGGTAACAATCCGTCCCGGGCTTTAAATAGTTACGCTTTGTGTAATTTTTAGGTAAATAAAAGGATATCTGGGTGTACATTTGCAACAGAAAAGAGTTTTAATAATTTACTGTATGCGAATTACACCGTTAATATTCGAAATAGGATATTATTTAAAGCCTGGGACGCAGTGTTACCATGCGCAAACACCACACTTAAAAGAATTCTAGGGATCGAGTCGAACAGGTGAGGGTCTGTCTCTTACGGTGCGTCCACACGGTCGAACAATGTCTGACAGACAAACATTATTACCAATTAACAATTGTCTGCCGGTCTTTGCCTTGTGAGCAGAGTAAAAACAGTTGGTATACAACCTCATCTGGTACCACTGTTTGTTGCCAGATCTACTTCCATCGTTTCAACGCTTATGACGTCACCCTGCTTCGCCTATGATATGGTAACAATGTTTGTCCGTCGGACATTGTTCGACCGTGTAGACGCACCTTTACCCGCGTAATATTATGAACGGCAGAACAACTCCGAGAGAAAACTGGAAGGATCAAGACGTCACACAGAGAAGACAAGGCGCGAGGCAGTTAGCGGAGGATGAAGTGGTGGTCATTTACGCGCAATAATGAATGAAGTTGAGGAAGTTTTGAAGACTCATACATCACGGGCGACAGCTGAGCTGCCTCGCAGCCAAGCAAGGTCGTCCGTCACCTTCAGCCGGATGTTGTAGCTGATCTAATTTCATCTCGACTTGCGAAATCGCTGAATAAATGAAGCATCTTGGAATCAATAGGTCATACAGCTGTCCATGGAGGAACGATCAGTCATCTGCGAGGCAGACAAACTAGGAGAGAGAGAGAGAGAGAGAGAGAGAGAGAGAGAGGCCATTGTTCAAGATTGTGAGAGAGGGAATAACAACATTAAATATTAGCATTAGATTGCTCTGATCCACGTAAACACCCTTGGGATCTGCGTGTTTTATGATCTGCAAGACATTATATTATATATATATATATATATATATATATATATATATATATATATATATAATATATATATATATATATATATATATATATAGATATATATATATATATATATATATATATATATATATATATGTCATATCACATTACCGTGATCCACATACTTACATCGAGCTTCAAATGTCCTTTAATATCTACTTCGCTCTTTACCTCGGAATTAAAATATTTTCATATATGTTGGTTCGATGGTTCGCGCCGACGTATTTCTTATCGACTAAAAAATTCCCCTTCGGTTAACATATATGAAAATATATTAATTCCAAAGTACAGCGAATTAGACATTAAAGGACATTTGTAGCTCGATGTATTATATATATATATATATTATATATATATATATATACATATATATACATATATATATAATATATATATAATTACACATATATATATATGTATTACATATATATATATATATATATATAAGTATATATTACACATATATAGATTATATAATATATACATATATATAGATGTATTATATATATATATAGAGAGAGATATTATTACACAATGATAGATATATATAAGATATTACATATATATATAGATATATTAGATAAGTACAACCATAACATTCCAATATATATATATATATATAGTATATATAATATTTATATATTATATAATATTATATACATAAATATATTATAGTATATATACATATATCTATATATAGTATATAAAGAAATATATTATATTATAATATTTTTTTATAATATATATCTAATATATACAATATATATATTTTATATATAATAATATATATATATAACTATATATATATATATATATATATACACACACACACATACAGAGAGAGAGAGAGAGAGAGATTACACGCACCAAAAAAGCATCGGTTTAAAGAGACAGTTATAGGAACATTAGGCTGGTCCTGGAATCTCAAAATTCTCGTCAAAGACGACAAATTTCAATTCCCCTTCATAGAAACAAAGTATTTGGCTGCAAAAGTAAAGTTTATGACATTGATACATCCCAATTGCTCACGTTTATATATAGAATATAATAGATAAGAAGGCCATAAGAAAAAATTTTCGCTAAAGAGTTTTGCTTTTTCTGAACGAAGCAAAAAGCAAAGAGAGAGAGAGAGAGAGACTAAATAGAAATTTATAGAAATGGCCGAGTTCAAGTTTAAAACGACTGCTTTGGAAGGAAGAGGGAAACAGAAAGAGTCGAGGAAATAGTCGACGGAAAAAAGGGTTGGAATCCAACGCAACAGAAATCAAAAATGGTCGAGAGAGAGAGAGCGTAACCAATTCCAGCGAAATTTACTCCTTGCTGAATCGGGCGTTTTTCTCCCAAAATAGGCCATCACAAAATCTCTCAATCCTCTGACGATCGTGCACACACACACACACACACATGCTTGCAGGCTCGACGCACACGCAGTCACACATGCACAAGAAATTCCGTTATGTATGTTGCATCCAATGAATTGGATTTTACTTCGTAAATTCAGTTTCCGTGCATGACTGGATTGTTCGCAACTTAAGCGATTCTCTAAATGCACTGATGTTGTTAAAAATTATGAACTCTATCTCTTTCTCTCTTTAGTTTATTTGTAATTGTTTTTTTTTTATAGATATTCAAGTATTCTCGTAACGCAAAAACAAATGGAAGCTTGGTTATAGGCTATAATATTTAAGACTGTATAATGGTTACAGAGTATCCGATATACACAGAATGACGTGTAAGTTCTCTCTCTCTCTCTCTCTCTCTCTCTCTCTCTCATCCTCTCTCTCTCCAGACAAAGCATACTTACGCTAATCTCGGCAAACTTTTCCATAAAAGGAACGTTTGAAGGTTCAGGCTGGATTTTACCATTCTTGACATCAGATTCTAAAATTACCGAGGTTACAGAGAGAGAGAGAAATGAACAATCTTATTTTTCCCCTTCATTTTGTTTGTGACAAAAAATAAAATAACCTAATTCCTTTAATTACAACGAAAATGAAGAAACTCAATTACCACTATAATTACACCCACGTGTTTCATATTCATAGTTGAAACAAATGCAAGATGTCGAATGATAATGAAATTCCATCAAAACTGAAGCTATTATACTGAAAGTCTTCAATTATTTTGTCAATTTATTTTTATGGATTGAATATTTGTGCCTAGCAACGGGACCTACAACTTATTGGGGCATCTGAACCACATTCTATCGAGAAAATAATTTCTAATCACCAGAAAAAAATTCGCCCGATTCCACGCTGGCAGATCGGGGAATCGAACTCGGGATTACCGAACTGGTAGGCGAGTACGGAAACCACTCGTCCAACAAGGAACTCCACAGATAACACAAGCACGGGTCTGGAGAGACTGGCAGGGGAAGAGACAGCAACGGGAAAAGCCTTCAGCAAAATAGCAAAAAACTCTAATATTAATTTATTAACCTAAATTATTCACATATTACCAAGCGAGCCGGTTTAAAAAAAAAAAAGCGCATTACAAGAATGAAATTAAAAAGGAAACGAGTCATTTAAATAACATGTAGTCAAATCAATCAAGGTTACTTTACAAATCACCATCACCGTAAATTAATAAACAGTAAACATTTCAATTTCAGCTAACACCACTACTCTAGCTACATCACAAACAAAAATGCAGCATCGAACAATGTAATGGTATACCAACCTTAATAAATTTCGCACCACATGACAAATTGCACACCACATGAAATAAGCATAAATACCAAATTACTAGCACAAAATAGCAATATAACATTATCAGGAGAATTACGTTTAACATTACCCTCGCGCAGTACAGAATCACCACAGACAATCTACACCCTTGAATCTGCCGTACGATCATCAAAAACCGCCCCATGATAGCAAACAGGAACATCAAAAACACACAGATAATTTGACAGAGTCAAACAAGAACGGCACCGTCCCTCTGATGGACAAGGTTCAGCCATCAAAACCATAGTCGAACTGCAGAGGGCCAAAGGTAGTAAAACACCTGCAGTTCCAAAATTCTCCAAGCTGCTATGCATGCTGTCGAGATGCATACTCGATGCTATTCCAAACCTAACTCAAGTTAACGGAAAAGTAAACGACGAAAGTCACCTACTTACAAAGGACAACACCCGCAACCGGGTAACGAGGGCACCTTCTTCTACAAGGAAACAATCAGAGAGCAATTGTTCCAGGCAGAAAAAACAGGCACTAAACCTTACAATATACAAATACGACCTTCACTTTACTAGTCGACAGGATCAAAGTGAAACATCGAAACTTAAAAAAAAAAAAAAAAAAAAAAAAAAAAAAAAAAAAAAAAAAAAAAAAAAAAAAAAAAAAAAAAAAACAAAAAAAAAAAAAAAAAAAAAAAAAAAAAAAAAAAAAAAAAAAAAACAAAAAAAAAAAAAAAAAAAAAAAAAAAAAAAAAAAACTATAGATGAAATATCCAATAATTTGACAGAGGGAGAAATACAACAGATCATTTTTCTTGCTTGGTCAGGGAAACAATTTTTCTAAGTGTATATCATTCGAATTATTATTGGCTTCAAATGAAAATCGTCCTTTTTCTCAAGTTCTTGGTTGACAAAGTTGGAAATCTCCCGCTTGATGGTAGTCGTCCTGCACCTTAGAAGTATCCACAAAGGTCTTTGAAGAAAAAAAACTGTTGGGTAGAAATGCCAGCGCTTGTAACACTGTTCTATGCTTGCCATTTTTAAACCTTAAGTGGTTTCATTACGTCGTGAAGTAATTGTCTTCATTGTCTCAAGGCAAATAATTTTTCCCGTCTTCGTTCTTTCTCCTCCTACACTGCTTTCTTTTTTTTGTGTTTCATGAAGAGAATGAGGCGTCTTGTCAGTCTCGTGAAAGGTTTTTTTTTCTTTTTTTTAAAACGTTCATTACAATATTTTTTTTAATATGTGTAAGAAAATAAGTCGCAGTTCCTTCACAGTACTTTTTCTTCTAAAATGATATTCAAATTACTGTTGAAAGTGGCACCATGCGCGAATGAGTTTAAGCAAATGATATATTGTGTCTTAATACGTGGTATTAGTTTTTACAAGTTTTAAGATATTTCTAAAGCGCCGGAGGACTTCATTATTACATAAAATTTCATTTTCCAAAATAATGTTTGGACCACAACTTGGCAAACGGACGCATGTTCGTAATGAGACATTTCGAACACTTTCAAGTTTAAATTGGTTTGATCACAGAGGTCCTAGTTTTCCCACAAAGTTCCTGATTTTTATTAAAAAGTTTCAATTTTTACCAAAAAGGACATAGTTTTCCCAAAGTTCCTTTTTGTACTACAGTGGTCCTAGTTTTCCCAAAAAGTTCCTTTTTGTACTACAGTGGTCCTAGTTTTCCCAAGAAGTTCCTTTTTGTACCAAAAAGGTCCTAGCTTTCCCACGACGTTCTTATTTTTATTAAAAAGGTCATATTTTCACCAAAAAGAACCTGGTTTTCCCAGAAAGTTCGTATTTGTACTACAAAGGTCCAAGTTTTCTCAAAAATGTATTAATTTTCCCACAAATTCCTATTTGTACCAAAGAGCTCCTAGTTTTCCCAGAAAGTTCCTATTTGTACCATAAAGGTGCTAGTTTTCCAGAAAGTTCCTATTTGTACCATAAAGGTGCTAGTTTTCCCAAAAAGTTCCTTTTTGTATAAAAAGGTCAGTTTTCCAATGAAGTTCCTATTTGTACCAAAAAGGTATTATTTTTCCCAGAAAGTTCCTATCTGTACCAAAAAGGTCCTAGTACTCCCACAAAGTTATTTTTTCGCAAAAAGTTCCTAGTTTTCCCACAAAGTTCCTATTTGTATAAAAAACCCCACTCTCATGGAAGGCTTACCTGTCAACAAACTGTATAAAGTAATATGAACAGTAATAAATAAACGAAGGTACAACACCGACGTCGGGGATATATTCCACTCCATGCGAAACTGTCTTGAAATGGCTGTGAAAAGTGCGAAAATGGAAAAGGAAATGATACATTTCACCGAGTGAAAGCCTCTCGCAGAACGTCACGTCCTGTCGCCAATAGAATATTTCTCTGACTTATTCCGCCCATATTCTATTCAGATTCGGATGGGAAATCTATTTTTACGTTATATGCACTCACAGATACGCATATACACACACTTGTATATACACGTAGCATAGTATTCTCGAGCATACACAGTTATTCAAATGCATTTATATATGCAAATATCTACGAAGCTTTTGTTGCTGTGCACATCTGTGCACGCTGCAAAAAAAAAGTAAAAAATTAAATAAAAAATAAAAGCAGGGAGAAGCATGTGCCATGAATAATAGCTTCCATCACAATCACTTGTAGTTGCACAATACGTTAAAATTACGGCGTGGAGGTTCTGGCTTCGTTATGTGTGGGGAATTCATTTCGGTGCTATAAAACATACCCAATGATTCTTTTTTTTATTTTTAACAAACAATTCAGCGTCATTCATTTGGCGGATTCCATGCTCTCTCTCTCTCTCTCTCTCTCTCTCTCTCTCTCTCTCTCTCTCTCCTCATACATTTTGATTTCGGGAATAAACTCTATTGAATCAGGTAACGTTAACTGTTGTTGTACATTGCAAACAAGGTAACGTTAACTGTTGTTGTACATTGCAAACAAACGTTATAGAATCTCGGTCACACATACTAGTTAAAAACATAAAGGTCATTCATTGCGTCTTCATTTTTCCTCGGTACATCCATGAACGAATGCCTGAAAAAAAAAAGGAATGAAAAAGAAATTCGCTGGGATAATCGTAGTTTGAGGTCCGGATCGTCATTCACACTAATGACGCTTTAACTCACTATGGAAAATTGCAACAGTTGCTATTTCCTCTCGACCTTCATTACGAAAGAACGATTTGAACCTGCCTGCCAGACTACCACCTTCGTCATTTCTTTTATACCTGATTATTAATAGAATAAAATAGAATACAATACAGAATTTAAGACATATAGGTCAAGCGTTGGGACTTATGAGGTCATTCAGCGCTGAAACGGTAATTGACAATAAAGACGTTTGCAAGGGGAAACCTCAAAGCAGTTGCACTTTGAATCAATTGTTAGGAGAGGGTAGAAAGTAAGATGGAAGAAAGTGATACGAACGGAGGTACAGTAAAAGGAACGAAAGGGGTTCCAGCTACAGACCGAAAGATCGCTGCACAGCAAAGAATCTAGTAATTCCTACAGTGGACCGCATGAGGTACGCTGAGGGCACTAACCCCCAGTGGAACAGATTATTGATGATCAGCAATTGCAGTGTTACATTAAGTGTTAGAAATACCTGGAAAAAGCTCACGTAAAACAGCAACCCCGACTAGGAATTAAGCTGGGAGGAAGAAGAACTGCGCTGCGGTACTTTAGATTTCTCCTTAAAAAGGAAAGACGACAAAGAAAGAATCTATATCTATCTTAAAACACACATTCATGTGAGTGTGCGTTTTGGTAGACTATTATGTTCATAGTGACCTATTCTGTGCAACGGTTACACGCAGTGAGATCCTAACTTTACAATTCCCTTATATTGGATATTTGAAAAACTATACTCTGTTTTTTTTCATCTGTCCATCCGCCTGTGGTGTTTTTGTATGGTAACACTGCGTCCCGGGCTTTAGATAGTTACGCTATTTGTAAGTTTTAGGTAAATAAAAGGATATCTGGGTGTACATTTGCAACTGAAAAGTGTTTTAATAATTTACTGTATATAATATTCGAAATAGGATATTATCATAATCGTTGAATGTAAGCTGAATGTAACTATCTAAAGCCCGGTTCGCAGTGTTACCATACAAAAACACCACAGGCGGATGGACAGATGAAAAAAAAACAGAGTATAGGTGTTTATTCTGTCTAACTGCATTATCTCAGTACACGAACTCTTTAAATCAAGCCAACAAATATAACAGCTAGCATAAAATGCACTAGGAAAACATCTTTGTCCCTTATTCAAGCTAGTCAACGGGTTCGGCAGCGGTAAACCCCAACACACACGGCCTAGAAACGCAGTGACCGCAAACATGGGTCTAGATTTAGACAATCCAGGCAGGTGACAGCAACGTAGATTACGTAGCTCACCAGATGACTAAAGTTTGTAATAGGGAGCGATCGCACATTCCATAGGCCATAGGGGCATGATTTGAAACTATCATAATATTCGCTTGAGACCCTTAGGCACTACACGACGGATAAAGACCGTTTCGTCCGATACTATGGATGCATATGGTACTAGCAAAACAGACTAGAACGCGGGTGAAACCTTCGCCTGATTTTATTCGTGGACTTACTAAGTTAAATGACGTTATAATTCATTCTTTATTAATGAGACAGCTATATTATTATTGCATGAATGATTGTAGATGTATGTGTGTAGATATATATCCTCTCTCACACTCACTCGCGCGCGCGCACAAACACACACACATTACACAACATCTTCAAATATAATGTCCACCTTTTCCACGTTATGGGTCCAGCGAAAAACGACGAGAGGAACCTGTCGAACTAAAGGGATGGTCTTCCTATGGGACTATAACGTATGGACATACATATACAATAACTGGTTCTGCTTCCGGGATGTGTATGGATATTGGAAAGAGAAATGTTCAGACCTGAATAACTGAATAAAGCACTTCATATGCGAGACAAGGACCGAATTTTAGTTGCATATCTAAAGGATTCTCCAGTTTTACAGACACATCATATATATATATATATATATATATATATATATATATATATATATATATATATATATATATATATATATATATATATATATATTACACAAACACACATACATATACATAAATATATATATATATATATATATATATATATATATATATGATATATATGTATATATATATGTATATATATATATATATATATATATATATATATATATATATATATATATATATATGTGTGTGTATGTATATATTACACAAACACACACATATACTATATACTATATATGTGTATATTTATTTTTGCAATCGACATTCTACATCACGTATGCTGTAGTTCATCCTGTTACTTTTTTTCGGAAGTTTTCGGATTAAGGTGTTAATATTTCAGCTCAAACAAAATACTCTTGACAAGAAATGCTACAGACTATCTAACATCGGAAACAGGTTGAATGTTTGCTGTGTTTGTGGAACGCGTATTTACATATTTAGCTGCAGTGTCGACGCATCTTTGGAAAACACAACGATCCAAATCGCATTTTATTACAGAGAGATATTGTCGACCAGAAAAATGACTATATTGTTGAAGGAAGCAAGCGTGGACTCTAAATAATTGCAAAGCGAAAAAAAAAATGCAAGTGGTTAGTCTAGATCTAAATTCAACCGAAACAGCGTGAAATAACTCCTTTCCCTTGCCTCTTTTTCTCTCTGGAATGATTTACTGCGTTCTTGCAGGCGTCGGGCAATAACATTAGCGATTATTCTCGTCAACAGTTAGTACCTCAAGATAATAATAAGCAATTTGGAGCCTTACATTTAGTTAAGGTGTGTCCACAGTACAGACAATCGTGTCATCAACACAAACAGGTTGAATATATATATGTCAACGACTGATCAGCAGACCTAGCATGTGCCAAAGATTCGGTCTACACTTAAGATCGTTTACTTATATTCGAATTCTTTCTTTCGACTGAAACAATATGAAATATAAAAAAAAAAAATGACGCAAACGGTATTGCAAAAATCTCTTGCGAAGCTAAATCAAATTTCTTCTCATTTTGTATCTTTAAGAGCAAAGTAGCGATCTTTAAATGTTACCGTAAGTGTTCCGGACATTTATCTTACAACGTATGCATAGGAATTTGATTGATTTAGTTTTCTTATAAGTCTTTCAAGAATATTAGAGGAAGACCACCTGACTAGGTTTATTTCTTAGAGGGGTTACAATCTTCAGTAAAATGTTTACAATTTCAATATATCCAAGAAGTCCTCATTACCATTTACATTTTGTTTGTAAGAAACTGGAAAACTTGAATGGTTTATAATACACTCATAACCTTAATCTTTTCTAATACTTGTCTTCTCCCCTCATAACTCTGGCGAAGTCCTTCCCTACATACATATCCTTTCCCTTCTCAGAGCTGACCCCCCTGTACGACCGTTTGCCTACAGGAAAGAATGAGAGAGAGAGAGAGAGAGAGAGAGAGAGAGAGAGAGAGAGAGAGAGAGAGAGAGAGAGAGAGAATTTCTTTAAAATGGCTGAAAAAAATTCTCGCATTCCATTCTTCTCTCACTCTTTGATATGGGATTTACTTTGATGTTATTCACACTGAATAAAAACTGTGGATGAATAGAATGAATAAGTTTACATATCTGGAAGCCCTGAGGGAGAGGCGCTTCTTTGTCCTTTTTGGGACGACAATATATTGCTACAGTAACTTGGAGAGTTTGTCATTATTATTTTTACCATATTCATTGAAATGCGACTGATCGCTAAATGGACCAGTATTCTGCAGTTACCGAGTTTAGCCAACAAATGCTCAGTTACGGAAAAAAAAGTGTGATCGAAGTTTCATTACTATCTTCACTAGATATCTTAAGCGGACACATTTAGTACGATAAGAGCCACGGAATAGATAAAATAGGAATCTAATCAGGGACATTTGTCTCACTCACAAGGTATGTTTACACCAAAGACCTTCAAAGAGAGAAACTGCACCAGAAATGTTTTCTTTGCAAGCGAGAACCCTGATCTATGCAACGACTGATTGACATCGAAGACATTTTGGAGTGAAATTACTAGAAATATCCGATTGACTTATAATATACCCAGTGAAGATGAGTGGCTATTTTGTGATATATATATAATTATATATAATATATAATATATATATAATTACATGTATATATATTATTATATATATATAATTATATATATGTATATATATAATATTATTATATAATATACATATTACATGTATATATAAGAAAACAACTTGGAAAAGAACTACAACGAAAAAAAAGGCAGGAAAAAAGGAAGTGTAGAGCTGCGACGAGGAAATATTCCCAGTTGGTCGCCTGCCAGAACAAATAAAAAGTGGCTGATGACTTGTCTGAGATATCCATTGGAATTGGGATCTCATTCATAAGACACCATATTAGTTCCTCTTGATGGGAAGAATGCCAGGAATGGACGCAGAGGGAGAAGATGGAAGGAGAAGAAGAAGAAGAAGAAGAAGAAACAGAGGAGAAAGACGTGAATTTCGTGTCCTACGCAATTATTGACTACGTGGGCTGCGCAGGATAGGCTGAGCTTTCAAAAGGGGGATTCTGAGCCTTATAAATAACTTTTAGGAAACGTCAAAAGTGTCATTTTACAGAGTTATCTCTCTCCTCTCTCTCTCTCTCTCTCTCTCTCTCTCTCTCTCTCTCTCTCTCTTACACATACACAATATATATATATATATATATATATATATATATATATATATATATATATATATATATTTATATATGTGTGTGCGTGTGTGTGTGTGTAATCTTACACCAAGTTATAATAACATGGCTTCTGTACGAGAATAAAAAGAGGCAATGGGGCTCTTGAAGTTTTTCATGTGTGAAAGTTTCCCCCATTCAAAGACGCATCAATATACAGTACACAGAAGAAGGAGAAACAGATAACGAGACGAATGAGGCAGGGAGATAGATAGATAGAGACAGATAGATAGATGGATAGATAGATATTGAGACCTAAATGACCATCCCAGGATGAAAACTGTGTTTTTCAAACTCAGTTCAGAATATTTTTTTTCCTGTTTCTTCTTGACTCCAATTACTGTAAACTTTAAGGCGAAGGTTTACCTTATTACATATTCGACTAAAAATATTTATCTGATTTATGCCTCAGGAAACATTGTTTTATGTAACAGCCAGGATACACTGATGGGTTACATGATAACGTTCTTGAAATTTATGTGGTGGGATTTACTATAATAATTTGCAATCAATGGTAGAAAGAATATTATAGTTGGAGATAATGTTTAATTGCTATTATTCATGTGATGATGCATATACTAAAGGTCTGACCGTGTGCACTTCTAATCTATGTGTCTGTGTCAGAAATGTCAGACAAATAAATAATAAACAATTCTGTCCTTCCAGAACTGCCAAATGACAGATGATATGTTTTGTTTACGTGTACAAATCTCTAGGGCCTGCACGTGATAACATAACTGGCAGTAGAACAACTCGAAATTTCAAACAACAGACAGGAAGGTTCTCCTGAGGAATGGTTTATTCTACCGGATAACTTAAGACGTCTGGAAAGAGCGACGAGTTTGTAATTAATCCCACGTGATGTTCTGTTCCCACCCAGTTCATCTTCCAGCGGCACGTTCAAGTGCTTAATGGTGCGTTCAGGAGCTGAAGATGTTCACAGAGGTGCGATGATTTCGCCTCATCGGATGCTGTGATTAACAGTTCTCATTCGAAATGTAGGTGTTCTACCCGCTGACTTATTTTGCAGAAATGAATAGCTGAACTGAGCTGAAAATAGAATTTACGCCAAAGGCCAAGCATTGGGACCTATGAGGTTATTCGACAGTAAAAGGTTTGAGAGGTGTAACAGGAGGAAAACCTCAAAGCAGTTGCACTATACTCTGTTTTTTTCCATCTCTCCATCCGCCTGTGGTGTTTGCGCATGGTAACACTGCTTCCTGGGCTTTAAATAATATCCTATTTCGAATATTAACAGTGTAATTTGCATACAGTAAATTATTAAAACACTTTTCAGTTGCAAATGTACACCCAGATATCCTTTTATTTACCTAAAACTTACACATAGCGTAACTATTTAAAGCCCGGAATGCAGTGTTACCATGCCAAAACACCACAGGCGGATGGACAGATGGAAAAAAACAGAGTATAAGAATCAAGGGTGGAAAGTAAGATGACGAAAGAGAATATGAAAGGAGGTATACAGTAAAAGGCACGAAAGTGGTTGCAGCTAGTGGCCGAAGGCACTCTGCAAAGAGCGGGGAGAGCTGAGTAACAGTATTCATAACGAAGCAAAATCTGCAAAGATCCGAAAGGCAACTGATATCAGGTATCGAAGAGGCGAAACCAGTTCTCACGAGACGTTGCATTCAGTCGGTGGACGTCAGAAGATTAGCCTTTACAGCGACAGTCGTCATTTGAGTTCAGACTTTAGAATGGCACCTGTGCTACATAAAATCCCGGCAAAACGAATTTTAAGAAAAAAAAATGGATACAGAATAACAATCTTTCTTCCTTCAACGAGGTTCATAATGATCCAATGATTCAGGGTTGGTTGCTGGTCAAAATATATTATGGCTGTTGCTTTATTCCTCAAGTGGCGATATTCAGGGTATTCATTTTGATATTCTATATCGGAATATAATACAATATACATTACAGACCAAAGGCAAAGCGCTGGGACCTATGAGGTCATTCAGCGCTTAATGGTAAATTGAGAGTAAAAGGTTACAAAGGTGTAACAGGAGGAAAACCTCAAAACAATTGCACTATGAATCAATTGTTAGAAATGGAGTGTGGAATTTAGGCTTGAAGCCAAGCACTGGAATCCAAAGGATGATTCAGCGCTATAGCAATTGTCAGGAGAGGTTGGAAAGTAAAATCCGAGAAGAATATGAAAGGAGGTAAAGTAAAAGGAATGAAAGGGGTTGCAGCTAGGAGCCGGAGGGACGCTGCAAAGCACCATAAGTAATGCCTATATAAAATACAAAATATCTCCCTACGGGAGATATTTTATATTGGAATTCTCGTTAGACGTTTTTAAACGAGTACCTATGTCCTTTCTACTGAACGACTTTCTTATGCATGAGAATATCTTCAATCTCAGTTGGCAACTTCAAAAATAGGCGTCTGAACTCGTCAATGAAAGTTTTACGATGATTCTCCGGTCACCAAAATTCCCTCAACCGAACTAATTGTACCAATATTAACATCTCCCAACACTAAACGCATCATTAAGCCGCTGAACGGGCCATAATGAAAGATGATCGCGGAGGAACGAGCATCGTACCGGATTAATTAAGAATCTCTTCCGTTCGCAGGCGGGTAAAATCATTCCCCCGCCTCGCGAGAATCGTTCTACATTCTGTTGGGGTCTTTGGATACATATGTGGGTTTGTGAGAAAAGCGTGAAATTCTATTCGATGGGAATGATCTCCTTTTCACAAATGATTCAAGGACAACTTCTCAATGACTCGTGTTACTGTTTCTGAGCCTTCTATCCCGACCAGTCCGCCCTTGGGAGACATTTCTTTCCACGAAATGAATCACTCAGGGATGTTGACACCGCAAAGCTGTGACGAACAAAGGACAAAACTTTTCACAGAATTATTCATGTTTAAAAGAAGAAATAAGTATCAACCATTCAAATTTCAATGTGGAAATTAATTTTGCAAACATTTTTGCAAATGTTGCTCGTCAATCTTTAAGTGTATGCCCACACGATTATGAAAAAAGATATATGCAAATATACGTGTTGTGTATGTGCGTGCGTGTGTGTGTATTTTACCTAATAACCATTTTCTAAAAGGTATATATGGCACTGGAGGGTGACAACTTGCGCTTATTTACAAAACCAATTTTGCCAAAGAGGACGTTGGAAAATAGGCCTCATGAGCCACTACTAAAGAAAAAGGCTACTGCAGTATTGGAAAGAAGATGAAAACACGCAGCTCATTATTTTTTGTTATCCATTAATTGTATTCTGGACTTATCTAAACTTTATATCCTCGGAAATTCCAAAGCAAAACCATTTTATATGCAAATAAAGACACGGTTTTGTTATGAGTTCCTGATGACTTTTTATTAATCGCTGGGGAAAATAATTGGATCTGGCCTCCTTCCATTTAGACCGCAGTGAACTTAGATCCCTCCGAAGCTCACCACTGGAAGACCAAGAATAATATATTTCTCGCCTAAAGGAAAATGGAGCAGATTAATCAAATCTAAGTCTTTCGGGAATATTATAAGGAATGAAGTGGAGGAGAGTAGTTTCAACTAGAAAGCAGTTTGGTAAATCTCTCTCTCTCTCTTCTCTCTCTCTCTCTCTCTCTCTCTCTCTCTCTCTCCTTCTCTCTCATCATATCCATAGAAAATATTGAAGCAAGTAAGAATTTGATAGACTTTAAAAGTCACTTATAATCAAACATTCGATAGCAAAAGTTCTAGATATGTTAAATCTCTCTCTCTCTCTCTCTCTCTCTCTCTCTCTCTGTCATCATTACCAATAGAAATATTGAAGCAAGTAAGAATTTGATAGACTTTAAAAGTCACTTATCAAATATTCGATAGCAAAAGTTCTAGATATGTTAAATCTCTCTCTCTCTCTCTCTCTCTCTCTCTCTCTCTCTCTCTCTCTCTCTCTCTCTCTCTCTCTCTCATCATTACCAATGGAATATTGAAACAAGAAAGAATTTGATAGACCTTAAAAGTCACTTAAAATCAAATACTCGAAAGCTAAAAAGTTTTAGATATTTGAAGGACTGATCTAAAAAATAAAAATTTTAACTACCGTAAAACTAATTTGAAATAAACTTTTACGGTTTAAGAATTTCCCCCTCATCTCTCTCTCTCTCTCTCTCTCTCTCTCCTCTCTCTCTCTCTCTCTCTCTCTCTCTGCTTCTTTTCACCGTTGACCCCGTCATATTTCGATTCCCCAAACGTTAATTGCCGGTATGAAGGAAAAACGTTCAACTTTATTTTCAACTTCAAGTTTGGAATTCGTATTATATTAGCAAATTCACTTTCGCTAATTTATTTGACACTGGCTCGATATACATTTACATAAGCCTTACGTAAACACATGTGAACATTTACATGTGCAAGCTGGTATATCGGCGAACTAAATCAATATTACGAATTAATCTCAATGTGATAAAGGGTTCCCGTAACATCTTATTTACCTAAGGGCAGGCTTCAATAAAACTGCCTTAACAACAGAAATAAGCAGAAAGCACCCGTAACAATTTATCGTCTTCAACGCAGTTTTTTTTTTTTTTATTTATTATGGGGCTTATAACTCTCCTCTAAGTATCAATATTCCTACCCAAGTACGATAATTATCCAAATCTTCTTTCCCACCGTTATCCCTCCATTAAGGGGTCGGTTGCCTGATGCGCCTTCTCCTCCTCTGCCTTCTGTCAAAGGCATTATCCTCCACCAAACCTCTTCTCTCCATTTCTTCCTTCACTTCATCTCGCCATCTCATTCTCTGTCTCCCTCTCGATCTTCTTCCAATAACAGGTTTCTCCCAAGCCCTCTTCACTCTCCTCAACACACGCCCATACCACCTCAGTCGTGACTCTCTTATCACCTCTGTCATCTTTACTAAGCCCACCCTTCTTCTTATTTCGTCATTTCCCAATCTCTCAAGCAGCGATATTTTACTAATTCACCTCAACATTCTCATCTCTGTTCTCTCAAGTTTTACTTCCTCTTTTCTCCTTAGAGCCCATGTTTCTGCTGCGATCATTATCATTCGAATCCTTGGAACTAATATACCCAGCTATGTATATATCTAACTCTACAGTAATCTATGCACACGCCTGAATGCTACGTGTATTCTAGATAGGTATAAACAGTAAATATTTCAATTACTGGTAAATCACCCACTTTAAAACTTAAAACAGCAGCCTTACCAAACGCCAGCCAGCGTTTTCACTTCAACCTCATCGGCCAGATAGATATCCATGATCGATACCACGAAGGCAAGGTAGCCGGGGCTACGGCTCTTATACAATATGTGAGTCTAAAATGTTGAAAATGAAGCTCATTTCCGTAGATCCAAATAGATTTGACCACTTAACGAATGGTAACACTTAATGGAACCCTTATTTTTTACGAAATAATCTTTTTCACCTGGATATGGAAATTATACAAAATAGATATGAAATAACAATGCCAATAATACATGAATAACAGTATAAATAGGATATTAAATAAAAACATGAAAATATGAGACGAAAGAATTTCGATATAAGTTAACAATACCAATAATATATGAATAACAGTATAAATAGAATAATAAATAAAAACATGAAAATATCGAAAAATAGAAAAGCCAAGTATCTAAACCTATATCCTTTTAATGTAAACAAGAGGAAGACATAAAACTGGAAGCAGAAACGGGATGAGATCAGCTGTTCCAGCTGCTGAAGGTGATGATAATGAGCACCATAATGATGATGATGATGATGACTGTAAGTCTTGGAAATTAGGATTCCTGGAAAAGTTCGGAAGGATCCACTTAACGGATTCCACGAAGGTCCTCCAGAATTCCGGGATTTTTTTCCCCAAAGCAATTCGAGGCATTATGGCGCTTAAGATGTAATTAGGATATGAGGAATCGTAATGAAGACAAAAATCTCATTCCATTGTAATGATCAAGAATTGCTTCGACGCTTACCTACGCATTTCTGCGTGCTTGCGCTTAGAGGCGTTAATCTTCACTCCAGAAGTTTTATTGACAGTAAATATGAAATAGTTGCTGACGACAAAGTATATATATATATATATATATATATATATATATATATATATATATATATATATATATATATATATATGTGTGTGTGTGTGTGTGTGTGTGTGTGTGTGTATGTGTGTATGATCACGGTGATGTGATAAGACTCATATATACATATACATGTGTATATACATACATATATATTATATATATATATATATATATATATATATATATATATATATATATATATATATAAAACACCCACTATGAAACATATTAAGAGCGATTATATTTTTCCATTTTGAAAGAATACGAAAATGTGGTTTTCTGAAATACATTAGCTTCCAGTGACAGCACGAAAGACAATACATATCTGTGTATATACATAGTACATACACACGCACTAGAAATACGTAAATGTGATACGACTGACGAAGAATAGAAGAAGACTCAAGGCCATAAAGACGTTACAGATGAGGAATCAGATGAACTTAAATAAATCAGAAGAAGGAAAAAACAAATAATGTGGACATCACAGAAATTTGCAAAAGTCTCTCGAGCAACGCGAAGCCTTCAGGATAAAATGGTGGAATTCGATCCTCGGCACATTTTCTGACACATTTTTGTCACTGGTGCCAGATTTGCTCCAAAGCTGATGTGAAAACGCCAATGATCATCACCTAGTATCCAAAAACCGGCACCTTTCTTTACGCTAGAGGAACAGCCGATCAAAAATAGAGCCAATTAACGACGCAAGAACGTTTTTCTAAGGGGATTTACGGGCTGCTCTATGAGCAAGAGCCCGTGCTGGCATAAGGCCAGCTTAATGATAATCGAACAACTAAGGGAACGGCCTCAGCCGCTTTCGCCAGCCTGTGATCGGATCTTATAATAATGTATAACACATAAAAAAGTCAAATTTCCTAAAAGTGAATTTTTTATTTATTTTGCTATCAGCATTAAGTTACATCTCAAAGCTTTTGAACCTGAGAGTGATAAATACTGGCCCCAAAATATAATTACCTCAGCGCGAGACAACGCTAAAGTCAAGCATAAAAATGTTTTTCTTAGTTAAAGAGGACATCAGTTAAAACGCGAGTGATTGACTCTGGCAATTTCATAAGATCTCCTAAGCATAAGCGCATCAGCGACTGAGATATTAAAAAGGTACAAGTTGATCTATAATTAAAAGTAAGAGAACCATAATACCTCTAATATTAAGCCGTTTAGCTGCAACTTTTCGCTCCAAGAAAATAGTTCTACACAGATTGCACGTTCTTGTAACTATACTCGGTTTTTTCCATCTGTCCACCCGCCTGTGGTGTGTGCGTATGGTAACACTGCGTCCCGGGCTTTGGATAGTTACATTCAGCTTACATTCAACAATAATAACAATATCCTATTTCGAATATTAACGGTGTAATTCGCATACAGTAAATTATTAAAACACTTTTCAGTTGCAAATGTACACCAAGATATCCTTTTATTTACCTAAAACTTACACATAGCATAACTACCTAAAGCCCGGGACGCGGTATAGAGGCTTCACTTCAAGCTGTGATATAATTGTTTCCTAATTCAAATCCTGTCATAGTTCTCCCAGTAGTTTTTATATGAAAATATGAAAAGAGAAAATAAAGGAAAATACTTCAAAGAAATTACCGAGTCTTTCTTTGTGGTTTTCTGCTGGAAATCTAACACAAGTGGCTAATACTGTGTGTCAATTTGTATAACTGCATAATAATAATGCTAACAAATGTAAGATCTCATGATATCTTTTAGATGATGTACTTTGCGAAAAGTAAAAAAAAAACTGATGTAGAGATAAGAAAATATATTCGAGAACGGAAGGAATGACAAAACGAACAATTTATTGTTGTTAGTCAATCTACTGTTGGAGAAAAAAGCTATATATAATAATAATAATAATAATAATAATCAATAATAATAATAATAATAATCAATAAATAATAATAATAATAATAATAATAATAATAATAATAATAATAATATGCAAATCTCCCCTATAAAACAACAGACTATCACTGTTTCCAAGCACAATGTAAGAGAGTTCACACTGTACGTACACGTCATTCATTCAAGTCGAATAACATCAAAGTCAATCCCACATAAAACAGTGAATGAGGTGCCTTAAGGGTTTTTTCTTCTTTCTTCCTCTTAAAGGAAGCGTGACTGTCGCTCCTTCTCTCCTTTCGCTAAAAAGGAAAAGGAAAAGGGGCACAGGTAAAGAGGAAAGGTCAAAGGGGATAGGTCTTGAGAAGGTATTGATCTTGAAGGAGGAGGGTCAGCTCTGAGGGCAACGTCTGAGATCAGGAGAATCCTCTGAGGGAAAGAGCGCAGTTACCAGGGGGATGTGAAGTGGAGAGGGGGTAGGGGTGGTACAAGGGACGCATCTCAACAAAAGGTTGAGGGTCAGTGTCACTCTAGATGAAGGGTTGCGGATCATGATGAGAGGTTGTGCACCCAAGAGAAAGGGTTTAAGACGGCCAGCAAAGTTCCGGACAAGACTAAGCTTTGCTCGACTAACTTTGTTCGATGTGACGTCAGAAGCGGAGAAACCACGGCAAAGTTCTGACTTTTCTCGCTGTTTCTCCGCTTCTGACGTCACATCGGACAAAGTTCGTCGACCAAAGATCGGCCTAAGTCTTTGTTTTGTCTCTGGAGGACAGGTGAGACCCATGGGTTCAATTGTAATTATATCTTGAGGGGGGGAGTGTGGTCTCTCATCGCAACCATGATTACCATCATCATTATTCAGAAGATGAACCCTATTCGTATGGCATAAGGCCACAGGGTTGACTTGAAATTCAAGCTTCTAAAGAGTATGGTGTTCATTAGGAAAAAGAGAAGGTAAGGGGAAATACAGAAAGAGATCTCATATTATTAAGAAGAAACACTTCTACATTAATAAATGGATGTAAATGTACTTAAATGCAAAGAGAATGGCAGTAGGGAAGTGACGTCATAAAACTGAGAGAGCACAGCAGACCTGATGTAATTGTCAGATAGAGTTAATGAAAGGAACATTCCAGTTATTTCCCCTTTAGAACACTCCCACAAATAACATCAAGGCCTTCTCATGTGGCGGGACTGACAGAGTAGCACTGTGGAAATCAGACAGCAGTATTTAAGAAAAGAGTAATACTCTCGAACATTTTTGAAACAGAAGTCTTAGACTCTACGAAGATAATATCAATGGCCTTCTTAAACCAATCTTTAGCCCAGAAATAATTCAAAATAAAGGTTAAACTTATTGGTATTATTCCGACGTTAGTTCGAAAGCAATCATTCAATGCGATCTGATAGTGTAGGTTATTTACGGCTCATTAATCTTTGGGAACTGATGACTATCATTCTAATTTGTCTAAAAAAAGGCTATAGTTTTAGTGGGATATAATATATGGAAGCATAGAACATACCACACGGTTTCACAATCCGCAACCATAGCAAATGTTTTGGCATTCGAGTGATGATAAAAGTTTTCACGCAGTACCCAATAGACGAAGAATGACTTCAAAGATTCGCCATATCGACGAACACAAGAATTATTACGAAATTCCATTGGAATGGATAACCACGAATGACTGAAAAGGAGAAACTGTGAGAAGGGGAAATGAGACGCGAAGGAATACGGAGCGTTCATTTCCTGTGTTGTAGCCATACAAGTGCTCCCCACATTAATCTCTGTTGACGCAACAGGAAGCAGAGGAACGAGTAGTAATAGTAAGAGGAGGAGGAGGATGAGGAGGAGGAGGAGGAGGAGGCGGACCAGGAAAAGAGGGAGAAGATATATAAGTCAACATTCTTTGTTGCTGAGGGAGGATCCGGCTCTTTCTAGCAGATGAGTCAGATCTTCAAAACAAAATATTTTTCGGCTCCTTGAAGGATCATTTTCAAACGCAAGACAGAGATGGGACATTGCATAGTAATACTACTCCCCATGGAGAGCACGAAGGTTTCCTTTCCCATGGCAAACATAAAGGTTTCCTTTCAAGGCCTATGTGGCTGAGGTGTGTGTATTATTCCAGTGCATGAGATCCTAACTCTTCCAGCTAGTTGTCCTGTCAATAAGCAGTAATACGGAGAGGGAAGAATGTTCAAATGTTCCTTTTACTCTCACAATGAATTCAGTAATATCTCAATTTTGACAGAATTAAATTATCTCAATTTTGACAATTAGATTATCTCTATTTTGACAGAATTAAATTATCTCAATTTTGACAGAAGTAAATTATCTTCAATTTTAATTGGACAATTTAGGTTATCTCAAATTGACCAGAATTAAATTATCAATTTTGACAGAAGTAAATTATCTCAATTTTGACAATTAGGTTATCTCAAATTTGACAGAATTAAATTATCTCAATTTTGACAATTAGATTATCTCAAATTTGACAGAATTAAATTATCTCAATTTTGACAGAAGTGAATAATCTCAATTTTGACAATTAGATTATCTCAATTTTGACAGAATTAAATTATCTCAATTTTGACAGAAGTAAATTATCTCAATTTTGACATTTAGATTATATCTATTTTGACAGAATTAAATTATCTCAATTTGGACAGGTTCATATTATCTCAATTTGGCCAGATTTAAATTATCTCAATTTTGACAGAATTGAATGATCTCAATTTTGACACAATTAAATTATTTCAATTTTGACAGAATTAAACTCAATTTCTGCACAAAGAGACAAGTATTTCAAACAAATCTCGAAATTGCTCTCAAAGTTGTATGCCAATTAATAATTATAAACAAATGGTCTTAGGAAGTTCTGTCTGAATGTGTGAAATTTTTTAAATGCAATTTTGAGATTAAATCAGTGGGAAAATGACTTTACAATACTTGATCATTTTTCGGTTAATACAAATTGACGAACAAATGTAGGATAATGTATTTCCTTAAGACCTCTGCATATTCCCTTTGTTTTGCCGATTCTAACTCCCTTTGATCTTTCTTGCTGTCTGGTTAAGTGATGATGCGATAAATCGACACAGGAAGCTTCCTTCTGTCAAAGAAAATTGGATTCCTGGAGTCTTATTAAGCATGATGTACACGTGAACTGATTTCGTATTAATTAACTCGGCTCGGGTCATGAACTGATCAGATATCCTAACAAACGAAGCGATACTTCAAGCCTCACTTTTGTAATATTTCAAGTTGGAACTCATACAGAACATCAAAACTAGTAAACAAACCCTTATGAAAATGTCACTGTATATTCATACAGACAATACTTGAGGCACAATACTGAAGGAAAATCACAGCTTCGTTATTTCTAAACAATCGTGGACATTATTTCTTTATCGCTACAAATGTATCATGGTTAGAACTCGATCACTTTTACTGTTCAATGCTCTTCATGGTTTTCCTAGTCATCTAGAAAAATATTTTTGCTATTTTCAAACATAACTTCTGGTTTTATGAACATTATGAAGAACTCTTCTCTCTCTCTCTCCTTCACGAAACAAATGAAGAGCAATCATTATCCTCTTATGTCAGCATGTGTTCAGTATCACGCTGCGTAGAATCCATAATCAGAAAACCGTCTTCCATTCATCTTTTCTCCCTCGCGCTCCCAGATCCTAAAACCCACAAACAGACAGACAGAGACGGAGAGCCAGTCACTCTCTCAGCTTCAAAGCCGCCACAATATGGTGCATGAAGCCAAGAGAGATATAAAACTTTATACATCCACACTATTTACCATCTTAGAGTCGAGATAATGGAAGCCATCCACTTTGCCGCCCCGCCACATTTACTAGAGCTCTCCCATACCTTCTCCTTTCCGCTATCTTCTTTTCTAAACTCTTCAGAGTGGGCCAATGTTTGTCATAGGGAATGTAGCGCTTTTCATACCGAAATTGCAGGCGTAGAGGCTTTAATGGTCTAAAGCTTTTAGAGTCCTGCATCCTAGTTGCATCTGGGAGGGGAACACTGCACTCGCCAAGGGAATTATAAACCTCAACATGTGTACGAAAGCAAGAAGTAAGCTGACATTGTAAGGGTCGTGATACTGTTAGAAAATTCCTAGACTTCTTTTATGCAATGTTATCATCATTATCGTCATTACTGCTCTATGAAAACAATCATCAACGTAAATATCTGGCTACATTTACTGTTAATCTCTTAACTTTTACTTTTTTTATACTTTTCGGATACGCTGACCACCACGAGCCTTGAAACAAATGAAGGTACTTCGGCTCCCATGGAGGGATTGGAACCCACACGGCATGTTGACCTCATCCTACCCTATCACGAACCGATGAACCGGTTCGAATCCCACCACTGGGGTCAGTGTTTCTTCGCCTGACTCGTTGTGGTTAGCGAATAAAAAAAAGAAGAAAAAAAGACGATCAAGAAGTTAAGTTGTCGCTGGAGGAGTTACAAATTCATGTGCATCTGGTAAAGGAATGAACAGTTTATATTCGTACACACACACACACACATATATATATGTATGTATGTATATATATACATATAGTATACACACACGTAATATATATATATATATATATATATATATATATATATATATATAATATATATATATATATACTATATACATGAGGAGATTTGGAAATCGGATAGATCTCCCCTTCAAAGGTCGAATTTATCTTCATGCTCGGATTAAGACTTCAGAATCTTTCCTGTTTAATTGTTTATCATTGACCCTCAGAGAGAGATATGTATAAGAGGAGAAATCAGGAAACATATCTGAGATTAAAGAAGATAGTTGGTATAACAGTGTACACTGTACCAGTATGTCTAATAATGATCAGATTGATAATATTAAGTCTGCAACATCAACCTCTAAGTGAATTACCCCACTTTCAAATGCTATTAAACAATTGTATTCATAATTGTCCTGCGAGGAAATACCAAGGAGAGAGAGAGAGAGAGAGAGAGAGAGAGAGAGAGAGAGAGAGAGAGAGCTATGAGCTACCAGTTCCCCCGTTGGAGAAAGCCTTATGAAGCCTAAGTCATCCGGCGGAATTACGGAAAGACCAGAGACCTCCCTGCAGCTGGTGGTAATGAGATTAAGAATTCTATAATGATGATGGTGATGATTTTAGGTCTTTGAACTCTTGGTATTCAAGGAAAATCCCAGTGCCATCTCTCAACGTATTCCGGGAAGGGCATTCAAGGTTTTACCTAATTTTCCAGTTGCAAGAATCCACCTCATTTTTCAACAACCGTATTTTGCCTCATTTTACAACATGAAGGTTTTGCCTGATTTCTCAACAACTAGATTTGACGTAATTTTTCACAAGAAGAATCTACCTCATTTTTCAACAACAATTTTACCCAATTTTTCATTAAGAATTCATAAAATTTCCACAGAAATAATCTACCTCATTTTTCAGCAACCATATCTAACCTAATTTTTTACCAAAAAGAATTTACAAAACTTCTCAGCAGCCATATTTCCACCCAATTTTTAAAAAGTCTACCAAATTTTCTAGCACACACTTTAACTCATTTTTCAGCAACAAGGCAACCACATTTTAGCTGAATATTCGCCTACCAAGTTTTCCCGCAACCAAATTTTACTTAATTATCCACAAACTAGATTTTTTGTCAGTTACCAGATTTTACTAAACTTTTTCAGGAACAGCTTTAAGCGGCAACTTTCTGTGGATGCAATTACGCTATGAGAAACTATTATTGCTAGTATTGCGTTTTTAAAGAGTTGACCAAGGATTAGGGTTTATTTAAATCTACATATGTATCTTATATAAAATTATTGCATAATTATTACTAAATAATTTTTATATATATAATATATATATATATATATATATATGTATAAATGTACTCTATATATATTATACATAAATAATTATACATGCATGCACACACACATATATATGTATATGTATATATGTGTATATATATTATATATATATATATAGTATATAGTATATATATATATATATATATAATATATATATATATATATATATATATATATATATATATATATATATACACCATGGAATGCCCAACGAATTTTATACGACTTTCATAAATCTTTGAGTGAAATGAGGTCACTGCTATAAAGAAGAACTCTTTAATATATTATTAAATATATATTAATATATATATATATATATATCATCTATATATATATATATATGTGTGTATATATATGTATATATATATATATATATATAATATATATAATATATATATATATATATATATAAACATATATGTGAATGTTTATATATACACTTGAATATGCAGCATCGAAAACATTTAATACATCCTATGATTAGACGAACGCCACATAAAAGTGAATGTAAATATGTACTGTACATATTATTAAGACCTGTATTCATCAGTAATGAGTAACTTTTCCCATTTTCATCAACATTTTATTACATTGATTTAAAAGTCAACTACCAATTAAAATCGAAAACACCATTTTTTTTTTCCACGGAAAGTATCTACAGAGAATCTGATCCAACGAAATCTTCTCTATTTGTCTTCCAAGAATCCAAGAAGGATTCGATATTCAATTTAAGAGCTGACTGATAAACCACGGCTGTTCTCTTCTCACCGAATCCATTTGGTATTAAGGATTAAACGACGCTTCTAAAACTTACAATCTACCCTTAAGAATGGATATTTTTAGCTTAGTCATAGATGACCGTTTTCAGTGTTATTTTTATAAATTTATCATAAAGAAAGACATCGGTTCTAAATAAAAGTTTACCTTCCAAAACATTCAGAAGACTCGTTACTTGGAAACCGCTAGGGCATACTTTCGAATCAAGTAACACGATCATGATGATAATGATAGTCAACTCGGATTTTGCCACCATGCTGTATGATGACTATGACAGTAACTCAAATAGGACTATTAGAGGTAGTCTGGATCAAGAACAGCATCTGGTTACGGTTACTCTACGTATTATCATCCTTACTAGCTAATTGGAATTTGTGTTCACCAGTATCAGAAATTTTTCTTATTCGCATAAATGTTCATGTATTTGGTTACGCGAACTTAGCATTAAAATCAGTTTGAAATTACATGTAGTCAAGTATTTTGTTTGTTTGTTTGTGGTGTTTTTACGTTGCATGGAACAAGAGGTTATTCAGCTACGGGACCAACGGCTTTACGTGACTTCCGAGCCACGTCGAGAGTGAACTCCTATCACCAGAAATACACATCTCTCACACCTCAATGGAATGCCCGATAATCGAACTCGCGGCCACCGAGGTGGTACGCCAACACCATACCGACAACGATACTGAGGCGCTACATGTGGGGAAGTAATGCTGGCTTACTCCCATCATTAAAAATTGACCTAAGTCTGACGCAATGGCAAAGTTTTGGAGAAAAAAAAACTAGTTTATGATGAGCTCATAATGATAGACAGATTTGAAGGTGTTGTTAAGGACACGTAAGATCCCAGTCTGTATACCTTTACTTCGAAGCTACTACCAAATACCTGTACGCACCTTGCCTGTACGTATGTATGTATGGAGGGCTTCTCTTATGAACAGAAACATTACGGTCACTTACATCATTGGATTTAAGGAAAAATGTTGAAGGTTACATAGACCCAAGTTCCCCAAATCCAGCAATGTTCATTACCTTGGGCAAACATCCTTTTCCCAAGACGGAGTTTCACGCTGGAAACTTTCCAGGAATTCGTATTTATAATGTTCCTCCAGTGGCTCGATTCATCAAGGAGCAAACCCTGATTCCATTTAATTGTTGGCTAACCGAATTTATGGATGAAGACGATTACAATTCCATCTCAGCCGCCCCCCCAAAAAAGTCTGAGAATGGAGCAGTTTCTATTTTTCAAGAATGAGTGGTTATCGGAAGGAGTACTGAAAGGTCGTAAGAATTAGGGAGAGAGAGAGAGAGAGAGAGAGAGAGAGAGAGAGAGAGAGAGAGAGAGAGAGAGAGAGAACGCAAAACAGATCCTTTACTTGGCTTTCTTCAGAAGTAATTAGATTCAGTTATAACATTTATGGCAAAATGGATAGGGAGTGAAATTCAATCATAATTACTCAGCAACGGAACACGAACTAGCCTTAGTAGGATGAAATACGCGGTACAATGAAGACCGAACAACCATTCAAATGAAGACTTAAGTAAAAATATATGCTACTGAAGCTAAAGCTACTGACCAACCCTGTCACTATTGTCTAAGGCGCTCAAAAACGTCCAGTAAGAAGACTGGATGAAGGGCAATGAATAGGACTTGGTTCTAAGAGGCAATGGTTTCCCCATCAATGAAGATGAAAAGGAGAAGATAAAAGATAACTAAGCTAGGTTTGGTAACAAGGCTAGACAACGAACAGTAAGATGGTTTGTATTATCCTAAGAGGGGTGACCATACCATGCCCTGCCAAGCATGAGGGAATAAAATGGTCTCTTTTCGAGCAGTGTGAAAAAGGTCGAAGAGGAACATATGAAGATTTATTTACAGTAGTTTCATAAGATGATATGAGACCATCTGTAAAGCTTCTTCAATCTACCCACTTTTCAAAGCCATTTCAAAACGTGCGCGACTCGTTGTTCAATATGATGAAATCTAAATTTGCACAATTTATCTTGTGCGCATTCATTAAAGAAAAAAAAGCACAATTTGTCTTGTGTACATTCACTTTAACAAAAATATTTGAACACTTTCTCTTAAATAAATGTATCCCGCATTTGGTACCGGTTCAGAACTAGGATCAAGTAATGCCTGGAAAGCACTCATAAACTTATGACTTGCTAATTATGACTTGCTAATAAGAGATTGGGGAGATATAATTTTCTTTAATATCTATTCTCGCAACTTCCTTCTGGAAATGTACCATCACATAACCCAAGACAGTAACCAAGTACGCGCGTGTTCTTATGCATATTGAAACACTCCCAGCTTTCAAGTGCTGGTAACTGCAATTTCCTGATTCAGTTCAGTATCGTGGAAGATTCAATTCTCCCTTCTAGCTAACACCTTTTATTGCCTTTGATATTCATAATTCCCCCATTATTTCTGCACATCTGGACCTCTGTAGTAATAAGGCGAGTATGACTCCAAGCAACTCCAACTGCTTTCCAGCTTCATTCCTTGATGATATTGGTTTAGTTCCTTATTCAAGTAAAGCTTCTGATTTTCCTGGGTGGAATGTTTTCCACAGATTTCATCTGCGTTCTCTCGATTCAACCTGTTAATTAAAAACATCTCGTGGCTTCTAAAGAGACACGTTTTCCTAGTGCATTTTGCATTATTATTTTCATCAGTGCCTTGATCATGTTTTCCATACAAAACCCTCTCATGAATAGATCTGGAAATAGATTTTCCCGTCGGACAGACACTCAGAAAACGCACAGAAAGACTTTTATCATAACCGCGTATATAACTTGTAACCATCTTGTAAAGGGCATCGATTTGAATGCCCTTAATGACCTATGAATGAAAAAAAAAAAAATACGCCTTCATTTCACGTCTTTAAACCTTACGTAAATTGTTATCGCCGAAGAAGAAGAAGAAGAAGAAGGAGAAGAAGAAGAAGAAGAATGTGGTATCCATCCGTATCCGAGGCACACATGAGCGCATTTGCATTCCCGCGATTATGTGTTTCATTTAGTTGATCCGAAAGGGAGCTCGAGCATCAAACGCAATTTGGGAACTTTTCCTTAAGTAATGAGGTCATTCCGTGACGACCTTGCGCGAATGGAGAGAGAGAGAGAGAGAGAGAGAGAGAGAGAGAGAGAGAGAGAGAGAGAGAGAGAGAATGATTCGTGTCAGGTCTCTCAAAGTTATACTGTGAAAGTTTTGATATTACGTGCTGAAAGGGAACCTAAAAATTTTTTTTATATCAAAATATTAAAAACTATTGAGGCAATAAAGATGCGTAAAGA